>NC_084961.1:20594546-20914233 GCF_949316205.1 Platichthys flesus | reverse complement strand
CAGTTGAGCTGCTGCATTCTGAATGAGCTGCAGAGGTCGTATGGCACTAGCAGGTAGACCTGCAAGGAGAGAGTTACAATAGTCTAGGCTTGAGATGACTAGGGCCTGGACCAGAACCTGCATCGCCTTCTGAGTGAGAAGGGGGTGTATTCTCCTGATGTTTTACAGCATGAATCTACAGGAACGAGTTGTTACAGTAATGTTGGCAGTAAGGGAGAGTTGGCTTTTGAGTGTCAACCCCAGGTTCCTAGCAGTCTGAGTGGGGGTTAACACAGAGTTGTCAAAGTTAGTAGTCAGGTCAGTAGTGGGAGAGTCTTTCCCTGGGAGGAAAAGTAGTTCAGTCTTGTCAAGGTTAATTTTCAGGTGGTGTACAGACATCCACTGAGAGATGTCGGTCAGACAGGCAGAGATTCGTGCTAATACCTGTGTTTCAGATCGGGGAAAAGACAGGATTAGTTGGGTGTCATCAGCATAGTTATGGTAGGAAAAGCCATGTGAGTGAATGACAGAGCTGAGAGAGTTGGTGTACAGAGAGAAGAGGAGGGGACGCAGGACGGAACCTTGAGGGACCCTGTACTACATATATATAGGTAGTGTCTCTAACTCTGCTTGATTTAGGTCAAGGGATAGGCATTTAGTTTGGATGGTTAGGGTAAGGGGCCAAGGACTGCGTTATGCCAATGAGTATCCTCACTAGATAGCTGTGAATGAGAGTGAGTGAGTGACAGAGTGAGAGAGTGAGAGAAAAATTAAAGGATGTGGTGTTTGTACTGTGGTAGTAATAAATACAAGACAGTATTTAATATATGTTACCAAAACGAAAATAACAAACATTATTGTATGTGTGCACTGTTTTCTTAATTTGCAGGTCAAATGCACGCTCGTGCTGCATCTCATCAGTGCCGCATTTGCCACTGCTGCACTGGGTCTGATGTCCAAACACCTCCCCTACCGCCAGGACTCTTACCACTGTGAACACTGTCGCAGACTGGAGCTACATGCCGTGGTAATGTCTTTAAAACTGTGCTTGTTTTAGAAAATATAAGTCTTGCCTGGTGCAAGACTGAAACAATGTTTGCAGGACAGAAATGTATCCCTAAATACATAAAACACTTTTCTCTATGTCGGTTAGTTTTAATCAAACAATGAATGTCATATGTCACTGTGAAAACTACTGTTACTCATTTGTTATAAACATTTATTTCATATACACAAATAACTAAATGATCACGATTAGTTGATAGTGTCATATGTTGTACTTTAATGTGTCAACTCCGCTTATTATAATTTTAAAAGTGCAGTCCATTATTTTGTCTAATATTGCTGATTATTATTATTGTGTGAATTCAAAAACTGATTTCAAAAACAAAAATGAGCCTGACTGAAATTTTGAAAAAAGGGGGGGCATTATTGGAAATTTGACCAATGTAAGGGACTATACAATTTCAATAACAAGTGGAATTGCAATGTTACAAAAATAAAATCATTGGGGGTCATATTCAAAACCTCCAAGCTAAACATAGCTCCTAACTGGCCATGTTGACACTGACTTTCCTCACTCTCTTTGTCTTTCTTTCTCACTTGTTCTGAAATACACACACAAACATTATCGTTGGACACATATGTATACTGGGTGAAAACATAATTTGGTCTGTGCAAACACAAATAACGTACTTTATTGCTTGCATATAGAGTGGGGAAGTGAGATCTAATCACATGTGGAGACACAAACAGGACACAATTTAATGCCAGGTGCAACAAGACAAACTTAATGCAGTCCCCTTGTAATCTGATCACTTAGGACAGCAGTCTTTGGCTGAGTTTGGTTGCAAACAAGCTGCTGTTATAAGACCATATTCTGACAATGTTATTCAGGTTGATTTTGTGGTGAATGAGCAAATAGCAAATACACTGAAACCTTATTCAGAGACATTTATGTAATATAGTAAGTGATATCATTGGAGCTAAGCGTACAGTCATCTTTGATCATGTAAAGTAGCTCGGCCTTGGAGTGCATTCACCAGTTAAGTCTTAAAGGTTTCATCAACCACCATTAAAACCTATTCCAAATGTTGAATGTACTCTCAATAAGCTGGTGACTAGAGAACGCTAAGTGTAAACCTCTTTTCTGTCAACTCTTGATGACAGGTTGACTCCTAGTGATATGATATATGGCCCCAGATTTGAACATGGCTGTGCCATAGAAAAAGTCTGTGTGTGGACTAGAAAAGCTCTCTATATACACAATTGGACAAAATTGTTGGTACCCATTGTTAAAGAAAGAAAAACCCTGAATGGTCACTGAAATAACCTGAAACTGACAAAAGGAATAATAAATAAAAATTTACTGAAAATCAGACATTCCTTTTGTAAAAACAAACTAATGAAAATGGCCTGGACAAAAATGATGGTATCCCTAGAAAAGATTCAAAATAATTTGACCATAGGGACATGTTAAACTAAGGCGTGTCCTCTAATTAGCATCGCAGGTGTCTGCCTATTTAAAGGTTGAAAAGTAGTCAGCTTGCTGTTTGATATCATGGTGTGTACCACACGGAACATGGATCACAGAAAGCTAAGGAGAGTTGTCTCAGGAGAATAAAATAATAGTATAGACAATTTTTTAAAGGTGAAGGCTATAAGACCATCTCCAAGCAGCTTGATTTTCATTTGACTACAGTTGTACATATTATTTAGAAGTTTAAGGTCCACAGGACTGTAACCAACCTCCCTGGATGTGGAGGAAATTTGTGCAACAAAATATTAAGTTAAGTGTACCATCATTTTTGTCCAGGCCATTTTCATAAGTTTGTTTTTTTAAATCTTTCTGTTGAAAGACAATTCAAAAGGAACGTCTGATTTTCATAATTCAATTTTCAGTAAATTTTTATTTAATACTACTTATAAAATTATGATTTACACAGGATGATTTGGACTTAAACTTTTTGTTTTTAAACAGATGTACCATTTCTAGAAATACAGTCTGTCTTGGGGGGAAATATAAGGGATCTATAAGGGACATTTTTTTTCACTTCTTCACCCATTTTGTAAATTAATAGGAATAATAAAAACTCCAGTGGCACTCAATTAGAATGCTTACCTCCACCAAAGCCCAACTGTCCCCTTATGAAACCACATTTCTATTTACTAGATCCAGATTTTGGTTTGGATTTGCACCAAATTGCACACACTCATAAATATCAGTCCCCTAAAGAAGCTTTTAAGTGTTTTTTTTTTTTAAATCAAGATCCATGAGTTACTCAATTACTCAATTAAAACAAATTTAAATAAAAAAGAAAGTGAAAGAAATTCTTTGTTCTGTTCCCTGATCAGGATGTACCCTAAAATGTAATAGGGTCCCTTGGGACAGTTCCACTCCTTCACATCATTTCATGGAAATTGGCTGTGTGTTTTTTGTCTTTGGTTGAGGTAATGAGCAAACCTATAGTAGCTTGTGTACACTGGCTATGTAGTATACACAGAGAAATCACTGATGTATGACTGCACATAAATGAACCAGATGAATTTATAGTAGACACAACAAGTTGTGAAAAAGCACACTCCATGTTTCTTTGTCTTTACTATTTACTGCAGCAACATTGTTTCAGGAAATGCACCGGGCTGATCGAGCAAAAGTGTAAAGTAAGTGACTTACTTACTGTTACAAGTAACACTTTGGTCAGATAGGTCATGTTGATGTTACGTCTTAATCAGTGCATGAAGAAGACAAAAATGCCATAAACTCATAAGAAACATGTCCTGAGACTCTCCTGTTTTCTGACTACACTTAGCTGTTGATTGACGGGATCCTGGGGACGCTGGTGGTCTTCCTGGTGTTGGAGCTGTTGATCTGTATCACTGCTATGCTGTTTGGACTCAGTGTCCTCGCTGCTGGTGCCACACAGGTGAACTTGATATCTTAAGCCTCATCAAGTTATATTTGACTTCGAAGGGAAGGGAAACTTCTCAATTTAGTAACACAGGCCGCACACAATAAACAGAAGGCCTCGCCCAAGGTTTCATGAAGGGTGCATTGCTACTTTCGCTATCACACTTTTGGGCTTACAACATGGTGTAAATGTCCCCATTTCGAGTCGAATTTTAATGTTTGGGCTTACGCACACTTGGACCACACCACAGGAGCAGTATGGAGGCATTTCTGGGTTTTATTAAAACATACATTTTTGAACAGAGAAGAGATGAACACTTAAGAACATGTTAAATTTGACTTCATATTAATTGAGCAAAAAAAAAACTAAGAATAGGAAAAGGTCTGTGTGTGTGGTTGTTTCCCACAGTCCAATGTCAAGAGTTCAATACGTATATTTAAAAACTCGAGTCAGGGAGTTTAACTGCGGATATTCATCAACCAACAACTCAGGAAAATAAACAGAAAGAGAAGCGCCTGTTTCGCTTCAATAACAACTGAGTTACATTACATTATATGTGCACATATATGTAATTATATACTGTAAAAATGTGTGTGTGTCCATCCCGCCCAGGCTTCCAGCCAGAGACCTGTCTATCCACAGACCCGCCCCCCACTTGCTCCAGCTGTTCAGGCTGCTGCAGCTGAACCATCTCAGGTAACATTTAATATGAATGAAATACATTTTTGTGGGTGGCCATGACTACCATCATCCCCTCCATAATACACTTTTGTATGGTATCACATATCTCTGATTTGTGCTCTGAATGACGATAGAGCATTTCAGTTGTGTTCACATCTGCTGCCTGCTCTTCTTGGGCCAAGTCAAAGCAGGAAATACCTCACAATACTTTTGCTATACCTCCAAAAAACGGTTCCTAGCGGGCCTGGGGCAGTCATCCACATTTAAATATGTTTTGTCTATAGTTGTGTAACTGACACATTGACAGTTGTTCAGATAAATAACAGGGCTCTGATATCCCCCTTGAGATCGTGAGCTCCCAAATGCTTTCCTATGAAGAGCCAAAAAATTATCTTGATGGAGGGCTGTGGGCCAAAAATATATGTTGGTGTTATTTGAAATTACATTACATTTAAAATTATATTTTACAGAAACTAAACTAAAACTCCAAAAGAATAATAACCAATTTTCTTTATTCTGCTTAAAAGTAATTTAATTAATGTGCAGAGATGATTGTCTACAAACATAACACTCATAAACATAAAACTTCTTTATGTATCTTTTTGGGAACATTAACATATTTAAAAGGAAAGACAACTTTCTGACAAATTTCATGCAACTTAAAGTGCTTTTTGATAATTAAGTTGAAAACAACTGTGTTGTCCACTTCTGTCAATTGTAACAAAAATACTAAGTTAAATGTTATAGTGACACCATTGAATGTTACAAATCAATATTGGATATTAACTTTACATTGAGCAACATTGAAGGAGCACATCATCAAAACTCCCTCTATATAACAGACCTTCTGTATAACATTCTTCACAGCCTTGTACAGTCATCACTTGCAATAACTTGCAATATCAGTGGGAGACATGAAGACTTTTTCAAAAGTCTTTCGATATTAGGATCCAACTTTCTCAATGACAGAGTGAGGATGTCAAGGAGGTGAAAGTCAGACAGTGAGTTTCTCAGCTTTCACATTTAGATTCATCACACTGAAAGTCTGCTCACAAAAGTAGGTACTTCCAAAGAGGGACAGCATTACTTTTGCTTGTTTGCGGATCTTTGCATACCTGTCTGATGGAACACATCTGTAGAAGACAGTAAGGAAATTTCTCTGAACTTGCTTTTCAAAAACAGTTGCATTGTCTCTGAAATCTTCAATGTGCCTGTCAAACTCCTGCACAAGATTACTGAGAATATCCATATATTCTCTTCCACCAAGCCTATCTCGCTAAGACTTGGGAAATGGGACAAATTCCCTGAATGTCGATAACAAAAAAAGAGAACCGTGTAAGAAACTGGGCATCTAAACCCAAGGATGCAAAAGCTGAGGAGAAGAAAATGGCCAGAAGTATATTAAACTATGGCAATATAATAAAATATATAGTTTAAATAGATAATTTAAAGATGTGTTAATGGAAAATGAAAAAGGCCCCAACAATAATATTATACATAAACATTACTTAAATTTTTATGACTTTTTGTGGTCATTTGAATGTTATAAGGAGGCATGTCACCTGCTGAGAGATGTCTGCTGAGCAGTAGTAGTTTTAGCTTGAAGGCTTTGACGTTATCAAACAGCTGACTGATTATCTGGTCCTTCCGTTAGAGCTGGAGATACAAAACGTTGAGCAGCTCTGTCACATCCACCAAAAAAGCCAGGTCGGAAATCCATTTCCTATACGTGTGCACTTTAATGCTACCTTCCTTTCTTACTTGAAACGTCCTGATCTTGTCCTGCAACTCAAAAAAGTTGAGAAATTTGGATGGAAAAGGCAGAAAAAATCAGTTTCTTCATCCCTGATTTGCTGGCGGATGTTTTGTGCCATATCCTCGATTCAGCGTGTAACTGTGTTCCGGGACAGCTGATTTGGGAGAAAGCCTGTGCCTGGTTAGGGCACACAGTGTCAGCAGCCACAGTCAGACACTGTTTCACAAAGTCCCCACATGAATAAAGTCGTCCACCTTTTACAATCAGCTCTGATATCTGATAACTTGCGCAGGTTGCATTCTTTTGTGCTAATGTTGGCTGCAACAAAGCGCCATGCTGAGTGTTTAGTTTAGCTAACAGTCTACTTTCCTTCTCCTTTCACCCCCCTTGCTGTGCTTTAAAAAAAACTAGGGAATTTTTTGTTCCATAGTGGAGACGGATGTTATATTCATTCAAACAGCCTCTTGCTGGCTACAAGCTACTGTGTGCGACTGCCTTGACTGCTCCATCCTAACTGACGTTAAGCACATACGGAGCACGTACGCACTTCTTTAAACATTTCATTTCAAAATAAGATACAAAATATAAAATGTCATAATTTACTTTCCAACTAAGAGGGGAATAATTACGAGCTATTAAAATGCCATGGAGGGCTTCAATCCAAACTGCCTTGCAATCATTAAATCTCTGGGACTAATACATCGCTATGTGCACAGGGCACCGACCATGCCATCCCGACTGTGGTGTCTAAACGGCCCTCCGTCGCACAGCCACGACGTGATCACAATGTTGTGCAATAGTATGTAAAAAGAGTTACCATAGAATGGTGTGCCTTTAGGCACTCAATAAATTTGGTTATCAAAATAAAATATAAAATATTAATATTAAATCATAACTTTAACTGGTTAAAGTTCTCGCGGGGCACCACTCTTCATAGAAGGGAAAAGATAGCCAATTTATTGATTAAGATCAGTCTCATTTAGATCTAGTTCAATTAGAAATCTCAATATTTTACCATTAAAGATTATATAATGAACAATGAAGGTTATGGAGTTCTTAGCAGTGTAACGGTTGGCAAGATTCACTTATGCAATATTAATGTCAGAATATTTGTGAAAGAAGAACATTTATTATGAACATAATAAAGTATAAAAACACAAGTTACTAAACAATCAAACTAACTAACTAGGAGGTGTGTGAGTGTGTGTGTGAATGTAAATTAGCATGCTTTAAAAATGGTCCCTCAGATAAGAGCCCCCCCCCCCCTTCTTCTGAGGTTGCTTTATGGCCGTCGCTTTACGGCTGAGGGGGGAAGGTTTAACTAGGTGAGATGCTATGCGTGTCTGTGTGTATGTTAATCAGATAATGATAGTCAGGGACAAAGCCTGTGGCGAGCCTAACTGCCATTAACCTTCATTTAACTTATACCTACAACATCACAGCATATATCAAACTTATAAACACACACCGATCAAATAAACAGTCTTGCTTAGCGTAGTATAATTATTAAGCCCAGATTATGTTACCAGTCCGAGGGAAAGAGGAAAAGAAGTTGCTGTTCAGTTTGCAGTTCTGTGACGTCTCCTGGCTTTGTGGTCGTAGAGTTCTGCATTCGCGATTCTGTCGAGCCGTGTGCTCAGGTGCTGGTTGAAGTTTTCCTGCAGGACATCGCGTCGCTACGAGGAGTTCGGTAGAGCTTGAAGGGCGAGGAGATTTCCTTGAAGAGTGTGGGCAGGGGAGCTGCACCTCTGACCTCCGGTTGTGGGTTGGATAGAGAAAGAAGCTGGATCAGCCAGGCCCCCCCCTTAGCGATGTAGGAGAAGAGAGGCTGGACAGCCTGCTGGCCTTCGAAGGATTGTAGAAAGAGAAAGATCTTGGGGAGACCTCTCGTTATATTGGCCCCGGTGACCTCACAGGTCTTGGACCAGAGTGACCAATAGGAGTTGACCCTGGTGGCTCTTGACACCTTTGTGTGATATTGCCCTGACCCCAGGACATGCAGCATCCTGTTACATCCTCTGGGAGACTGAGTTCCTTGACTTTCAAAGATCAATGGAACCTGTTGCATCTTGGGGGATTGAGTCCACTCCAGCACATGCGGCATGTTTGTAACAAGTTTGACTGAAAGGAGGCCTGTGGTTTGCACAAAAACCATGTCCCAACAACAACAAATCATCAATGCTCTCTGGACAGCTTCAAAAAACTTCCGAAACACCAGTAATACCAGTAACATTTGGCCTCAGTTAACACTCCAGCCTGCTTTAAGTGTGGTTTATTTCTATCCTGTTTTGTACAAAAAAAATATTATCTTTTGTGTTTTGTCCCCATGGAAACATGTAAATGACCTCGGGTGTGATATAAAATCTAGCTATTATTATTAGAGTAGGATTTGAGCGTCAGTGTTCTCTCAAAGCAAACACAACACACTGACACGACTTCCAATTAGTGCATTCAACATTTATCAGGGGTTCAGCATCTTGCCCTAGGATACTTCGGCATGCAGATTTTTGTATTCTCTGGAAGCCATGTTCTCACACTTCATCCTTTGTTTTGTGTGTCAGCAGGTGGCTGTAGTTGTGACTGAACCAGATTCAGAGCAGATGGAGGACATCTCCACCCCACCCACTGAACCGCAGGTGGAGCCTATAGAGGCTGTGGCTACACAACCCTGAACTCAGCACTCACTGCCCCTTGTGTCATGTCATGTCAGACATAGATGGAATATGGATGTCTACTAGGAAAAACTACTCCTGTCAGCCCTCTGGTCATTATAATTAAGACTTGTTTATCCTGATGACACATGCATCATCTCAGGTGACAACGTGACTAGAATCAGTGTATCAAATACTCAATATACCATATCCACAAGATTGCCATTTTCCTCTGAAATCACACTTAGAGATGGAAGCTCAAATGCTATTATGGACAAAATAATGTTGTACTGCTGTGATTCAGGCTTATAAATCATATAACACAGGGAATATGACAAACTGTTATAATTTCATAGATCGATAACCAATCAGTTTCTGAAAAGACAATGGATATCTGATACACAGGGGACCTGAGCGTAATATCAGAGGAAAGTGGCAGCGGTGTGAGTATGGTCTATTTGCTGCACGTATAAAGACCATGTTCTCATAGTAAGAAGAAAGGAAATGGGGTCTAGGGTATATGCACTTCACTAATAGAGTGTTCACATTTAGTATCAATTAGAATGAATGTAGATTCTATTTGTAACCATGTACTATTTTGCCTTTAAAAAGTTTCAAATGCATTTAACCAAAACACAATTCATTGCCGAAATAACTTGTTTCTCAGTTGTTAAAGTAACATTGAGTTTATGTAATGGTATTCTCAAGTTTTCTTAATGCCAGTCTACAGTGAACTGAGGAAAAAGTTACAGCAACCAAGCTAAAACTGTTCATCATCCGTTTTCATATTTTAGACTTATTATTATTATTAGTACTTCAGTGATTTTGTTCCCTCAGTATGTTGGGAGACTCAGAATAAACAGATTAAAACAGAATGTTTAAACTGTTACCAGCAGAGGCTGAGGTATGGGAATATATATCTATAATTTTTCATGGATACAGTGAGATATGTATTGTATGTTGTGATCACAAAAGATACATCATTTGTGATCTATTATTATTATCTACTTAAAACTTTGAATAACAAAGCTATATGTGAAGCCATTTAAACAGGAAGCACCTATACTGAGCTCACATTTAGATGGAAACTGAGATTATTGTGGCACTGCTCTAATCACTTTCCTGGTGAGAACTGTTGTATAGAAGTGATTCTATAGCTAGGCTTACTCTACTTTGTCACACTCATTTCACATACAATTTGAGAGGCTGAGACTCATAATGTCAGTATTCTCTGAAATATACTGAGCCTCGTGTCACAGTTTTCCTGCACAGGCTGTATTTGTGGAAACCACAGGATGGCATGATTTATTGTAAAAGAATATGATGAACATTTTATTCAATGCAAATAAATAATTGGTAAATGGAAAACACTTTTCTATTCTTAACAAGTAACAAGCACTCAAAGCATAATGTCTAACTAAATGAGACTGAATGTGACATACCATCAGAATGCTGATTAATGAGATAATTAAAGTTATAATGCCGTCGTTCTTTTAATATTAATGTTTTTTTTTTTTCCTAGACAATGTTTTACCCTTCAGCACTGGCACAGAACAAAAACAGTGTGTGGATAGGTCTGATTGCCACACTTAATGTTATAAGTATAATAATGTTATTTTTAAATAATATTAGCTGCTGAGCACGACCCTATGTTTTCCCGAATCTTTGGTCACAATCCCCTTTGTTTTTCCAAGCTAACATTTGCTAGAATTGTTGGCAGAGTGGAAGAGAGGCATCCATTTAGTTATAAATATTAAATATTTAAGGGTGCTCCAATCCAGTGACGCCTTGAGATAAAATGTATTGGGGGAGTGGGAGCAGTGTTTGGGGGAAAATAACAAGTTTAAGCCTGATTCAACAAAAACGACACACAATATGCTACAAAAATGTAGCCTCATTGTGTTGTCTTAATGATTGTGGCAACTTTAATGCCGTTATCATTTTTCAGAGAGATATTTTA
The DNA here is from genome assembly GCF_949316205.1 of Platichthys flesus. Classification (NCBI taxonomy): domain Eukaryota; kingdom Metazoa; phylum Chordata; class Actinopteri; order Pleuronectiformes; family Pleuronectidae; genus Platichthys; species Platichthys flesus. Next base: position 20,903,295 of record NC_084961.1, on the reverse strand, counting down.
GGTCTTGCACCTAGTTGTTGTCAACAGTACCTCCATGCATCCAAAGCAAAAGTAACTCAGTGACGGCAGATGTGGGTCAACCAATCACATAAGATAAAAAATAAAAATCAATACCTATTTGCTGTAAATAAAAGTGGAAAATCTGCAACAACCAAATAAAAAGCCAAAGTTTAAGGACTTATTCTATCTAGTTTGGCCGTCGCCCCACACCAGGAAGTAAATGGTGAATGGTAAATGGTTTTGTATTTATATATCACTTTTATACTCTTGATGACCACTCAAAGCTCTTTATCAATCAATCAAGCAATCAAATTTTATTTGTATAGCCCATATTCACAAATTACAATTCATCTCATAGGGCTTTAACAGGGTGTGACATCCTCTGTCCTTAACCCTCAGCAAGAGTAAGGAAAAACTACAAAAAACCCTTTTAACAGGGTAAAAATATGTAGAAACCTCAGAGAGAGCCACATGTGAGGGATCCCTCTCCCAGGACGGACAGAAGTGCAATAGATGCCACGTGCAGGAGAACATCATCAATAATCAAAGGCCCTAGCAGCATTTGATGAGGGTAGACATCCCGAAGGACAACCCCAACATGACATGCCAAGCAGTCCCGCTGCAAGCACAGTCCATGCTCAGCAACCATCCAGACCACAATCCACCATCCAGACCAGACGCCACTCCAGTCCTCAGTCACCGTCCACCGCCGCGCACCAGGACCCATCACAAACCACCACCGCGGTCCTGGTCCACCGCCCGTGCCCAATGCCAACGCGACACAGGGTCCGCCACCAGCACCACGATCAGCTCACATGACTCAGAATCCGCCACACTGGATCCAACACCGCGACCCCCGGTGCGCGATCCACAAACCGCAATCCATGCTGCGGCCACAGAGGCCCTGGATCAGCGGGTGATAAAGCAAAGGGATTCCGGGGAAGGGGGATAGGGATGGAGAAGAGGAAGGAGAAGCTGGAAAGAGAAGCTCCGTGTGTCATGTGTCATAATAGAACAAGTAACGTTCTGGCGCACTAATTAGGTCTAACTATAAGCTTTATCAAAAAGGAAGGTTTTGAGCCTACTTTTAAACGAACAGATGGTGTCTGCCTCCCGAACTGAAAGTGGTAGATTATTCCACAGCCGAGGGGCTTGATGGCTAAAAGCTCTGGCTCCTACTCTACTTTTAGAGACTTTAGGGACGACAAGTAGGCTTGAATTCTGGGAGCGGAGTGCTCTAGCGTGTTTATAAGGTACTAACAGCTCTTTAAGGTAAAAAGGCGCTATATTATTAAGGGTCTTGAAGGTGAGGAGGAGAATTTTAAATTCTATGCTAGATTTAACTGGAAGCAAGTGGAGCAATGCTAATATTGGAGAAATGTGCTCTCTTCTCTTTGTTCTCGTCAGGACACGTGCAGCGGCATTTTGGACAAGCTGTAGAGTCTTTAACGACTTACTGCTGGAGCCTGATAATAATGAATTACAATAGTCCAGTCTAGATGTAACAAAGGCGTGGACTAGTTTTTCTGCATCTTTTTGTGAAAGGACATGTCTAATTTTTGAAATATTACGCAAGTGGAAAAAAGCGGTCCTAGAAATTTGTTTTAAGTGACTATTAAAGGATAAATCAGGATCGAAGATCACTCCCCATAGTAGAGGAAATAAGGGGAACAATCGTTCATTTTGTGATACAAGCATGAAATTTGGCATAAACATTCTTCTGGGTCATCTCTTTAACTTTAGAATGGGGGCCATCCAAAAATCCAATATGGCGGTCATTTTTCAAGATGGCTGCCAAATCATTAAGTCATAACTATATTTCTTGTATATTTGGGGAAATATTTTCTCCAATTGTGATAGATAGATAAATATTTTTTGTTATTTTGTCATTTTTATGTTGTCTTTTTGTTATTTTTTTCTTTTATTTGTCATTTATTTGTTTTTTTTTTATCGATTTTTACAAGCGATTACTTGGCTAGAATAAGTCTGAAAATGCAATTGTTCCGTGTCAAGTCAAAAGAACTTCATTGGGCCTCAAATGTCTCATTCACAGCTGCACAAGGCTGTACAAGACAGAGTCAGACAAAAACATTTGCACCTGCAATTAGTACAGCTGTTTTTGCATGAGCATTTAGCCAAAAACTGGTTGAGTGACAGTTGCTTGGCCCCAGACAGCTCCTGCTTGGTAGGCTGCATGTTTAATGTGTTCCTTGAGGGCTGCACTTGTTGGTGGTATGGCATCATATGTTCTTTCCTTGCGGGCGAAGAGATGCAGTCGTGCATCATTCACAGATGTGGCTGCACTTGATCGGTCATACATTATGACCCCAAATCTCTCCAGCATTTGGAGGTCATCATCATCAATGGTGGTGGGCCAGTGACCGAGCTTCTTAAATGTCCCTGACATTTCATCACACACATTCCATGTTTGCCATACAGATTTCTTAGCCTTGCCACGGAATGCAGACACAATGTCACACCCACTAAATGCATGGAAAAATGGTAGGCCACTGGATCTTTCTGGCCCAATTGTTGAAACGATGTCATGGATTGGAATCTATCGTGAATGGGCTCCCTGACCAAAAGCAATCCACAGCTTCTCCAGACCTATTGCTATGTCCTCTACACATAGCTAAAAGGTTGGTTTGTATATGGAATGAGAACAGAGGGTAGTGCTACTCCTTATATGGTACCAGACAGCCAATCAAATTGTTCGTTCATTCTAGTCTTTTCGATGTCTGAAAAAGTGACTAGCGAACAAATCTAGCGACTATTGAGGTTTGCGTTTGAAATGTCACATGCTACAGTGCAAAAAAGCATCTATAGCGTCAAATCTAGCTACTATTTTGACTGTCCTCTACACATAGCTTAAAGGTTGGTTTGTATATGGAATGAGAACAGAGGGTAGTGCTACTCCTTCTATGGTACCAGACAGCCAATCACACAAATCTAGCTACTATTTTTACTGTTCTCCTATACTGTATATCCCCCAAATACCTCTATCCCTCTAATTAACCCTAAACTTCACGTAGTTTTACCCGTGACCGATAACACAGTTAGCCTATCACATGTTTTAGAAATGTTTTAGATGGTTATAACTGGTAACTCCTGTTTCAAAATGTTCAAAAACATACTTGGGAGTTAGATATTATTGACATCTACAAATGCTAAATCAGTCTAACCATGGTGGCCATCTTGAAATAAATGGCGGCCATTTCTGATTTTCGAGTGGCCCCGATTCCTAAATCGAAGAGTGACCGTCAAAGATGATTTGTACCAAATTTCACGCTTGTATCACCATTTGAACGATTTCCCCAAAATATTGCTGTTATTTCCTCCACTACACAAGTTCCTGACTGTTTCATTGGAAGCAAGGGCAATGTCATCTAGCGCAGCTATATCATTAGATAATGCATCTCTAAGGTGTTTGGGGCCAAGTATTATAACCTCTGTTTTGTCTGAGTTTAATAAGAGAAAATTGCGGGTCATCCAGGTTTTTATGTCCTTGAGACATGTTCGAAGTTTAGTTAATTGATTACTTTGTTCAGGTTTTATTGACAAATATAACTGGGTGTCATCCGCAATAGCAGTGGAAATTTACCGAGTGTGTCCTGATAATGTTTCCTAGTGGAAGCATATATAATGAGAATAAAATTGGGCTGAGCACAGAGCCCTGTGGAACACCATGGTTAACTTTGGTGCTTACAGATGACTCATCATTAATTTGCACAAATTGTGAGCGATCAGAAAAATACGATTTAAACCAGTTAAGGGCGGTTCCATTAATGTTAATTGACTGTTTGAGTCTTTGTAATAAAATTTGATGGTCAGTTGTGTCGAATGCTGCACTGAGATCTAACAGAACGAGGACAGACACAAGTCCCTTATCTGAGGCTATTAAAAGGTCATTAGTGACTTTTGCCAAGGCTGTCTCTGTACTGTGGCTCTAAACCCTGATTGAAAGTCTTCATATATATTATTTTCCTGGAGAAACTCACACAGCTGATTTGGCAACAACTTTTTCTAAGATTTTAGAAATGAAGGGGAGATTAGATATTGGCCTGTAATTGACTAAAACCTCTGGGTCTAGGGTGGGTTTTTTGAGTAGGGGTTTGGTGACAGCTATTTTATAAGACTGTGGTACATAACCTGATGATAATGACAGATTGATAATGTTAAGTAACGAACTATCAATTAGGGGCAGAATTTCTTCTGTAATTTTGTAGGAATGGGATCTAAGATACAGGTTGTTGGTTTAGAACCTGAGAATAATTTGGTAAACTGATCAGGGGTGATCAGAGAGAAGCTGTCTAAGTAATGGGTAGGATTCTCAGCTGTTTCTGAGATCTCTGTTGTTGGGAGGGTATTAGTGCCAATTGAGGGCAGGAGATGGTTTAATGTTATTTCTAATAGTTTGAACTTTATCATTAAAAAAGGTCATAAAGATATTGCTATTTAGGGATCGAGGAATACTGGGTTCGGTGGAGGTGTGACTCTGTCAGCCTGGCTACAGTGCTCAAGAGAAACCTGGGGTTGTTTTTATTCTCTTCTATTAGTTTTGAATAGTAGGCGACTCTTGCTTTGTGGAGAGCCTTTTTATATTCTTTAACACTATTCTTCCAGTCTATTCGATTTTCAACATTGTTGCTGGAGCGCCACTTCCTTTCTAGTTTTCTTGATAATGAAAACTGACATTTTTCGTTTTTAGAGGCGCTATTGAGTCTAATGTTAATCGTAATGAGTCTGCAGAGCTATCGACGAGGTGGTCGATCTCAATTTAGCTCAGGTTTTTAAAGAATTTGTTGTTTATATCTACTGCTAATACGGGTTTAAATGTAATTGGGATTATTTCCTTAAATTTAGCTTCAGCACTATCAGGTAGACATCTAGAAAATGAATTTTTTATTAGGCATATATTCAGTTATTGAAAAATCAAAGGTTATTAAATTATGGTCTGATAGAACTGGATGGCGCTGAAGTACTGTTCAATTTTCGATTCCGACACCGTACGATAATACAAGGTCAAGTGTGTGGTTACCACAATGAGTAGGTTTGTGCACACACTGACTGAAACCAATAGAGTCTAGTATTGAAATAAATGCTACGCTAAGGCAATCTTTATTATTATCAACATGAATATTAAAGTCACCTACAATAATAATTTTATCGGTCTTTAGGACTAAGTTTGATAAAAACTCAGGGAATTCCTTTAAAAATTCAGTATAAGCCCTGGGAGCAAGGTAAACTACAGCAAATATGATTGGCTGTTGGTGGTTCCTGGATTGGCGTGGAAGACTAAGAACCAGACATTCAAATGATTTGTAGCTGAGTTTAGGTTTAGGATTAATTGATAGACTGGAGTTAAAAATAGCAGCAACTCCACCTCCTCGCCCAATATCTCTAGGAACCTGTGAATTGATATGACTGGGGGGGAGTAGATTCATTTAGACTGACATATTCATTAGGATGCAGCCACGTCTCAGTGAGGGACAATGTTGTAATCGGAGACTATTTCATTAACTAAAAGAGCCTTTTTTGCCAGTGATCTAATGTTTAAAAGACCACATTTAAAAGTCTGGGTTTCCTGTGTTGTTTCAGAGGTTGTTTTAATTTGTATTAAATTTTTGTGTGGAGTACTCGCTCTGTTTTTGTTTAATTTCAATAATTTAATTGGACGGTGAACAGACACAATCTCTATGGTGTTGTGTGACTGATCCAGAGGGAGCGCAGAGAAGTGTTTAGCACTGCAGCTCTGCTTCCTGGTCCCAACTATGGGTTGTCATGTTATAGACTGAGTAATATTCCTAGATAAGAGAGCTGCTCCATCCCAAGTGGGATGAACGCCGTCTCTCCTAACAAGAAAAGTTACAACAAAAAGTTAGCCAATTATCTATAAAGCCCACACCGTTTAAAGGACACCACCTCGACAGCCAGCGGTTAAAAGACAACATGCGGCTAAACATGTCGTCACCTGTTGTATTAGGGAACGGGCAGGGCCGGCCCTAGCACATTTGGCGCTCTAGGCAAGCTTCACTCCTGGCGCCCCCCCCCCCCCCACACACCACACGAAAACTATTTATAAAATGATTTCTTTCTTCGTCGAAGTTGCTTGGACACACACACTCTAACCATAAGCCTCAATGTTCTAGCATGTTCTGACAACACCAAGGAGGTTAGTACCTCAATTTTTGCCTCATTTTACCCTAATGTTAGATTCATTTTTTTAATGTCAAAGTATTGGTTGGAGATATATGTTATGGGTCCCAAAATTGATACCACAGCAACAAAGTATATCTGTAGAATACAGCATTAATGCAGCAGCAGTAACGACACGGAGCATTCAGTTCCACATCCAGACTGCATCTTATTCAAATTAAACACAATTTCAAGTAAAAGCATTTCTTTGAGTGTAACTGCATTTTTAAGTGCATAAAATATACATTCAATTATTAAAGTGTCTCTTTCCTCCAAACATCTTAATATACATCATCACTCATAAAGAAATATAAACATTTAAAATATAGACCTATTGAACATTAGCTTATAACTGGTCTTTATAAGGCACAATAACAATACATGAATTACAGAGTCTGTGTGTGTCGGAGCTGAACTACACACTGTTAAGTAAACAATATAATATCGCGACCCGCCTGCAAGACAAGGTGCAGGTAAAATAAACACCTATACAGGCGAATGTAAAGTTTTACCAGTCAACACGTCTCAATGACACCCGTGGTGATCAAGCGAGGCTTTAGGAGCTAACGTAGGTGACTCTCACCCACTACTACCCTGTAGAATACAGGATGGAAGCGGCAGCAGGAACGACACGGAGCATTCAGTTCCTCATCCAGACTGCATCTGACAGTACGGGGTGCAACTGCTCCCGGGCCAAACGTTCCACCTGAGTGCTGTTGTCATTTAATGATTTCTCTAATGAAACTACTTAAATTACTGTCAGAGTAATTAAATACAATATTTTTGGCCATACCACATAGAGAAGGGGGCGCAAAAAACTCTGCCTTGCAAAAAAGAAAAATATTTTATTTTATTTTATTTTTTGCTCGGTGCAGTTTTTGGCGCCCCCCTCTGAGTGGCGCCCTAGGCAACCGCCTATGTTGCCTGTACTTTGTCCGACATCGTTTAAGCAAAAGCACAATAATAAGTTTGTTATCAGCGGGGTGCCTCGCTGAGAGGAGCAAATCTATTTGAAACGTGAGCTGGTGGCTCTTAAATCATGGGCTTTTTAAGTCTGGCACTATGCCCCCTCTGGAACGTCACCCAGCTGCCCTGGGCTCCCGGCTGCACGGGACTAGTCTGGGGACTGCTCGTTAAGGCTAAACGCCTAATTATAGTCCTGCGACTGCAACCGCGGAAGGCCACGCAGCTGCATCGACGGACTCGTTTTGGTTTATACTTCTCTAACGTGCTGCGCGTGTTGCAACGCAATTCACCGCCAGAACCATAGGCGGAGTAACGTTTTTTTTCAAAGACAAAACGCACAAAGAAGAGACGACTTCTTCTTCGTCGACTGTTTATTTACATCACCACTCCGGCTCCTCATAGCCTATTTCTGGTGGACAAATCGCCCAGTCAGTGACGGGTTATACAAGTGGTCATACTTTCGGATCTCTTCTGCCGAGTGCTCTTCTATTTGGTCCATATTCGTTGTAAGCAGACCAATCACAAGCCTTGCGGGCTGCATGAGGCTTGCGTCGCTTTGTCGTATAGTTAGAAAAATTGGCGGACGCACGCAAGCCGCAAGAGGGCACGCGAGGGGTGTGTTGTGTGTCTTGCGTGCATGCGTGCGTGCGTACAACCCGACTGTAAATCGGCCTTCAGTGCAGAGAGGAGACCCACGCTCCGCGTCCTCCAGCTCTGTCAGAGTGTCTCTTTTGGATCATTTTGCCGGTCATAGAACCGCCTCAGAGGATGGAGATCATGGGCAGAGGGATGGTGCTGTGAAGCTACTGAACCCGATGCACATGAAGGATTCATATATCCACAGAGGTTTATACACTGCTCATCCTGCAGCAGACGACCGCTCACACAAGGCGTTGCTGCGCGTGTTGCAACGCAATTTACCGCCAGAACCATAGGCGGAGTAACGTTTTTTTTCAAAGACAAAACACAAAGAAGAGACGTCTTCTTCTTCGTCGACTGTTTATTTACATTGCCACTCCGGCTCCTCATAGCCTATTTCTGGCGGACAAATCGGCCAGTCAGTGACGGGTTATACAAGTGGTCATACTTTCTCTCGTCATTTAGTTTATTCAAAAATGTATCAAACAATTGCGTATGTTTTCAGTAATGATGCACTGTTCAATAATGATACACTGTTCAATCACTTCTTGTATTTTCTTCAGGCCTTATTTGTTCACAGAGAGATCCTGTTCATCTGTTTAGATTGTGTGTAGTCTAGGGTTGTAAACCTTTTCATTTGTTTTTTCTGTCCTTACTTTGTTTTCTTGTTTGTTTTTGTAACTTTTGTGTTCTGTATTATTGTCCCCCGCAATGTGTTGTTTATGATATGTCAGGAGGTGTTCATCCCATGACAATAACATCCCTACAATTTACAGATTGATAAATGAAAAATAAACAATATAACTAATATCCCGTAGTGGAACAGCGTTAACTATATTAATAAATGTTATTGTCTTCACATTACTCAGAAGGGTACCGGAAGTACTAAAATTCTTATTTTGGTGTTGGTGCCAGCGGATCACTTGTACACTGTGGAACAGACTTGGATGACTGTAGGGTGAGTTTATCAGTCACTCGCCTTCTGCAGCTCTGCCTCTCGCTGACAGTCAGCCAGTAGCCGCTGGATCGTAGTTCAGCATACGAACAAGTGGGATTTACAACCGAACTGAACCTCAGGAGTTAAAATAAACGACATTGTAGTTGTTTCACGCCCCAATGGATACTGTTCAGGTGGGTGGGTTTGCAAAATAATCCGGATGACATGAGTTAGAGTTAGCACGCTGCTAGCAGGGGTTTGCTAACAAGGGCAGGGCCAGTTAGCCACAAGGTGACAAACAGGTAGTTTGGCTGTTCTTACAAGCGCTGCTATCTGTGTTTTTATGTCAAACTTGGGAGGCAAAATGAGGCCCAGTTCCACAATGTTTGAGCTTTATATAACAGAACCAATCATACATCTTTATGATCCAGCATTCTAATCCAAAGAACCGGTCGACAGTTTTATCAGCTACCAATATTTCTAAAAAAGCCGGCAGCATTTGTCATCTCTCCACATGGCTGCCCGATCATATCAGGACATTCCCCATTCACTATTTAGACAGACCACAAGTTAGACAGAACTCCTACAGAGAGAAAAAAAAAAGTACGTGTGGCCACATTTCCATGGCATTTGGTTAAACCCTGCATTGTTTTTTTCTGCCTTTCTATAGTGGTGCGCTGTTTGTTCCATTCTGCCTACTGTTTTGCTGTATTGTAATACAGTAGCAATTAATATTCCTGTAACCAGCACTGTGCAAATGTTTCTGTCCAAACATGGAAGAAGGAGTGGTGCATAGACTGTTTGGAGTGGCATTTATCATGATGAATGTTTTCACATTACTCATTATTTCAGCATTGGGATACAGTCACTGATAAGAGCATCGTCACTGGTGTTACCTGCCCAGTAATTTGGCAACACAATACCAATTGTACAATAGTTGGCATTAGACAATAAGTGCCTAGCAGTTACTCATGGGGAGAACAAGAGCATCAGTCATACAGGTGGGTAAGTGGTCACAATTTCTCTCTCTTTCTCTCTCTTTCACACACACAGTCACTGACACGCACACATACAGTTGAAAAAGATACCCTGCTTCTTGGCTATGCTGGAGCACAGTTTAATAAGACCTCTGTCAAGATGGGATGCAGGATACATCTTTAGGATGCGCTGGGGTGCATCATCTGTGAGGTTCCTGGGTCATCAAGGGTTTCAGGTCTTCCAATATCTGACACCCTCAACCAGGTGTCCCAGCCAGTTGCTCAAGTCCTGCAATCCAGAAGGAACGATACATGGCCAAAGCCACCTAGTGGCTCTCACTGCGTGTCCTGTAATGATACACATGCCCCCCCTTTCGCAGCGCCAGTTACTCCAAGCCTTGCCAGAGGTTTACAGATTGAGCACACAACACCCCCAGGCAGCCTACTTCAACTGGCTCACAGATAGCCCACCAGCCTCGGTTTCTGCACTGCTCTAGCAGCTCTTGGTATTTGGCAAGCTTCCTCTTGTGAACCGCTACCATATTTTTTTTTCCCATGGCACAGTCAGCTCTCTCATGACCAATCATTTGGTGTTTTGTCTGAGAAAATGAGGAAGTCCCAGTGAGTAACTTTGGGAACTTTAGTTGTTTTTCGAGATTCACTCTCAGCCAACCAGTCTGGGACTGTGGGCAGATGGCATGGTCATGTCTGTGGTAGGGAAAGAGGCTTCTCTCCAACTTTGGGGAAAAATATGATTTTCATCCTGGGGTGCTGTTTGCTTGACCAAATAACTGTAGTAACTGCTTCCAAAACTACCTTATTGAGCAAATGGTCGTGGCACCAGCAGAAATGGTTATTGTCCAAGGCTTTGGGGAAGCTGCAGTGTATATATCTATTTTCATCCATCCCTACAAGGGCGTTTCTCCTTGGCCATGCCTCCACCACCTGCAACTCCCAGGCAGCACTCTACTTCGAGCCTGTGCAGACCTCAAAGCCAGTTGGGGCTACTTTAGGGTCCCTGGAGTCTCTGTGCGGCATTGTTTCACTTGTGTGTGTCAACTCAAACTACACACATCTTTTTCGAACTGCTGCCACTTGCTCTTGTTTACTCTGCATTGAGTTTGGAGGACAAATTAATGGAGGGGCTGGGCTCTGTGGAGTGATTCCTGGCCTTTTTCCTCCTGAGTCTCACCAGGAACTGTCTCTCACTTTTAAAGCCAATCAGCGTCCTACACACTTTATGTGGCAGATGCATCTTTCTTTAAAGTCACCCGGTCAGTACAGTCTAATTCTTATGGACAGCCAACATAAATACCCAAAATACATTGTCATACCAAAATAGGGAGAAAGTTTTGCCTTTTGTGCATAAAATCCCTGGCAGTTTGGGCAACATTTTATTTGATCTATGTTTTTGTTAATATTTTTATAATACTATTTTACACACACACACACCCATAGAATAGAATGTGTGTGTGAATGGGTGAATGTAAAACTGTACTGTAAAGCGCTTTGAGTGGTCATCAAGACTAGAAAAACGCTATATAAATACAAAACCATTTACCAAACCATTTACACACACACAAACAAACAGCCTCATTGTATTGTTGCTGTGAGTCAAATAAATCTTCTAATGAGTAAGCCCTGATTAAGATATTGTTGTCACAGTGGGAGAGGTCAGAGACACTTCACTCCCTCTGCATTATAGATAAGCTAATTCATCTGTATGTGTTTAATTTCAGAACAAAGTTCATGAGTTTCCTCACAGTGGAATCTAATCTAAATAATATTAAAGATTAAATAAATCCATCAATTAGCTATACCCAACAGTTCCCACAATGAGTGAGCACTTTGGCGACTCTGGAGAGAAAAAAACTCCTTCATTGCCTGGAAGAAAACTCTAGCTTGTTCTTGCAACATCCCATTTGTACTCTAATCAGATTGTATCAGATTCACCTAAAATTTGGTTCCCAGCAAGTAAAAAGTTTGGGTGGAGCTCAGGCTCTCTGATTGCTCCTTGGTTCCAAATCATTCTGGTAATCCATCCCTCACTGATGTTGCTTGGTTTATACAGTTAAAAATAGAATTGATCTGCAACATACACATTTCTTTGTAAAACTGAATACCACATCCGTCCCTGATATTGAGAACACAGTTAACCAATGGAATTTATTTATCTAAAAGAAAAACTAGCAAAATGTGCTCAAATATACTTCCTCTATGAGATACAAAGTGTGAGGTCAACAGCTTTACTTGCCCATTTGTTCTGGCACTGCCTATTTGCAAAACATATTTTGCAATATCATCATTACCTGTCACAGGTTGAGCCTGACCTATTGATAGCTTTCTTCAGACTCTGCCCTAATGTGAGATACAGTTACATTTGGAAATAAGATACCTGGCAGCCCTTTGTAGACTACTTTAATAACATTACACCCACTGTTCTCATAAAATAGCATAGCATAAATGTGAATACATTTTTTGAGAAAACCTGGTCTCGTTAGGAGAGACTGCGTTCATCGCATTTGTGATGGAGCAGCTCTCTTATCTAGGAATATTACTCAGTCTATAACATGACAACCCATAGTTGGGACCAGGAAGCAAAGCTGCAGTGCTAAACACTTCTCTGCGCTCCCTCTGGATCAGTCACATAGCCCCATAGAGATCGTGTCTGTCCACCGTCCAATTAAATTATTAAAATTAAACAAAAACAGAGCGAGAACTCCACACAATAATCTAATACAAATTAAAACAACCTCTGAAACAACACAGGGAACTAAGACTTTTAAATGTGGTCTTTTAAACATTAGATCACTTTCAACTAAAGCTATTTTAGTTCTCCGATTACAACATAGATTTATCATCCCTCACTGAGACGTGGCTGCGTCCTGATGAATATATCAGTCTAAATGAATCTACTCCACCCAGTCATATAAATTCACACGTTCCCAGAGAATTTGGGCAAGGAGGTGGAGTTGCTGCTATTTTTAACTCCAGTCTATCAATTAATCCTAAACCTAAACTCAGCTACAAATCATTTGAATGTCTGGTTCTTAGTCTTCCACACCAATCCAGGAAACACCAACAGCCAATCATATTTGCTTTAGTTTACCGTGCTCCCAGGGCTTATACTGAATTTTTAGCGGAATTCCCAGAGTTTTTATCAAACTTAGTCCTAAAGACCGATAAAATTATTATTGTTGGTGACTATAATAATCATGTTGACAATAATAAAGATTGCCTTAGTGTAGCATTAATTTTCAATACTAGACTCAATTGGTTTAAGTCAGTGTGTACACAAACCTACTCATTGTTGTAACCACACACTTCAATCAATCAATCAATCAAATTTTATTTGTATAGCCCATATTTACAAATTACAATTCATCTCATAGGGCTTTAACAGGGTGTGACATCCTCTGTCCTTAAACCTCAGCAAGAGTAAGGAAAAACTACAAAAAAAACCTTTTAACAGGGTAAAAATATGTAGAAACCTCAGAGAGAGCCACATGTGAGGGATCCCTCTCCCAGGACGGACAGAAGTGCAATAGATTCCACGTGCAGGACAACATCATCAATAATTAAAGTCTCTAGCAGCATTGATGAGGGTAGACATCCCGAAGGACAACCCCAACATGACATGCCAAGCAGTCCCGCTGCAAGCACAGTCCATGCTCAGCAACCATCTAGACCACGATCCACCATCCAGACCAGACGCCACTCCAGTCCTCAGTCACCGTCCATCGCCGCCCACCAGGAGGACCCATCACAAGCCACCACCGCGGTCCTGGTCCACCGCCCATGCCCAATGCCAACGCGACACAGGGTCCGCCACCAGCACCACGATCAGCCCACATGACTCAGAATCCGCCACACTGGATCCAACACCGTGACCCCCGGTGCGCGATCCACAAACCGTAATCCATGGTGCGGCCACAGAGGCCCTGGATCTGCAGGTGATAAAGCAAAGGGATTCCGGGGAAGGGGGATAGGGATGGAGAAGAGGAAGGAGAAGCTGGAAAGAGAAGCTCTGTGTGTCATGTGTCACAAAATAGAACAATTAACGTTCTGGCGCACTAATTAGCTCTAACTATAAGCTTTATCAAAAAGGAAGGTTTTGAGCCTACTTTTAAACGAAAAGATGGTGACTGCCTCCCGAACTGAAGGTGGTAGATTATTCCACAGCCGAGGGGCTTGATGGCTAAAAGCTCTGGCTCCTACTCTACTTTTAGAGAATTTAGGGACGACAAGTAGGCTTGAATTTTGGGAGCGGAGTGCTCTAGTGGGTTTATAAGGTATTAACAGCTCTTTAAGGTATAAAGGCGCTATATTATTAAGGGCCTTGAAGGTGAGGAGGAGAATTTTAAATTCTATTCTAGATTTAACTGGAAGCCAGTGTAGCGATGCTAATATTGGAGAAATGTGCTCTCTTCTCTTTGTTCTCGTCAGGACACGTGCTGCGGCATTTTGGACAAGCTGTAGAGTCTTTAACGACTTCCTGCTGGAGCCTGATAATAATGAATTACAATAGTCCAGTCTCGATGTAACAAAGGCGTGGACTCGTTTTTCTGCATCTTTTTGTGAAAGGACATGTCTAATTTTTGAAATATTACGCAAGTGGAAAAAAGCGGTCCTAGAAATTTGTTTTAAGTGACTATTAAAGGATAAATCAGGATCGAAGATCACTCCCAAGTTCCTGACTGTTTCATTGGAAGCAAGGGCAATGTCGTCTAGCGCAGCTATATCATTAGATAATGCATCTCTAAGGTGTTTGGGGCCAAGTATTATAACCTCTGTTTTGTCTGAGTTTAATAAGAGAAAATTGCGGGTCATCCAGGTTTTTATGTCCTTGAGACATGTTCGAAGTTTAGTTAATTGATTACTTTGTTCAGGTTTTATTGACAAATATAACTGGGTGTCATCCGCATAGCAGTGGAAATTTACAGAGTGTGTCCTGATAATGTTTCCTAGTGGAAGCATATATAATGAGAATAAAATTGGGCCGAGCACAGAGCCCTGTGGAACACCATGATTAACTTTGGTGCGCACAGATGACTCATCATTAATTTGCACAAATTGGGAGCGATCAGAAAAATACGATTTAAACCAGTTAAGGGCGGTTCCATTAATGTTAATTAACTGTTTTAGTCTTTGTAATAAAATGTGATGGTCAATTGTGTCGAATGCTGCACTGAGATCTAACAGAACGAGGACAGACACAAGTCCCTGATCTGAGGCTATTAAAAGGTCATTAGTGACTTTTGCCAAGGCTGTCTCCGTACTGTGATTGGCTCTAAACCCCGATTGAAAGTCTTCATATATATTATTTTCCTGGAGAAACTCACACAGCTGATTGCCTACCACTTTTTCTAAGATTTTAGAAATGAAGGGGAGGTTAGATATTGGTCTGTAATTGGCTAAAACCTCTGGGTCTAGGGTGGGTTTTTTGAGTAGGGGTTTGATGACAGCTATTTTAAAAGACTGTGGTACATAACCTGATGATAATGACAGATTGATAATGTTAAGTAATGAACTATCAATTAGGGGCAGAATTTCTTTAAGTAATTTGGTAGGAATGGGATCTAAGATACAGGTTGTTGGTTTAGAACCTGAGATTAATTTGGTAAACTGATCACGGGTGATCAGAGAGAAGCTGTCTAAGTAATGGGTAGGATTCTCAGCCGTTTCTGAGATCTCTGTTGTTGGGAGGGTATTAGTGCCAATTGAGGGCAGGAGATGGTTGATTTTATTTCTAATAGTTAGAATTTTATCATTAAAAAAGGTCATAAAGATATTGCTATTTAGGGATCGAGGAATACTGGGTTCTGTGGAGGTGTGACTCTCTGTCAGCCTGGCTACAGTGCTGAAGAGAAACCTGGGGTTGTTTTTATTCTCTTCTATTAGTTTTGAATAGTAGGCGGCTCTTGCTTTGTGGAGAGCCTTTTTATATTCTTTAACACTATTCTTCCATTCTATGAGGTTTTCAACATTGTTGCTGGAGCGCCACTTCCCTTCTAGTTTTCTTGATAATTGTTTTAACTCATTTGTCTGGGAATTATACCACGGAGCTAATTTACTATGTTTGACATTTTTCTTTTTTAGAGGCGCTATTGAGTCTAATGTTAATCGTAATGAGTCTGCAGAGCTATCGACGAGGTGGTTGATCTCAATGGAGCTCAGGGTTTTAAAGAATTTGTTGTTTATATCTACTGCTAATATGGGTTTAAATGTAATTGGGATTATTTCCTTAAATTTAGCTTCAGCACTATCAGGTAGACATCTAGAAAATTAATTTTTTATTAGTGGCATATATTCAGTTATTGAAAAATCAAAGGTTATTAAATTATGGTCTGATAGAACTGGATTACGCGGAAGTACTGTTAAATTTTCAATTGCGACACCGTACGATAATACAAGGTCAAGTGTGTGGTTACCACAATGAGTAGGTTTGTGCACACACTGACTGAAACCAATAGAGTCTAGTATTGAAATAAATGCTACGCTAAGGCAATCTTTATTATTATCAACATGAATATTAAAGTCACCAACAATAATAATTTTATCGGTCTTTAGGACTAAGTTTGATAAAAACTCAGGGAATTCCTTTAAAAATTCAGTATAAGCCCTGGGAGCACGGTAAACTACGGCAAATATGATTGTCTGTTGGTGGTTCCTGGATTGGCGTGGAAGACTAAGAACCAGACATTCAAATGACTTGTAGCTGAGTTTAGGTTTAGGATTAATTGATAGACTGGAGTTAAAAATAGCAGCAACTCCACCTCCTCGCCCAATTTCTCTAGGAACCTGTGAATTGATATGACTGGGGGGAGTAGATTCATTTAGACTGACATAATCATCAGGATGCAGCCACGTCTCAGTGAGGGAAAATAAATCTATGTTGTAATCAGAGACTATTTCATTAACTAAAAGAGCCTTTTTTTCCAGTGATCTAATGTTTAAAAGACCACATTTAAAAGTCTGGGTTTCCTGTATTGTTTCAGTGGTTGTTTTAATTTGTATTCAATTTTTGTGTGGAGTTCTCGCTCTGTTATTGTTTAATTTCAATAATTTAATCGGACGGTGAACAGACACAATCTCTATGGGGTTTTGTGACTGATCCAGAGGGAGCGCAGAGAAGTGTTTAGCACTGCAGCTCTGCTTCCTGGTCCCAACTATGGGTTGTCATGTTATAGATTTAGTAATATTCCTAGATAAGAGAGCTGCTCCATCCCAAGTGGGATGAACGCCATCTCTCCTAACAAGACCAGGTTTTCTCAAAAAGGTTAGCCAATTATCTATAAAGCCCACGCCGTTTACAGGACACCACCTCGACAGCCAGCGGTTAAAAGACAACATGCGGCGAAACATGTCGTCACCTGTTGTATTAGGGAGCGGGCCAGAGAAAACTACTGTGTCCGACATCGTTTTTAGCAAAAGCACACACCGACTCAACATTCAATTTAGTGACCTCCGACATACGAAGCCGGGAGTCGTTGCTGCCGACGTGAATTACGATTTTATTGTATTTACCTTTTTTAGTTTTAGCCATTAACTTAAGTTTAGATTCGATGTCGCCGGCTCTGGCCCCTGGGATACAATTAACTATGGTCGCTGGTGTCGCTAACCTGACGTTTCTCAGAACCGAGTCGCCAATAATCAGAGTTTGTTTATCAGCGGGTGCCTCGCTGAGTGGAGAGAATCTATTTGAAACGTGAGCTGGTGGCTCTTTAATCGTGGGCTTTCTAAGTCTAGCACTATGCCCCCTCTGGAACGTCACCCATCTGCCCTGGGCTCCCGGCTGCACGGGACTAGTCTGGGGACTGCTCGTTAAGGCTAAGCTACGTGCTAAAATAGGTGGCTCCGCGGCTAGCGGGAGGTGGCTAACTACAGCTAACGGAGTTTCTAAGCTGCTGAGTCGAGCTTCTAAGTTATTAAGCCGAGCCTCCATCGCTATCAACACACTACATTTATTACATGTACCACTACTGTTAAGGGAGGCAGAGGACTAGGTAAACATTAGACACTCGGAGCAAGAGAGAGCAGTAGAGCAACAGGGAGAGAGAGAAGACATCGCTGCTATAGAGCTACGACGGTGAGCTCAGACAGAACACAGAAACACTAAGCACGATAGAAAAATGGTTGGTATGTGCGAGTGTTTAACTACAGACCGGTGATTTTAGCCGTAGTGCTACAGAGAAACAGTTGTGTTTAGCAGCGGAGCAAATTCGCAGAGCGACCACCACCAGTGGCAAGAAAACAGGAAATGACGCAGCACGCTTACCGTCACTTGATACACTTGACCTTGTATTATCGTACGGTGTCGGAATTGAACATTTAACAGTACTTCCGCGCAATCCAGTTTATATCAGACCATAATTTAATAACCTTCGATTTGTCAATAACTGAATATATTCCACTAATAAAAAACTCATTTTCTAGATGTCTACCTGATAGTGCTGTAGCTAAATGTAAGGAAATAATTCCAATTACATTTAAACCCGCATTATCCATAGATATAAAGACTAAATTCTTTAAAAACCAGAGCTCCATTGAGATCGACCACCTCGTCGATAGCTCTGCAGACTCATTACGATTAACATTAGATGCAATGGCCCCAATAAAAAAGAAAAATGTCAAACATAGTAAATTAGCTCCGTGGTATAATTCCCAGACAAATTAGTTAAAACAATTATCAAGAAATCTAGAAAGGAAGTGGCGCTCCAGCAACCATGTTGAAAACCTCATAGACTGGAAGAATAGTGTTAAAGAATATAAAAAGGCTCTCCACAAAGCAAGAGCTGCCTACTATTCAAAACTAATAGAAGAGAATAAAAACAACCCCAGGTTTCTCTTCAGCACTGTAGCCAGGCTGACAGAGAGTCACACCTCCACCGAACCCAGTATTCCTCGATCCCTAAATAGCAATATCTTTATGACCTTTTTTAATGATAAAATTCTAACTATTAGAAATAAAATCAACCATCTCCTGACCTCAATTGGCACTAGTACCCTCCCAACAACAGCGATCTCAGAAACGGCTGAGAATCCTACCCATTACTTAGACAGCTTCTCTCTGATCACCCGTGATCAGTTTACCAAAATAATCTCAGGTTCTAAACCAACAACCTGTATCTTAGATCCCATTCCTACAAAATTACGAGAACAAAGAAAAGAGAGCACATTTCTCCAGTATTAGCATCGCTACACTGGCTTCCAGTTAAATCTAGAATAGAAAATTCTCCTTCTCACCTTCAAGGCCCTTAATAATATAACGCCTTTTTATCTAAAAGAGCTGTTAGTACCTTATAAACCCACTAGAGCACTCCGCTCCCAGAATTCAGGCCTACTTGTCATCCCTAAAGTCTCTAAAAGTAGAGTAGGAGCCAGAGCTTTTAGCCATCAAGTCCGTCTGCTGTGGAATCATCTACCACTTTCAGTTCGGGAGGCAGACACCATCTGTTTGTTTAAGAGTAGGCTCAAAACCTTCCTTTTTGATAAAGCTTATAGTTAGAGCTAATTAGTGTGGCAGAACGTATCTTGTTCTATTTTATGACACATGACACACAGAGCTTATTTTTCCAGCTTCTCCTTCCTCTTCTCCATCCCTATCCCCCTTCCCCAGAATCCCTTTGCTTTATCACCCGCAGATCCAGGGCCTCTGTGGCCGCACCATGGATTGTAGTTTTTGGATCGCGCATCAGGGGTCGCGGTCGTGGATCCAGTGTGGCGGATTCTGTGTCATGTGGGCTGATCGTGGTGCTGGTGGCATTGGACCGCGGCTCGTGGTGGATCCTGGTGAGCGGCGGTGGACGGTGACTGAGGGCTGGAGTGGCGTCTGGTCTGGATGGTGGATCGTGGTCGTGCTGGTTGCTGACCTTGGACTGTGATTGCAGCGGGACTGCTTGGCATGTCATGTTGGGGTTATCCTTCCGGATATTTACCCTCATCAATGCTGCTAAAAACTTTAATCTGGATAATGTTTTCCTACACGTGGCATCTATTGCACTTCTGTCCGTCCTGGGAGAGGGATCCCTCACATGTGGCTTTCTCTGAGGTTTCTATGTATTTTTACCCTGTTAAAAGGGTTTTAGTCGTTTTTCCTTACTCTTGCTGAGGGTTAAGGACAGAGGATGTCACACCCTGTTAAAGCCCTATGAGATGAATTGTAATTTGTGAATATGGGTTATACAAATAAAATTGATTGATTGATTGATTGAATCGTGGACATAATGGTCATCATTACCGTGATGACATCAAACATCCAACCAAAACTTTTGTACACTTTCATTATTTGCCGTTTATTAAAGTAATTATTTTCCTTTCTGTTATGGATAATGCGTGGATATACAATGTTCTACGGAAGGAAACATTTAATACGGTGAATCAAATTAGTCTATTACTTTAGGCAAGGACTTCTCAATTCAAAGGAATACAGTCAATGACAGGTTGAAATAAAGAACATTTATTAACCATTAACTATACATCACAATCAAGCAAGGATGCACAACAGAGCAGTGGAACAAACCAATTATTAGTAGTGATGATAGTGTGATGGGACAGATAGAATTGTTTAATCTGTAGACATCCATCTTCAGGCATGACCCGTTTAATGTTGAATAAATATAATATATATGTACAAACTATAAACTGATATAAATGACAGAAAATAACTATACATGTATATCAGAACATCATTCAAATCCTCAATAAACATCAAGTGGTTAACTGACTAATTACTAGAAAAAAAAAGATTCCTATGAACAATAATACGATATCCAGAATCCACAATATCTCCTATATAAGATAAAAACATAATTCCTTTTTGTATGGGATACTGATTAGATGACAGTGTAGTCACATGTTAAATATTTGATTCAAGTCTTGACTCAAAATTAATTACTGAATGATATTTACCAGGTGACAGAAAGTTTGGATACTTATCTTCCTGTTTTTTTTTTTACGTGTTGAAAAAAGAAAGAAAATATTTCCAAGACAATATTGGAGTGCGAATGATTCAGTCGCAATATTTAATTCTGTGGAGATTTAACTTGTATTCTTCCATTTTGCCAAATCCATAAGCTATTCACAAATCTCTATCATGTGTTAAATTGCTGTGTGTTAGTTTCATTGTGAGCGAAAGAATGGGGAGGCTTTGTTCTTTACCAGGACCTCCTAAATAACATCCAAAGCCAGCCAGTACAGCCAATGTCCACTACAACAATCTTGGATGAATGATGTGGTCAACCTGTTACATTACATGTCATTTAGCTGACGCTTTTTGTCCAAAGCAACTTACATTTTTAGAACACTCAGCATTTGTGAGGGGCCATTTTAGGGGTTCAGTATCTTGCCAAGGACACTTAGGAATGCAGATGGGAAAGAGTGGGATTCGAACCGGCAACCTTCTTGTTGCAGAACACCCGCTCTATCCCCTAGGCCACGCTCTCCCCTTTATGGCTTCCATTCATTTTTTCGAATCTTAGGGATTCACTGCATAAAATCCTGTCTTGTTCTTCTTGGGTGTGTCTTCCTCCTGACAAACATTTCAAGACCAAAATTAAACATTAAGGCTATCAATGAATAAGGATTTGATCACTATGAAAAAGGCAGAGTTTTATATGCAGGTAAACAGTGGGTAATAGACCCTTTTCACGGCAGCCATTTTGGCCAAATAGTAGGTTAACACACGTGTTACCGATCACATTCATTTGGGTTGTGCTCTTTTTAGCCTTAATTAATGTGATTACTAACACCTGCGTTTACATATTATTTAATTTTAAAATGGCTTCAGTGAAAAAGGTGAATTTCATGTACAAAGTGAAAAAAACATAACAACAAACTGTGGCGATGCAGTACTTACGATAATAAAAGGGGCTGAGGCTGGTGTCTGTGTCATTGGGGTTTGCGGGGAGTACACTGGCAAAGGTTCCTGGGGTAGTTGTTTCTTCTCAGTGTAATATAGATCGTCAGTAGTATCAATTTGGATGCTTTCAGTCTTCTTACAACATTGAATTAACTGAAAAACATCAAAATAACAACATCAAAATACAGCTCTGAGATAAGAAGAGTCTTAATTAAATTCCTGAAACAAATGATAATATTTTAAAAGTAGTCTGAGAGACTCAAACCCTGCACCTGGCCCACACAGATCAATATTTTAGTTGTGATCAGTGCTCAGTGGATTTTAGGTATTGCTAAAACAGAGTTAAATGAGAGCGGTGTACTGTAGTAGATTTGCCTGATGACTCACCATCATAACAAAGATGATTATGACTAGCAATAAGATTGCAGCAGCTAGAACTAAGACCGCAATACCCCATCCAGGAACCCAGTCTCTGTTCCCATCGCTGCTGCTGCCACCACCTGAGGGCTGAGGATCACTGGATGTTCCCTCTGAGACACCTTGAGAATCTGTCCATTTATCATGTGGATTCACAGTTGTAGCATTTTCCACAACAGGGTCTTGTGTGGCATCATGATCTCCATGATGTTTGATGGTGGTTGAAATCAATGTGGTGTCATCAGGACAGACTGTTGTATTGCTTGTAGATGGTGTTGTAGGATCTTGCACTGTGGCAGTGGTGGACGTGGATGCAGTGGTAGCTGTTGTTGTTATATTACGTGCCGCACTGGTTGTCATAAGTGTTTTTGGTGTTGTAGTCGTTTTAGTAGGTGTTGTAGTGGTTGTCATAGATGTTGTAGTAGTTGTAGTCTCCAGCATGGTAGATTCTTTTATTTTGTCAACTGAAGGGAAACAAATATTACAAACATTAATTTTTATTCAAGACACAAGCTGAACATGAATTACTTGGAACAACTACAATTATATGTTCAAAAGCAGATCTTACTTGTTGTGTAGTTCAGATTGATTTGGAGAGTCTTGGGCTCAAAGTTGTTTTCAAATAATTCGTGGACAATGGTTGGATTAATAGATGAGGTATGGAAGACAAGAGTTGAATTTGCAATAACTGATCCGGAGCTGCGAATGAAAGAAAGAATGAAATGGTCTGTATTTATATAGCATTTTTTTGTCTTGATCACCACTCAAAGCCCTTGACAGTACAGTTTATTAACCCATTCACAAACATTCATACAGTGCCTCTTTGGGACATTTTGATTCCATTATTTTTTCTTAAATCTACGTTCCTCAAAACAGTTAACTTAATACTAAAATGCTAAATACCAAAAATCCCCTAAATTAAAAAAGTGTTTTGGCCGGGAAATGGAGTCTGTTGTTCTATCTGTAAATAGAGTATGAGATCAATGGTATATGATACCTGAAAGTCATTGCTGCAACACCTCCATAGAAGCCTTTTGTGGGACATACATTGATATTAGAGCAGTCATAGATGCTGTCAATCTGCAAAAGAAGAATCCAGCATGTCACACATCATTACAGCTAAATAACATGCAGCTGAGTTACACAGATAAATGCTCTTGGATCAAGTTCACATTATTCAGTGGAGCGTGTTGTCCAACAAGCACCTCTCATAAGATCACACTCCGACAGAGACAATTTTACACCGACTTGTTCTGTGTAAGGTGTAAGCTAAGAAGCTGAAACCTCATTCAGAAGGAGAATTATTGAAGGAACGTTGTTGCTACTGTGGAGCTGTTGAACCAGACAAGGTTCATCTGTTCAACAACTGTCACAATGCAGACTAATGCTATGAGCCAAGATAAAATAATTCAGATCATGACCATGTTTTTTCTCTCTGGCCTGTGATGAAAAAACATGCTGACAAGCTTGATACTGTCTTCGCAAGCAATGTATGGCTCTACAAACAAGATCATGATTAGTTTGAAATCAGTTTTCATCATCATCATCATTATGAAGGTATGAGATAGTATTTTCAACATGATTATGTGCTTATCATCAACAGCATCTATCATTATTCGTCCTACCAAGTCAGTGACTTCCTTATACATGATCTTATATTCCTCCGATGCAGAGTTGAGCAGCTGGCTGTTGAAGACTCTATTGGTGATCTCAATTGGAAGAATGAAGACCCTCTGTTCAGGAGAGTTGAGTTGCTTTACACTGAGAAGGCCGTGCAGCTGAAGAGATGGGACAGTCAGAAAACCTGCAGGTTCAGTGTGAAATATTTTCCATTAACTTAAGGGGGAAACCTGAGCTGGACAGTTATTCACACATACGGATATGTCCACAGCCTTGCACCCTTATACATATTTTATTGAAAAATAACAAAGTGCTAAAATGAATGATAGGGGACTTCGTAATAATGAGAACCAAAATCAGAGATATCAGTAATCTTTTCACATATTGATTCTTTTAAAAAAGGACTACTGCACTGCAGTTATTCTTAACTTGTGGGCCCAGCTGTAGGTTCAAAAATATCTACGTTCTCTGTCAAGAGTTTATCTTGAATTTGACTGCAGCATTGTTACATGTTCTCTTTTCAATAGCAGACAGAGCTACAGATGGACCCTTTTTAAATGTCTAATTCTCAAGCTTAGAAATCTGTCTGTGCCCGAGTATCAAGCAGTTTCATTTAGTCAGTGCAAAAGAAGAGAAAATGTGGTCTATTTAGCATATTCCATTTGTTTGAGTATCCAGCAGAGTAACTATTGATGGTTGTTGTGCATTATGAGGATCCACTATAATGGACCTTTACGACCATAGTAATTACAACTTTTAATGTCAGTTTTTAACTTACCTGGTTGTGTAGATGAAATCTTGAAATATCATGGCCTAGGCTTTTGGTTATTTCCATCTTCTTTTAATTTCTGCTGCTGTCTGTAACCAAGTGTTTTTACCTGTGCTATATTTTATTTTATTTTATCTGTGCTGCTTTCTGTCTTGGCCAGGTCCTCCATGAAAAAGAGATTCTTAATCTAATGGGACATTCCTGGATAAATAAATTAATAAAATGTAGTTTTAAGTACATACTATACTGCTACTCTTGAAGATGTTCAGTTAGTATTAATATAATACCTAATAATCACATTTCATTTCAGTTGCCTCATTAACTGGTGCATCATTAAATATGCAAAACACTGTATATTGCTTTGAGCAGTGCATTTAAATCTCTGAGGTTGTAAAGAAGTTTCGGCAATACTGACATAAGTTCATTACATTACAATACAAGTACGTTCATTTTTTTCCTCCAACCACCCTAAATGCCGGCATATTTCTCACCTGATGTCACAAAAAACATGGTCCACAGCAATCTCAGTTGTACCATGGTGAGTCCAAGTCAAGTTAGCTGGTCAAGCACTGTTCTGGTGATCTCTGAGATGATCTTACTTGATTACATAAATGGTGTTGTAGTCTTTCATGTGAAGGATTTTATTCACTCAGGATAAGAACGGGCAGGGATAAGAGGCTGGTCCAAAACTGAATGTTATCTCATCTGCATTATTCAGATGAAAAGGCAAAAGTGCCTCACTGTTTACTTTGGCTAGGAAATCGAGCGAAAATTCGTTTGTGGAGATATCAGTGTGTTGCATAAACTTTTGATAACAATTATTATCTGATCTTAAATTTACTTTCAGAAAATGTGTGGGTGCCGCCTGTTATATACCCCATTGTCAGGGTTAATTGTCAAACTAAAAGTCTCTGGAGGATGTTTAGTTTTTTTAATCTACTAACACAACATACAATCACAATCATCTGTATTTTCCCACTCTCTCGAGTTGTTTTAACTGTTTTCATTTGCAGGTAACTTCTTAAATCAAGTTCTGTTTGCACATGTGAGTCTGCTACTGGTACGACTGAAGCTACTACTCAACAAGAAGGAGATTAAGATGCCTTGATCATTAAACAAAGAGAGAATACAATTCTGATCTCCTATTACATTTTCAAACAATAACAGGTTTTATGTAATTCCTCACATGACAGATTTCTTCTTTTCAAAGCTGTCTATAGTAGTCATGTATAACAACAAAAATATCTTCTTATTCATAAATCCTTACAATAGGTAAATGAAATACTTTATACATAAATGTTTATTGTGGGATGTGCTAATATATTTTCTGTACTGAACAACTGTTGAAGTACCCATACCAGGAAACTATACTTATGTCTGAATATTATTGCCTCTGGCATAGACGTACCTATACTATACACATACTATTTACCCTCTACATGCTCCCATTAAGAAACATCATCAGCCATTTTAATGCGATATCATATCACTCCTATGCCAATGACACCCAAATAGGAATGGATTTCACTTAACTTCCTTCAGTTAAATTCAAATAAAACTGAAATAATAATCTTCCGTCCAGACCAGCTAGCAGGCAGGCCCCTATCATATCTCGGTCCCCTGGCAGCCAATATTAAAAAAACAGCTAAAAATCAATGATGTCACTTTCGATTCTCATTTAAACTTCCAAACACATATTAATCAAATCTATTACTTTCCCGACAAAACATTTCTAAAATCAAATCGCTTCTATATCTTCCTGAACTAGAAGAGTCAATACATGCCTTTGTTTTCTCCTGCCTGGATTATTGCATTATCGCCCTGTATAAATGCCCCAGCCAAACCGTAGAAGCTCATTTGCAGCTTGTTCAAAACACTTCTGCTCGTATTTAAAAAAAAACCAAAACGTAGGGCTCATATCACGCCGATTCTTGTGAACAGTTAGACTCAGGGGCTGGCCCCCAAATACATTTCGCAGCTCTTGACCCTATAATCCCGGTCGCAACCTGAGATCAGCCAGCCTGTCCCTGTTGGCTGTCCCTAGGTCAAGGCTGGCCACTCAAGCCGACAGGGTTTCTCTGTCAGGGCTCTGAGGCTCTGGAACTCCCTGCCTGATGAGATTAGGCTCACCAACCCATTACAGATCTTTAAATTACTGTTCAAAACTGATTTCTACACTGGGAGCAATACCTGAAGGCCTAAATGGGAGGGCCAAAGAATACCTGCTAAACATACTACTGACAGCAGCATTGAAATGTATAACCATCAAATGGTTAAAACCAAACCCACCCACATATAATATATGGAGCCAAAAAGTATGGGACATCTACCAAATGGAGCAAATCACATATTCATTAAGGCTCCAAAAGTCTATCTTTACTAAACGATGGGGTCCTGTCTCTGCGTTATTAATACAATGAGGGTTACTAATTAATATCGCTCTAAGCCTCCGATCGTGCGGCTATCTGTCACCTTTGCCTACTTATGTACATCATAAACCATCCTCTCGGAAAAGCATATATAGCACCTATGATACTAAATTCTGGAGTGGACAATAACTATTACTTTATCCCTGGTTTTATTTTCATTTACTTGTTTTTCTTTTTTCTGTCCTTGTTTAATTTAATATATTATGTATGTAATCAATCATCTATTCTTATCCCCCCCTTGTTTTCTCTCTTGGAGTGAGCACTGATGATGTTTGTTGTTTTTTCTATGCATTGCACGCTATACTTGAATACCATGTATAACAGTATTGTATACAGTTGAAAAATGGACAAAGAAAGTAACTGTCTGGATATGCATATTATTTTGTTGAAAACCAAATAAAAAATAAGTTAAAAAAAAACAAAAAACTGATTTCTACAGGATAGCAGCTTGTTTTCATTACAAAATCTGTTTTTCACAGTTCCTGATCTTTTCTCTCTCTGATTTTTTATGTTAATTGACTGCAGATTTCCCTTGTTGTCGTTTAGAGCAGTGATTCTCAAATGGGGGTACGCGTACCCCTGGGGGTACTTGAAGGTACTCCAGGGGGTACTTGAGATTTTGTTTTTATATATTTAAAATTAGCAACCATCCAAAAATCCTTGAAAAATTGTTATTTAACAAACATTCAATAAAATATAAGTGTAAGTTCATGAACTAAACGTTATATTCAGTAGGCTTTTCAATTTAATTATCCTAAAAAAACAGAGTCTCCCCCATACCGATGGTTTGACCCAACCTGGCACATGCCACCTGTCATCAACTGTCATCACCTGCCTTGAAAACAGCAATGCTGCTGAAACACGGAGGGACAAGTACCAAAGAAGGCGAAACCAGAGCAGAGAGCCTTCCCTAAACAACACCGTGAGAGCTTGTGCCTCTTCGGAGCCTCGCTAAAACGTAAAAGTTTTCCGTTGTGAAGTTAATGATTCATAACAAGTCCGCGTCTCTACCGGTACCCTTTCAAAATAAAAGCATGTAATTCAAAAGCGGAAATGAAATTGTATGACCTTAAAGCGAGCAAATATTTCACAATAAAATAACAGAAAGCCACTTCAATAACAATAACATAGATTGGGTTATTTACACTTTTTGTTTTTTCTTTTGGGAGAGATTAGCCAACAGTGGCATTAAGCCACCACATCTTCAGCGGTATCTCCAGACAAAACATGAAAGTCATGTTGGTAAGCCACCTGAGTTTTTTAAGAGGAAACTTTCTGAATTCAGGTCATCTCAAGACACGATGCGAAAAGCCTCCCCGAATCAGAGGGAAACAAGCTTCCGGTCAGTATTCTTTTCGATCCTTAAAGAAGATATTTTAAGATGATAAATATTGAAAAAATATGTTTTGAGCTAATCTTTTATTTAAAACTAAGTTAATGATTTATTTTTTGGGAAGAAGTGTTTAGCTATTATTAAGTTCATGAGTTCAGTTTGAGAACATATCTTTATTATGATCCCAAAAGAGGTCACTTTAAGTTGATAATTATTTTGATGTGCACAAATCTTTATTTATATTGAGATAATAATAGTTATTTTTTATATCTTTTTATTTCGAAATAGTTCAAGAGAGACAACTAAAAATGAGCAATGTTATGGACATTGATGGAGTTTTAAAATGCTTTGCGCTGGTTAGGGGGTACTCTGCAGAATTTTTTCTTCGAAGGGGGTACGTCACTGAAAAAAGGTTGAGAACCACTGGTTTAGAGCACATCAATGCCAGAATTGGACCCTCATCCCCAGAAGCTCTTTTGACATGTTTCACAGTCAAAAGAGCTTCTTTTGACCTCATTTTGGGGGAGTGTGGGAGAGACAAGGCAACTTATTGAAAAGGGTCCTGAAGTCTGTTTTGTGTGAGCTAAAAATAGATGACTCTTTTATGTGAAGTTGAGCCCATCCTAGGGTTGAGCCGAATACTCGGATGAAACGAGTATCTGGTACGGATATAGTACTTTTAAGAGCACAAGTACTATCCGAGTAAAATGTGTCAATATCTGTATATCTGTATTTGTGATCAAAGAAAATCCTCATTGGATAGCTGTGTCCACATCACTCTTTTGACATGTTTCACAGTCAAAAGATGCAAGACAGCAGTGTTGTGCATGAACGAACGCAAAAGAACGCGTACATTGAGCACGTTCACTTTTGCGAGAACGATGAACTGAACGCACCTCAATTACAAATAATGAATTTGAACGGTGAACACGTTCATATTTCAGCGTCCTCGCTTATATACGACAGGAAACTTCTCTCTTTATGTGTAACTTTATTAAAGTCCAGCGAACACGACACACTTCTTGTTGTAACTCCGACACTCCTATCATCCACCACTGTGTTCTTCACTCCCCTTCCTCATTCACCCTTGACATGCCAACTCATCAGCCAATGCGACCCTGTCATGCCAGGTAACTCTCCAGCCATTGGTCTAGAACTGTCACTTGCCCCACCCCGACTGGTTCACTGACCCTCTGGAAATCCCAATACTTATTGACATGGTGTAGTTAGCTGAACATAAGTCATAACAAACACATAGCAGTCAAACAGAACATAAACCTAACTACCAGTCCGTTACAATATTATCTGAGGTCTAGCTAAAACGTTACGGAATGTTTTCCTTCTCCTGAGGAGAAGCGGTTCACACCGGGCGCGGTAGCGAAGCCGAAGCGCCGCTGTTATCAGCCTGCAGTAAAAACGGCATTTAATACTTTTTTTTAAGCATATACTTACTTGTTGCTCCAAAATGAACTGCAACAGCGTCCCAACATGTGCCATTTTTAGTGTTGTCTTTATTCAACATGCTCCGAGGATCATACATCTCTGTACTTCTCCACTTCAATTATTAATTTAATCCATGTTGACGAACTTCTCCGCTGTTTGCTCTGTTAAATGTCGGGTGTTGAGGGTAAATTACGTATTCTCCACTCAAACCTATGTTGAGAATACGTAGCCCCCCCTCTCTCTCTCCCTCTCTTTATCATTATGACTGCTTGTGTGGCTGTAGTGGATGGGCAGAGGGGGACATTTAATAATGTGGTCGGTAAATGTGGTAAAATTAAAACTCCAGGACAACAGAGGGTGAATACAAAGTATGGGATGCATATTTGATCATTTACATCATATAAAATATGTCGTCAATATCGTTGAAAGTCATTTTTCAGTGTGTTTCCTGTCGCGATACGCTCGCGTCAAGCGGAAAAAATAGACTTGACGCCGAAACGATCGCTGCACGGCGCGAGGCAGCCGCGGCGCAACGCTACGCTTCAGCGTCCGGTGTGTTCAGCACATCGATTTAACATGGGAGTGGATGGGAGCCAGAGGATTGGCGCTGCGCTTACGCCTCGCCTCGGCGTCGCTTCCGCGTCCGGTGTGAACCCGGCGTAACCTGAACCAAGTAAAGGCCAATGTATGCTTCTCCGTTTTGACGGACACGAACAGATAGGACCGCCTTCTCCAACGTGGAACGCCCTCTCCGTGCCTCTCCGCGGCTCCTCGGAGAGCTTTTCGTGCAGCTCTCCTTTTTCTAACTACACGTCGAAATGGCGGAGAGCCCACGGATAGCCCTTGGCTGTGATTGGTCCACTAACGCCAGGATTTCGGAATGGAAACTTCCTGTTCCATTCCCTACATCACAATAAACCAAAATCACAACTACGACTCTATGATTAATGTGACAAGTGTGTTAAGCCAGCGGCGTTGTCCGGCTGACGGTGGCTGGTTAGAGCACTTACGGCATGTGTGTACGGTCACATACTGTTATAACGAACTTTCGTAACGTGGCTAGCGGGCTAACCACCATGCTAACTGCGGTGGGAACAGCGCAAAAACCCGCTGACTTTAATCCCACGGCTCATGACACTGTTTCTCAAACACCGTCAGGTTAGAAGCAAACACTTTAGATCGATACTAACTAACGGTAGTAGTTAGTATTGGGTGTCCCTGCTGACTGTGTGTGGAAGCTGGGGGGAAGCTAGCTGCCTCCGTGTAGCTTCAAGCTGTTGCAGCTGTTGAATTAGAAACGCAGTTTGGAA
Source organism: Platichthys flesus (assembly GCF_949316205.1). NCBI lineage: Eukaryota > Metazoa > Chordata > Actinopteri > Pleuronectiformes > Pleuronectidae > Platichthys > Platichthys flesus. The sequence goes on along the minus strand of NC_084961.1, from coordinate 20,872,400 downwards.
ACAAGACCGGGGAACCGCTGCGTTAAGACACGATAACACTACTACTAAGCATTATGACCCGCTGGGTGTCACTTTATTCAGCAAAAACTGTCGCGTCTCTAAGCTCGACTTCAGTTGCGCCATCTACTGTTCTGGCGGTGAATTGTTTTCACAACAAAAAGGCTCGTAGAACTATAAATCAAAAAGGGTCCGTCCGCTCCGTCCGTCCGTCAGTCCGCAACGGACTCGGAGTAGCATACATTGGCCTTAACGCGACTTCGCACTACGTACCCATGATTCATCGCACACACAAATGCACACCAAACAAGCAACGTATTCCAAGTGTTTTCTTCTCTGGCCAGTGTCTCGGCTCCGAGCCGTAGTCTGGAGTTCGGCTCACGGGGTATCTTGGCTCGCTGTCTGGCCGGTAACCAGCCGTCCGGACCGCTCCATGAAGAAGGAGGAGGACATGTTTCTTTAAGCCTGAAACATGCTTCTGCGACTGCGTCTGCGTCTTTTCACGCCGCTGTGGCGCAAGACTCGTTTTCATTCATGCTTCCCCAACCGTTGCGCGTCTTACAAAGCAATTCCGCGCCAGAACACTAGGCGGAGTAATGCTTTTTGTCGAAGACGACCTTAGAGACGCCTTCTTTCTTCTTCGTCGATTGTTTATTTACATAGCCACTGCGGCTCCTCGTAGCCTTTTTCTGGCGGACAAATCCGCCAGTCAGTGACAGGTTATACAAGTGATCATACTATCGGATATCTTCTGCCAAGTGCTCTTCTATTTGGTCCATATTCGTTCTTCTAAATCCTCCGTGATTTCTGCCGGTATTATGGGGCATGAAACCGGAAATGCAGCTCCAGAAGGGATGTAGAGCAGACCAATCACAGCCTTGCGGGCTGAGTGAGCTTGCGGAGCTTTGCCGTAAATTTTAGAAAAGGGGGTCGACACCCGTCAGCACGTAAGGAGGGATACATAAGCACGTAAGGGACCCGGAAGGGCTCTTGCGCTTACGGGCCCGTGAAAACGCAGAAGCATGTTTCAGGCTTTACTTGGAATGCGGCCACTTTATTTCTCGGATATACAGTAAGAGCAACACTCGCATCACCTCTAGGTGGTCCGTCAGTTCGTTATAAACACACTTTTAACGTCTCTACCCACAATACCCAGGTGCACTACGTCACACACTACAAACTTTCCTTAAAGGGGCAGGCCATACCTGCAATACAACAGCTCTGGTCTCTTACAAAAAATGGCTCACTTTCCACCTTAAACTATGAAATGAACTGAACTATGAACTAGTTCAGAATTTAAATGGTGAACTATGAACGTGAACTATTCATATTTACTTGTGTGAACTGAACTTTGAACTAGTTCATGAGAGGTGTGAACTTGCACAACACTGCAAGACAGAAGTGATAAATGAAAAGTCGCAATGTCATTATAGGCTTGTCTTGGTGTCACTAGTTTGATTCCAACATTGTCCACTTTACTTTCAGTGTTGTCTACCTGTGTATAGTGTAGGTGTGAGTAATGATTACAATAGATCCCCACCCCCCACTCCTTCAAAAAATACATGGGTGGAGCTTATCAGTGGTGACAGGAGTTGATGGATTATTTAATGAAAACACCTCTTCGTTTTGAATGTTATGATTTGATTTAAAAAACCCTAAGAGTAAATCAAACAGTCCAATCCCAGACCTGAATACACAACACATTGCATATTAGGGTTCATACTGTATGACACATCTTCATCATACCTCTACTGTAGAGGTAAAGGGCAACACTAGTTATACAAATCTACAGTGTGAATCATGAATAAGGCATGTACCAACAGACAATCATGTAAAACCAAATGATTTCAAAACCCAATTATGTTAACCTACAAAACTTATAATGTTTAATACAAGTTATCATGATCACAGAGGAATATTTAATTGTAACATCGAATTGACATGTACAATACCCAATGGTGTGTTAAGTGGTTGGTATTGACTTGACAGAAACACTTCTGAAGTCCACGTTTACATTTTGAGGTAAACCCATCCAGGAGTTGTTAGGCCTCATCGATAAATCCAGAAGAAGAGGAAGTAAACATCTCTCATCTCATCTCATTTTCATCCGCTTATCCGGGGTCGGGTCGCGGGGGGAGCAGCTCAAGCAGGGGGCCCCAGACTTCGTCCTTTCGGACCGAAAGGACGAAAGGACCGAAAGGAAGTAAACATATGTCTGGTAATAGGTAAGAATATGAATATCTGATACTGAAAGATGGTGGTAATGTTATTGTTGAAAATAATATTTTTATTATATTAATAATGATTTGTGAAGGGCAGTAAACTATACTTTTGTGCTTTGAGTGGTCGTCAAGACTCGAAAAGTTCAGTATAAATACTGACCATTTACCATTTTTAGCATTATGTAGAAACCGAGGGAGAAATCAAATGTTATCGGAGTGGGATTAGGAGAGGAATAGGGGCTAAAGATCCAACTTTGCGTTTAGAACAGGAAATCAGGAAAGCTTATGTTAATAAAGAAAGAGGGTTGGCTGTGTTCTTTGATGTTAAGAAAGCATATGACATGATGTTGAAAGAGGATTACTGATCTGGTAGAGCGGGCGTTCTCCAACATAAAGGTTGCCGGTTCAAACCCTACTCTTCCCCATCTGCATGCCAAAGTGTCCTTGGCAAGATACTGAACCCCTAAGTGTCCCCTCGTAAAATGTTGAGTGTACTAAAAATGTAAGTCGCTTTTGACAAAAGCGTCAGCTAAATGACATGTAATGTAATGTAATGTAATGATCAGACAGTATCAAATTGAAAAGGGGGGAAATATATAACGGAATTAAAACTTGAACTGTATATCTGTACCTCTCATTGGATAGCTGTGTCCACATCATTCCTTGATAAGCCAGCCACACACAGAGCTTATCCCCTACACAGAGACTAAAATAAGTTTACTGCTGCTGCACCAGCAGCGCCACACAACACAATCTTGTTGTTGTTACAGCCACTCTGTCGGTAGGGATACTAACGTGTAACATTATTATCTAAGATTCATATATTCTCAGAGCCCACTGGCTGAATCACACCGCACCAAGCTCAGCTAGGAGTTAAGGGGTACTATAAAATTGCAAATAGATTAGCAGTAGCTTTTACTCTCCCTTTGTGAGGTGGCTCAAACATTAAGACATCATAAAAGGAACTGAAAATGGGGGTTATGCACACAGATCGAAATTAATATAAATTAATAGATAATTGGAAATAAAAAGGAACCTCCCTAAACTGGTTTCAATCCTATTTTTCAAACCTATTCCAATTCGTGCAGATCAATGATAAGTCATCTGTGCGCACCAAAGTTAACCACGGTACTCAGCCTCATTTTATTCTCATTATATATGCTTTCACTAGGCAACATTATTAGGACACACTCTGTAAATTTCCAATGCTATGCAGAGGACAACCATTTAAAACCTCTGGTATAATCAATTAACTTAACTTTAAGCATGTTTCAAGGACATTAAAACCTGTATGACCTGCAATTTGTTCTTATTATTGATATACAATATGTTTATTCAGATACTCTACAACAGGGATGTCCAAGCTACGGCCCGCGGGCCAAATGCGGCCCTCCATTTTTATGCATCAATATCTTAAAATATAATTATTATTTAAAATAAAAAAATTAAACTTACAATTTAGTAGCACTTAAATGCCACTTACTTATAGCACTTTGTTTTGCTCTATTTTTTAATAGGTCAAGCGTCGATTATAAGGTCAGATTATGGCACCAACCTAGTCGGTGCAGATAAAGAGCTACGGGCAGCTATGCAGCAGTGGAATCAGGCCAAATTCTAGGATACTCTTGCTCAGATTGAAATCAAGTGGATTTTCAGGCAACCTGCTGGACCTCATTTTGGGGGAGTGTGGGAGAGACAAGGCAACTTATTGAAAAGGGTCCTGAAGTCTGTTTTGCGTGAGCTAAAAATAGATGACTCTTTTATGTGAAGTTGAGCCCATCCTAGGGTTGAGCCGAATACTCGGATGAAACAAGTATCTGGTACGGATATAGTACTTTTAAGAGCACAAGTACTATCCGAGTAAAATGTGTCAATATCTGTATATCTGTACCTCTCATTGGATAGCTGTGTCCACATCATTCCTTGATAAGCCAGCCACACACAGAGCTTATCCCCTACACAGAGACTAAAATAAGTTTACTGCTGCTGCACCAGCAGCGCCACACAACACAATCTTGTTGTTGTTACAGCCACTCTGTCGGTAGGGATACTAACGTGTAACATTATTATCTAAGATTCATATATTCTCAGAGCCCACTGGCTGAATCACACCGCACCAAGCTCAGCTAGGAGTTAAGGGGTACTATAAAATTGCAAATAGATTAGCAGTAGCTTTTACTCTCCCTTTGTGAGGTGGCTCAGACTTCACAAATCCCACATGTGATTTTTATTTTATCTTAATTTTTTTGCTTTACCTTTAAGTTGATAGGAACTTCAGAAAAATGTGAGCATGGTCCATATTTAATTGGTTGGGGTGGATGTTGGAGCATAAAAAAAGCTATGAGGCAAGACAATTCAACATTTAGATTTACTTTGTAAAGATCTTGGCTAAAGGAGGTGTGTGAAAGCAGAAGCTTGATACAGCTTCTCTCTTTGGCTGACATGTAGCCACCATCTATTTAAAGAGTTTTAACACATGGCCCAACCTCAGCATAAAAAGTGTTTAATAAGAAGGATGTAGTATATACTTTTTAGTGTAGTCTATTTTTGCTTCAATCTCATGCTCGACACTCCAGTCAGGTAGGCGGCGGTTGTGCGCCTATAAGCTAGTTGGCCAGCCGCCAATCAAATCAGAAGAAGAAGAAGACACTGAAAACCAGCAGCAGAAACTCCACGAAGAAACGTTGAACCTTCCTCACAAGATTTTCGAATTAAATTGCCAAAACGTCGTACGCAATGAGGTATTTGTCGTTTTTTATGCTGGACCTTAAATTCCATGGTTTATAACAGTTTGTATGAGCAGAGTGTTGACGCGAGCAGAAATGTTGCTAGTAAGATAGCAACGTACATGGTTTGAACGCTGCATACTAGCCAAACCCTTAACTTGGTGGATTCGTCATAATATGAATTCTCAATCCTGATGTGAAGCGTGTATACGACATCATCGCTGAAGTGCCGTGGTTCTTCTACATTCAATATCGATCATTTAAAAGCTGCCCGGTAGGCTAACGTTAGCTAGTGTGGCCTAGCCAAGTATATGAATGAATGAATGGACCTAGACGCTAGCTTAGCAACATAGCCTTCGTCTTAACAGTGAGATCAAATCGTAAATATCAAACCAAGCTGAGTCTTCTTGCATTCCTGTGTTTGTGTCCAGAGGAGACCGCGGAAGGGGCCGGGGAGGCCGCTTTGGTTCCCGGGGAGGACTGGTCCAGGGGTGAGTTGAACCGTAGGGCTGCTCCTCACATTAGTTATCAACCAATGGAGGCATCATGATTCTAAAGCTTAGCCCGATGTTAATAGATGAGGGTCATCGTGGTTCCCTTTCACTTAAAAAGTATCAGTAATACTTAATGATTACCTAGAGCTGGGTGATGCATATTTATGTCATCATTGTAATCAAACCTACTTAAAATGCATGTTCAGGCGTGCTAGTAGGTATGGCAAATTTGGTCAAATAGACCTGAAATTCAATTTCTGAACATGTTAATGGACGAGGTATTGGCATTTTAAAGCAGACATTTTTTCTTTATTTCCACCGGAATGATCTGGGGTGGCCGACAGGCTGAAGAATACAAAAAGTATAACTATCCAAATGTTCCCTGTCCCAAGTGTACAAAAGATATCCTGTTTGGTTGAGGTCATTATTAGAAAGATGCATAATGTGTATCTCTTCCTCATTCCTTTCTTAGGTACCGTCCATTTGTCCCACACATCCCATTTGATTTTTATGTGGTAAGTAAAAAGTGTGGTTGGTCAGAGATGCTATGTTGTACCTATAAGCGAACCCTCGAGTGATGTCAGTGGCCAAAACTATATTTTTAAAGACTCTTGTGTTGTCCTGAGAGCTTGTCCTGTGAAAGGAGCTCAGCTTACACCTTTCATGAGTAAACATCCCCACCACGTCCAGTGTTTGAATGGTGACAACTGCGTTTCAGTCATTGTAACTATAGCGCACACATTTTTTAGAGCTGACAAAGCAAATCATTCGACTTTTGGATTAAATTAGAACCCTACAGTAGACATGAAATCACCTTTTATTTATGTCGATTTGTTTTAATTTTGTGATTTAATGAACTATTGAACAATTTGAGAGCTGTTGCATGGCATAGGCTGAAAACATCAGTGCTACTATCTGCGTTTTCCAGCCATGTGTGCTGAGTTCCAATGCCATCCCTTTTATTGGTAAGCTGACTGAATCCTTACCCTGATGTATTACCCACAGCACATGACTGCCTGTAAGCAGGTCTTCGTGAACTGCCTCTATTCACGTTGAGGAGGAACTTTAACCTCAAAAAGGCTTTGAATTACTCTCACACCAAGAACATGGAGTCTTCTACTATTATTTTGTTGATGTGTTGAGTTGAATATTCATCCGTCTTGGGAGAGGGATCCCTCAGATATCCCTCTGAGGTTTCTACGTTCTTTTAACCTTGTTAAAAGGTTATTTATTTTTTATTTTTCCTTACTCTTGTTTAGGGTTAACGGCAGTGGATGTTGCACCTTGTTAACCCAAATGAGACCAACTTTCATTTCTGAATATGGGATATACAACATGAACCTTGTGTTTTGGACCTGCTCCTCTTAAAAAAAAAAAAAAAAATTGGACTACACTGTACATCACTCCAGCAATGTGAAATGTTTTCGTTCACAACACAGATTTGTCTTTGTTTCTTGTTTTGAGGATGTTCTCCTAATAAAACTGCCACAGCTAGCATAGCAGCACTGAGTACTAAACAGGACTGTTGTTCGTCACAAGTGTGAGATGGCGTTTCCCAGAGTGAAACCTGCTCCTGATGAGACAGCTTTCAACGAGTGTCTGCTGAAGAGAAACCAGGACCTGAGCCCCACACCAGCTGAGCAGGTCAGTCCACAGACCTGCACTCAGACAAGTTACTCTCACTTCTTTATACTCCGTGTGTTGGTTATTGACAAAACTTTTTTCACGGTCTCTTCCTGCATAGTCCTCCATCTTGTCCCTGGTCACTAAAATCAATAATGTTATTGACAACCTGATTGTCGCACCCGGCAACTTTGAAGTGGTAAGTCCTTGATGGCATTACACGCTGAAGCTGTATTATGATGTGTGACCAGTAAAGATTGATATGAATATTTTCAAGAATTAAAAAATACATGGGAGTGATATAATCTATATATAATAATATTAAAACAATTCCATTTTAATAATGTTGATCCTGTGTCTCTTTCATAGCAAATTGAGGAGGTACGACAGGTGGGCTCTTACAAGAAGGGCACCATGACAACAGGACACAACGTCGCTGACCTGGTTGTAATCCTCAAAATTCTCCCGACACGTGAGTGATTTCTTAGAAATCACATGTGCTTAGAAAGTGTAAAAATTAACATTGTATAAAATTAAACAGCTGATGCTATACTTATCATTTCAGTTTTTAAGGCCCTTTGGATGAGTTTTAAGAGTTCTTTTGTCAGTGGTAACTCTATTTTTGGTTAAACTCTGTGCCTATTTATCACTTTGCAGACCTGTGGATAAGTCTGTGTCAGGAGTCAAAAGTGTGGTTGACATAATAATCAGCAGCTTTTGATCTAGTATGAAGAGAACTCTATACATAATCCCATCTTCTGTGTTATGTTGGATTTTTTTCTTTAAAGTGGAGGCAGTTGCTGCACTGGGAAACAAAGTAGTGGAGACCCTTCGAACACAAGACCCTGCTGAAGGTAAGGCACTGATGCCGGGTTCCTCACTTTTGGTAGAAGACATTTTCAGATACATATCTGGTTTAAATTGAACAGTCTAATGTAATTTCACTTCATGTTGTATGCATAGTATTTGAAAAGCAAGACATGCAATGCACATTTATTTTTGCATTAATTTGTTTTAATACTGCGTAGCAATTTTTATACTGCCTAGCACACTGTTCAGCCGCGTCAGGTGGGGACACAGGTATCCCCCTTCCAACAAAGTGAACCTGGTGCCTCAGAGCTAGTTCAAACATTAAACCTTTTAAGAACCAGTCCGCTGACACTACTAAAGTCTACAGATCTTTCGATGCGATTAGAAGATGGTAAGCATCATCAACTCTGGTGCACTTACCTGTAGCACTTGTAGTTTGGCTTTTGTTGGGCAAATTGTACTTGAACAATTCTTGCTGGGTTTGTACCCTAATGCTTGAATGCACTTATTGTAAGGGGCTTTTGATTAAAGGATCAGCTCAATGATGTGTAATGTAATAACAAAGGCCAATAAGTGGATTTAAAAGGATTGAGGATATAAATAAATAAATAAGGCACCAATTACATGAAAAATATAAACTTAAGACATCCCTTACACCTACTTCTCCCTCATTCAAATGTTCAGAATATATAAATATGTAATATGTAGACTACAGACATTTGTATGTTTGTCGTAGAATATCAAACTAGTAAATCTAGTTCTTCAATGCAATTATTCCATTATAGCTGATTGCAGTTTTCCATTGAAGTTATGCAATCTTAAAAGAAATGTGTAATAAATGTACGTAAAACAAATTAAATTAATGAATTTAAGTTTAGGGTTCCTGCACTTTGAGGTAGGGGGCACGTATGTGACGTAGGTCAAGTATTCTAAAGCATTTAGTGATGTGGCCCTCAATCCATTCTGATGTTTGTATGACAGGCAGCTGACCTTGAATCTGCTTTTTTCAGTGCTGTCAATGCTGACCAATGAGACAGGCTTTGAGATCAGTTCAGCTGATGCCACCGTCAAGATCCTCATCACAACTGTTCCTCCCAACCTGCGCAAGCTGGACCCTGAGCTGCACTGTAAAAGCTTAAACGACACGCATAACAACCCAGTTGTGCACTGACAATGTATTATAGTTGTCAAGTTTTTCTTTCTGTAAATAAGATAGCGTTACCCAACAGTGCCTCATTGTCTTTTAATTATCTTGGTGCTGAAAAGGGTTAGAGGATAACTTATCTCCAGGAAATTAAGTCCCGTTTTAGATCTGATAAATCAGTACCTCACTGCTACCTGGTTATCAAAACATATCAAGAGACCATCAGCTGCTTTTTAATATCTTGAATAAATGGAGGTGGTAGTAACTACTTGTCTGGGGATGCCTTTGATGTTTGAGTGTACATCACTGCTGTGTTCCCCCATGCGATTTCCCACCATCATGACACCAAAATTCTTAAAAGCATTTATATAGCCTACAGATTTATTCAGACTTCACCGAATGATATATTGATGATACACATTCAGAATATTCTAAATGTGTGACCAAATTCATATCGAAAAATATTTTCTATGTTTATTAATGTTGGGATTTATTTCAGGGCTTTATCTTTTATTCATAATTTGAGTTCAGGGGTAGCACGGGTCCAAGGACTCTGGTTGGAATTCAGCCCTTAACGCTTGCGTTCGTGTTTTCCTCAGTGGACATTAAGGTGCTGCAAAGTGCGCTCGCTGCCATCCGCCATGCCCGCTGGTTTGAGGAGAACGCCTCTCAGTCAACGTGAGTAAATCTTGTTTTGTCACCAGAGCAAATTCATGTTTAGGCACAACTTCACAATACAATCATCAATTAAACATCATTTTTAACTAGCTGCATTATTAATCTTTAGGGTCAAAGTGCTGATTCGCCTGCTGAAGGACCTGAGGCTTCGCTTCCCTGGTTTTGAACCGCTAACTCCCTGGATCCTGGACTTGCTGGTAAGACTACGTCTCTTAGTCCTGACAGTCGATTAGACAACATTTACATCTTAGGCCTTTAATGGTATACTGAGGACACATTGTGTTGCAGGGTCACTCTGCAGTGATGAACAACCCATCCAGGCAGCCCCTGTCCCTGAATGTGGCCTACAGGTTGGTTACCTTTCACCTCAGGTCTCGCTTGTATCGTAGCAACAGATGGGACATTGTGTTTAAGCGTAGTGTTGGACTTTTTTTTGAAGGCGCTGCCTGCAGATGCTGGCTGCTGGTCTCTTTCTACCCGGCTCTGTGGGTATCACTGACCCCTGTGAGAGTGGAAACTTCAGAGTGCACACTGTCATGACTCTAGAACAGCAGGTAGGTGTGATCCTTCTACTTTACTGCCAATGATACAGGTTTCTGGAATTAGGATGCCATATAAGGATAAACTCGTTTCCGGCTGTTTAACTGGAATCTTTGATTGTTGTAGAAGGCATAGCGCATCTGTCACTTACACATTTGTATTCCTCAGAAAATCCAGTATTGATCACCGTAAATTATACTGAATTCGGTGAATGTGTTAATTTAATTTGTGTGCATTTGTGCAGGACATGGTGTGTTTCACATCTCAGACTCTGGTGAGGGTGCTTTCTCATGGAGGATACAGGAAGATCCTTGGCCTGGAGGGAGAAGCCAGCTGTAAGAATATAATTTTCACTATGACAGGTTTCCTGTTTACTGCAGGGATAGAACACTCAGAGTATATAGGCGTTTGTATGGGTTAGAACAAAGGCCTATATACTCTGAGTGTGCAAAGTCTGCACATGCAATGGTAAGTGCAGACTCTGCTGTCTGGGTTGTGTCATTGAGCTATAATTGAAATCACAAACTATTCCCACATGCCACTCTGTTTTATAATGTCAATAGGCTTTTTCTAGAACTATTGGTGTTTCCCAACAATAACCTAAATAGTGGCAGCCAACCATAGCCTCACTTGTCCCACCACAGTTTCAGAATAAACACATTTTTACACAAATTTTACCTTCATAACATCTGTGACTTGGGTGTTTTTGTTTTTGCCCTAGTGTAAAGCAGTGCTCCTTGCCTTGTGTTCACACTCAAGTATTCAAACACCCACAAAGTGTGTAGAAAACACTGTAGCATCAGTGATGACAATAATGGTGTGGACATGAACAATCAGTGTCCCCAACATCAAGTTGCATCCAATGATATTAATGTTGTTGCAGACCTGGCAACGGAGATGTCTACATGGGACGGCGTGATCGTCACCCCATCAGAGAAGGCCTATGAGAAACCTCCAGAGAGGAAGGAGGAGGAAGATGAAGCGTTGGAGGAGGGAGGAGATGTTGAGGATGAGAGCATGGAGACCCAGGAGTGATGAGCTCAGGTTAGAGCATCTCTACATTCTACCACAACCTACAAACATTCAGCAGCTCACATATTGATATATATATCGCTACACGTGGCATCTATTGCACTTCTGTTCGTCCTGTGCGAGGGATCCCTCACTTGTGGCTCTCTGAGGTTTCTACGTATTTTTACCCTGTTAAAAGGGTTTTTAGTAGTTTTTCCTTACTCTTGCTGAGGGTTAAGGACAGAGGATATCACACCCTGTTAAAGCCCTATGAGATGAATTGTAATTTGTGAATATGGGCTATACAAATAAAATTGATTTGATTGATTGATATTGTACATATTCCCTACTTCGATTTTAATAAAGCTGTCATCTCTGCAAAGCATAACTATGCTTTCTATTTGACAATGTGTACAGCCTGGTGCACATTAGAGGATTTTCAACTCTTGACTTATTTTTGGTAGTTAGAAATGTATTTTTATCTTTGTTTTCGGTCAGCACGCTTTCATTGGCCGTGTGTCGTTTCTGTCTGTGCCTAAATGGCAAATATCCGAAGGCTTTGATATTCTCTGGTTTGCAGAAGTCTTTGAAATGACAGGAATAATGTCATAAGGAAAATAAATAAGCTCCTCGCCTTGGTCAGTTAGCCATTCTCATGTACAGCTACAGACACAACTCATAGGTTAATTTACTCACTTGTGCTATGTTCTCCTTCCACAGTGAGTATTTGGTTGATGAGGAACTCCTCCCTGGGCAGAGACAGCAGCAGGAAGTGTTGGACTTGAAGGCCACTGGTCCCATGATGTGCACAGAGGGAACGTCTCATTTTTTTTATTGTCCTGGTTTTACTTTGCCTGTGTTTGTACCTCCTCTTTGACTTAGTTAATAGTAAAGATTTTTTTTTATTTCACATGAGTCCTGTTGTTTGTGCCAAAGTCAGAGAAGATAATGAGAGGGCTGGAGGTGGATCAGACAGTTTTTCTCTCTCTCTCCCCCCCGATTGCTGATTAAGGTATTCTTAGAATGGATGATTGTCTGACACATTCAAATAATGCCAATTAAATGTTCTCTATAGCAAGGTCTATACATTTAAATCTACATAGCAGTGCTATGAATGGGGTCAAACAAGACTAATGGGTCTGAAGTGTTTCACTTCAATAAGTAGACTGTTGCCCACTGTTGTGTAGCTAGTGGTTAAGACAAAATGTATTGGCTAACTATGTTGAATTTCTTTTCAATACTCTTGACTGTGTAGAAGAACTTCTGATGTTATGAGAGTAGTTATGGCAGATGATGCTGACCACCACTGGCTGGTTATGGGCAGTTTGACATAAAATGAAAAGCTGAATCAACTTTTTAGTTAGCCTTTTAATGCTACAAGATTTAAAAACTGCATGTTGTCTTGACCAACACCTTACACTTATAATGGTCCCAAGAGAGACTCTAACCTAAAATACATTTATTTGGACATTAGTTGTTAACAAGAGCTTTGCTAATAACACTTACTTAAAAATTTACAGCTGGGTCAGAATGTTACAGTTTGACTCCTCTTACATGAATAAAGGTGATGTCAGGAGGAAAACAGATGCCTACAAAGGCCATTACAGTGGCTGATGATCACTTGAACAGACTGAAACTTGTGTCACACATGCAACCCACCCCAACCATTAGAATAATGTCACGGATGTGTGCAGCATCACTACACCTTAGCCCAGTGTGGTCTCATTGAAGCAGAGCTGCTACTGATCTGCTCAGTGAGGCTGGTGGGTGTTTAGCAGTTTTTGAGGCAGAGTGGACGAAATTTCAGCGTCACTCGTTTTGGGCTCGTCTTTGGGATTTGGATACTCTGCTATCATTTAAGAACTTCTCTTACTTCACAGGACGATCAGTATGTTTACTGCATGGTCTCAGTCTTCTGGGTGGCTCCTCGAGACCACTCCACCCTGTATCTGGGTTCATGGCTTGAGTTTGAGCCAGGGGTGGACAATAGTAAGGATAGAGAGGACAGAGGAGGCCAAGCCACAGGCCCCAACAAAGCCTTGCCCTGTGGGGTAAATCCTGAGCCGGTCCAAAGGGATGAAGATATCACAGCCGTTCTTCAGCAGGTCCAAGAGCAACGGCGGGTTGCTATACAGCACAGTCACTATCAGGTTGAACTGTCTGTGGAGCCACATAGACATAGCAGGTAATGCCGGAGTGGCGGAGGAGGAGGAGGACAGTGGGTCAATGGGCAGAGTAGTGCTGGGGTAGGGTGAGGGTGGTGATTTGGCGGCTCTGTAGCGCGCTTCACTCTCCATCAGGAGCCGAAGCTCGTACACATCTCGAGTCAGGTTGAGGATCAGAGCAAAAATGTAGTACCTGCAGAGTTTAACCACATATATATATTATGAAGGAATTATGGCTCTACAGCAGTAATCTGTCAACAAAGTACCAGCTATATGACTTTAGGGTCAACCGGGTTATTCTTGTAAAAATGATTATATGTACATCTTTCCTGTGAATGCATACGAGGTGATGAGTACACGTTGGCCAATTCAACGTTAACAAGCTAGTTCAAATGGACCATATAAAGTGTTGCAGGTTAAGTGATCAGTATTGTTTTATGCGCTGAAGATACGTTTCTGATTATAAAGTTAATGTAGACTGGATGGAAACAAGAACCTGGATCACCTGAAAGACCTCTGACTCCATTTGTGCTGGTCCAGCTTGGAGATAAGGCCCGTCTTTCCAGCCCACAGAACATTGTCACAGGCAAAGTACATGGCTCTGTTGAGGTGGCTGATGGTCAGGCAGAGCCTCAGCACGCTGTCAGAGAGGTGGATGGCCCTCTTTGCTGCCTCCAGTGCCTCAACAGAGCTTCCAAGACGCAACACTGTTATGACAAAGACACATAATTCACACTATTTCCACTTTGGAATTTTAAAACTACAAAATGGCTGCTTCACTCACATTTTCTGGTCAGGCTCATGTGTGCTTCCAGCTGACTGACGGTTTTGCGGAGTTCATCTGCTGCCCCACCCTTTTGCAGGGAGTAGCCCAACAGGGTGCAGGCATACTGAGTAGCCCTGTTAAACCAGTTTCAGAGTTAGTCCATCACAGTGATGGGGAGCCTCCCAGTCAATCAATCAATCACCAAAATATGATCACATGTAGGCAAAGTATGAGTTTTTGGAAAGTCTCTCAGCTCGCACTGGGTCAGGAGACTCCATGGTCTAGGTGTCAGTCAAATAATTAACAATACTGCAGTTCTCGAAACTGTAACTCACTGCACTTTTCCAGCTGTGATAAAAACATCCTCACATTAGTGTCTAGAGTTGGTTGAGCCTGAAACCTCCACATTACATTTAACAAGTTAGGGATCGAGGACCTGTTGCTATGACAACAGCTACTGCGTGACACCCCACTGCGGTCAAACTGAGGTCAGGCATGACCAATTACAGGAGGACAAGCTGAGCACGTGTCCTAAGTGGAGGAGGGGATGTGTCTGAAGCAGCTGGAGTTTACCTGAAGAGTCGCTCCCTGGCCTGACTCTGAGCGGAGAAGCGGAGCCACGAGTCCATACCGGCTGGCTGCTCGGTGTGTGGTGGGAACCAGCTGTTTTTTTTACAGCTATGAAAACAGCCGTGAACCTGCTGCTGTTTCCGCTGATTAACAAGTGTATTGTGCTGAAGGGGATGTCGTCTATAGCAGTGTTCTGAGATCACTTGTTACCACAGCACGTCCACGGCCTCTCTGACGGATGTCCGCGTTCCACCTTCTGCGTTTAACGATCGACTTCCGCCACCTACTGTGCGGAGGATGGAACTGCAATCTTCTCCTTTATTTTTAAATACTTTACACCAGACGTCTTCCACAGGGGGTCCGCGGAGGTACTACAGGAGGGTCGCGAAATGTTTGGTTGATAAGACCAATTTTTTTTCCCTAAATGTAATTGTCTATTAATACAAATTAACATGAATCCAACATATTGTGAGGCTGATTTGACCCTCTGCATGACAATCTCCATCCGTCCATGGTTACAGCTCACTAATTTAGAGCACTCCGCTCCCAGAATTCAAGCCTACTTGTCGTCCCTAAATTCTCTAAAAGTAGAGTAGGAGCCAGAGCTTTTAGCCATCAAGACCCTCGGCTGTGGAATAATCTACCACTTTCAGTTCGGGAGGCAGTCACCATCTGTTCGTTTAAAAGTAGGCTCAAAACCTTCCTTTTTGATAAAGCTTATAGTTAGAGCTAATTAGTGCGCCAGAACGTTACTTGTTCTATTTTATGACACATGACACACGGAGCTTCTCCTTCCTCTTCTCCATCCCTATCCCCCTTCCCCGGAATCCCTTTGCTTTATCACCCGCAGATCCAGGGCCTCTGTGGCACCATGGATTACGGTTTGTGGATCGCGCACCGGGGGTCGCGGTGTTGGATCCAGTGTGGCGGATTCTGAGTCATGTGGGCTGATCGTGGTGCTGGTGGCGGACCCTGTGTCGCGTTGGCATTGGGCACGGGCGGTGGACCAGGACCGCAGTGGTGGCTTGTGATGGGTCCTCCTGGTGGGCGGCGGTGGACGGTGACTGAGGACTGAAGTGGCGTCTGGTCTGGATGGTGGATCGTGGTCTAGATGGTTGCTGAGCATGGACTGTGCTTCATCAATGCTGCTAGAGACATTGATTATTGATGATGTTCTCCTGCACGTGGCATCTATTGCACTTCTGTCCGTCCTGGGAGAGGGATCCCTCACATGTGGCTCTCTCTGAGGTTTCTACATATTTTTACCCTGTTAAAAGGGTTTTTTTGTAGTTTTTCCTTACTCTTGCTGAGGGTTAAGGACAGAGGATGTCACACCCTGTTAAAGCCCTATGAGATGAATTGTAATTTGTGAATATGGGCTATACAAATAAAATTTGATTGATTGATTGATTGATTAATTTTGGAGCATGTGTGCCATCCACAGATGGCTTGAGGATTCACTGTATTCTGCATGTATGTTTAAACATTTTTTTTTTATTAATCTGTGAATTACTTAATAGCTCAGTGTTGTGTGCAAGATTATGTTTATAAATGGCAGTGGCATGGCTTCCCTGTACGTTGCACATGTTTAAATTAAAAACATGAATATATGAACCAATGTAATATTAAAATAGCTTAGTATTGAATGCACAACAACAGGGTAGCTATGTTTATACATGGCACTAGGCCCAATATAAAACACAATTTTATACAATATATATTAGTGGTGCATCAATGTATCGGCCGTTAATCGGTAGCGGACGATATTCGCCTCGTTTACCGACATCAGCGCATCGGTAATAAACTTGACTTTCACTGATGTCATTGGCCGATGTTCATTGCTAATATATATAGTATGGGGTCCCTGCTCCATCTCTCCACCAGTTTGGGGTTCATTGTCCTGAAAAACATTGAAGACCCCTGCTTTACACAACATCAACACCACAGTGATACCAGGAAGTACGAGGGAGCATCTACAGAATTATCATATATAAACATGTTACAGAGAAAATTTTAACTAATAATTTACTGACCACATTATTTCGAAAGAGGAAGAGCTGCAAACACTGTATGATTGTGTGTATTGGACAACTGTACTGTAAATGCTTTGAGTGGCCATCAAGATTAGAAAAGAGAAATAAATACAGATCATTGAAAAGAGGCGTTATGGTTCCATCTCAGTTATCTGATTCTGTGGAAAAAATTCAGGAATATAGTACAGCTTTGTGCTTCAGTATTGAGGCATATTGCGTTGACTTGATTTGCCCTATGAGACAAATTGTGATTTGTGAATATGGGCTATACAAATCAAATTTGATTGATAATTTTGATTGATTGACTTGATATCAAATTCTGCTCTCTTTTTCTGATTTAACAAGACAAGTATCTGAAGTATCTTCACCTACAGTGGATAAAAAGTCTACACACCCCTGTTAAAATGCAAGGTTTTTGTGATGTAAACAAATGAGAGATAAATCCTGTCCGAACTTTTTCCACCTTTAATGTGACCTATAACGTGAACAATTCAGTTTTAAAAACAAACTGAAATCTTTTAGGCAGAAAAATACAAAATAAAAAGCTAGGAGTCTTTTAGCATGGCACATCTTGGCTTGGCCCACTCTTCATTGCAGAAGGGCTCCAAATCTGTCAGATTGCGAGGGCATCTCCTGTGCACAGCCCTCTTCAGATCACCGCACAGATGTTCAATTGGAATCAGGTCTGGGGTCTAGCTGGGTCATTCTCAAACATGTATCTTCTTCTGGTGAAGCCATACTGTTGATTTGGATATGCTTTGGGTCGTTGTCATGCTGATTGGTGAAATTCCTCTTCATCTTCAGCTTTTCTAACTGAAGTCTGAAGGATTTGTGTTGACTGGTATTTGTAACTGTTTATGATTCCCTCCACCTTGACTAAGGCCCCTGTTCCAGCTGAAGTAAAACAGCCCCGGAGAATGATGCTGCCACCACCATGCTTCACTGTTTGTTTACAGTTTCAGAAAGCAAAGCCTTTGTCAATGCTAGTGCATTGCCACAGGCCAATTAAACAGCCCATTCTAAACAGACACATTTAGTACAAGCATTGCACTGCTTCAAGAAAGCTGTCAATTCACAGAGGCTGGTAGGTGGGGCGTTAGCAGGGGCCCAGCAAAACATGTACACTACCGTTCAAAAGTTTGGGGTCACCCAGACAATTTCGTGTTTTCCACGAAAACTCACACTTTTATTTATCAAATGAGTTGCAAAACGAATAGAAAATATAGTCAAGACATTGACAAGGTTAGAAATAATGATTTTTATTTGGAATATTAATTTGTTTTTTCAAACTTTGCTTTCGTCAAAGAATGCCCCATTTACAGCAATTACAGCATTGCAGACCTTTGGCATTCTAGCTGTTCATTTGTTGAGGTAATCTGTAGAAATTTCACCGCACACTTCCTGAAGCACCTCCCACAAGTGTGATTGGCTTGATGGGCACTTCTTGCGTACCATACGGCCAAGCTGCTCCCACAACAGCTCAATGGGGTTGAGATCTGGTGACTGCACTGACCACTCCATTACAGACAGCTTTCCAGCTGACTGCTTCTTCTCCAAATTGGTCTTGCATAATTTGGAGGTATGCTTTGGGTCATTGTCCTGTTGTAGGAGGAAATTGGCTCCAATCAAGCGCTGTCCACAGTGAATGGCATGGCGTTGCAAAATGGAGTAATAGCCTTCCTTTTTTTAAATCCCTTTTACCTTGTACAAATCTCTCACTTTACCAGCACCAAAGCAGCCACAGACCATCACATTACCTCCACCAAGCTTGACAGATGGCGTCAGGCACTCTTCCAGCATCTTTTCACCTGTTCTGCGTCTCACAAATGTTCTTCTGTGTGATCCAAACACTTCAAACTTTGATTCTTCTGTCCATAACACTTTTCCCAATCTTCTCTGTCCAATGTCTGTGTTCTTTTGCCCATATCAATCTTTTCTTTTTATTGGCCAGTCTCAGATATGGCTTACTCTTTGCCACTGTGCCTAGAAGGCCAGCATCCCGGAGTCGCCTCTTCACTGTAGACGTTGACACTGGCGTTTTGCGGGTACCCTTTAAAGAAGCTGCCAGTTGAGGACCAGTGAGGTGTCAATTTCTCAAACTAGAGACTCTAATATACTTGTCTTCTTGCTGAGTTGTGCATCTGGGCCTCCCACTTATCATTATACTCTGGTTAGAGCCCGTTTGTGCTGTTCTCTTAAAGGAGTAGTTCACACAGTTGTAGAAAATTTTCAGATTCTTCGCAATTTCTCGCATTGAATAACCTTCCTTCTAAGAACAAGAATAGACGGGCGAGTTTCACATGAAAGTTCTCTTTTTCTGGCCATTTTGAGAGTATAATCGAACCAACAAATGTGATGCTCCAGATACTCAACTAGCTCAAAGGAAGGCAAGTTTTATAGCTTCTCTCAGCAGCTAAACACTTTTCAGCTGTGCTAACATACTTGCACAAGGGTATTTAAGGGTTTTCTAATCATCAATTAGTCTTCTAAGGTGATTAGCAAACACAATGTACCATTAGAACACTGGAGTGAGAGTTGCTGGAAATGGGCCTCTACACACCTATGTAGATATTTCATTAAAAACCAGACGTTTCCACCTAGCCACATCAACAATGTATAGAGTTTATTTCTGATTAATTTAATGTTATTTTCATTGAAAGTAACAGTGCTTTCTTTGAAAAATAAGGACATTTCTAAGTGTCCCCACATTTTTTAACGGTAGTGTACCTTGGTCTCCAAACAGTTAAAGCGGGGTGTTGTTATGTGTGTCCTGTATCTAACTGAGGACGGCTGGCCTGAGGGGGAGGGTGTTTGTTCTACGACCAGAAGTTCAGTGGTTCGATCCTCAGGCTTCCCCATCTGCATGCCGAAGTGTCCCTGGGCAAGAAACTGAACCCCTCAATTGGCCCTCATAGATGTCGAATGCACTAATTGTAAGTCGTTTTGGATAAAAGCGTCCGCCAAATGACATGTAATGTAACGTAACTGTGAATTGTGTTCACCTCTGGGTAAGTGCGATTGTGTGTTGAATGCTGATCCTACATCAGGGTGGATCTACAGTATCAAGGTATCAGTGTTCCAAATGTCACATTCCGCTTCCCCACTTGACTGCTATCATCAGTACTACCCGTGGGTTATGGTTTTGGTCTTCTTTAAAACTAGAAACTGTAGGTCCAGATAACATGGTCTCTTTTGAATCAGAGCATCAGAGTATCCAACTTTTTCTGAATCCTTGTCAATCACCTTGAATTACCCCTCATAGAAAAGGTGCTGCCCATAGATGCACTGTATAAATAAGTGTGTGTGAATGGCAATAACTCATACTGTAAAGTTCTTTGAGTGGTCAGCAAGACTAGCACTACTGTACAGACAATTTACCATTAACCATCTTCTCTGACATGACATTACTGACGCAATACATTTTCAGTCTGTATAAATGAGACAATGATGTTTGAATATTTTACTTTAGTATCCAGTCAACATTACAAGAGCAGCACGTGTTCACAACGAAATAACTCCAAAATAATAATAACAATATTGTAATATAGCCAAATTCAGTTCTTTACTACCTATTTTTCAGACCTTTTTAAGTGTCCAGCTAAACCCATGTAATGTCACTTAAATGGTATGGTGTGTGTTGATCCAATCGTCTCAAATTAAAAATCTGTCTTGAATGATAAATGCATCATCATTGGTTTTGGTTTGGGATGAAATCCATAAATGTTCCACAATGTTTCCAGAACATTTATACTTAGATAAAAAAATGCATGAATTACATATTAGAATATTTAACCCAAACCGATTTCTAAAGCTGTTGCATTTCTCTGTGCATTCTGTTTTAAACATTCATCTTCTCCCAAGCATATCAAATGCATGACATAAACACTAAGAGAAACAGCTTCAGTTCATGCACGAACACACTTCACACTTCATAGACAAGCTCTGTGTAATGGTTAGGGCTTCTACAGTCTTGGGTGAGGATGTGATGCTGTAGAACTAGCATAGCTGCTGAGAGCAGATATAAAGGTTGTGATCAAGAAAGCTGTGGTCCCTCTTACAGTCATCATGACTGTGCTTACATACAAGGCTGGAGAAACAAGTCACTTTCAGAACTTGAGCCTTAAAGTTTAGTCCTGACTTAGTGAATGCCATGACGATAACCAACAGTAACCTGCACATAAATGCTTCACCTACTAGCGCTTTTCTGACCTTTTGATTACTTCTGTATTTTATTTGTCTGCCTATACGCAAACTAAATAGACTGATGAAAACAATAATTGTTAAGAAAGAAAAAAGGTCAGTCCTTGACTGAAGAGTTAAAAATTCCTTTGGTTTTTGGGGTAGTTATTCCTCACTCTCAGGGCTACATGGTCGCTCACTGCTCTGTGTGTCCTGCACAGGATGGGTTAAAAGCAGAGATTAAATTTCCCTACCTGCATGAGTGTGCCTGTGCATGTCTGTGCATGTGTTTGGGACTAATAAATGCATCTTAATCTTAATCTTAAACACCATGAGACCAATTGTGATTTATGAATAGTTGCTTGATTGATTGATTGAAACATATTCTAGAACATTTCCAGATATGCTCCAAATGCACTTGAGCCAGGACCAGCTTTTGTTTTTGTAAAGGTCTTCAGACACCAAGGATGTGATGAATAAAGAAAACGCTAAATTTCCCCCTACAAGTGCTTTTTATCACTTCTATTCATCTATTGATCCAAATGTGCAACTCTTTCAAATAAGTTTAAAATAGATTTGCACTACCTCATACTTCATAGTCATCCAATGATCGAGATCTTGTCCTCATCCTCACTCCATGAAGGAAATTGAGATTTACCACTTTACTGCTTCATACAAGAGCTGAAGCTTGACCATAGCCTCAGTTCAGGATTATATTTTTGGCCCAAAACACATATCAATGTATTAGCTTTGAGAAGAATAACAATACAATCAAATTCATCCTAAAGTTTTAGTGGGTCAGTGGACATCCGCTGAGTAGGCGGACCTTCATATGTTGCCTTGATTACATTTGTGTTCATACAGCAATAAAAGCCCCTGAATGTGATCTGACTGATTGGATCTCAGGACCCATTGAGGAAGCATTTGGGTGCATTCATACATGTATTTAGGGCTGAACACTGATCAGATCACTCTGGATTTTCAAACCAGGTCATTTTCATAAACAGAATTTAAATCTGCAGTGGTTTGATAAAGTTGCTGACGTTGGTCATTCAAATCAATGTGATGCACAAACTGAACGGGTGAATTGAATATAGAGAGATCAGGACAATGAAGACTACGATGATGGTAAATTTGCTCCTTATGTGAGCAAGCCTGCTTGACCATTATCCCTGAATATGGGCAGAGGAGAGCAGATAAACATGAAATCTAGTTGTGGCGTTCATGCTAAGATTAAGATAGAGCCATATCATATATCTACACTCACTAAAGACTAAGGCAATTAACAAAACTACGTTACGTTAAGTTTGATGAGCTACAGATACCTGAGGGGACTACAGAATATCATCATAGATTCTGAACAGCTGAAAACCAAATCACAATGTGCAACATCAATCTTCTTACAATCCAGTGTTGGTGCATCTACGACAACCAAAGGCAAAAATCACAAATATATATATGTCTTAATGGCTGGTCCTTGCAATGCAGCGGCATTGGATGATTAATGTCTCAGGTTCCGGACAGATCCAAACTACATGAGTCATCTCACTAATCATCTCTACACCTCTGGATCTAGATCAACAGTCCATGTTGCCACTGTGGTACAGTATGGATGAGATATTTTGACATTGATTAAACTGTCAGATCTGGTGTCAACCTCAGGAGAGTCAATGTGTCCTTCGAAGTGTACATCACCTCATGACATTTAACTAGAATTTTCATTTAATCTCATTAATTCTGGGTATTTGGCAAGGGTCAAGCAGCAGTGTAATGTTGCTAGACTCAACAATTTGAGCATTTTATTTGTGAAAATGTATGGACTGTCGCAGTTGCACCACAAGTTTAGATTATAGCCAATATCAAGTTTTGGCTGCAGGTGGAGGCACACTACTGGACTTTTTCCAATTTTATTTTTTAAGTACCATTCATTTACAAACCCACATTTATCAACAAAGGGCCTATGTTGAAAAATAGTGGAATTCCCTTTTAAGATGAACTGCTAGTGACATGTCTGCAGGAGATGATCCAAACAGATCAGACCAGAGAACAGAAAGGCACTGGTGTCACATGCACAGGCTCGAGTTTGTACCAGAAGTACCTAGAAACTTCTTTGACAAGTCCACTCCGCTGTCAATCTTTAGAGTTACCTATTCACAAATTACAGTCAGTGTCTGACCTCACATACCCTCTCAGACTGACCTGAGCTTAGTCTGTCAATGTTGAACAAAGCAGAAAACTGAACTGTGATTTTGCACTGTAGTAATGAGGTATTCTGGCTTTGGTGATTTCTACCAAGCATTTGGTTACATACAGGGTAGCACTGGAAAACAACAAAACTACTTCACAGCTAAATATTTTTGGCTTTTTAGACTTTTGGTACAAAAATAATATAGTCTGAGCTGAGCGTAATAAGAGGGCTAACATTTTGAGTTGAGATGGACATAGTGAAGAGCGCAGTACAAGCACACAGTTGACTTAACACTGGCTTCCTAAGACACACTTCTAGATCACTTCTGCTGTTAGTAAGACATGAAGAGAATTGAAACACTGTTTGGATCACTTAGACTTTTTCTTTTGCAGAGGTATGCATTTATCTGTCCTGGAGTGTTGTGGCCTCCTGGAATACATAATATCATAATGTTTATCTATTCCATGAGTGCATGTGCAGAACACTCCTACAATTAGTAGAAATCCAAAATGCATATTGGAAAACTGGATTTCTGAAACGCATCCCTGCATTTGTACAGTGCACTTTCTTCAGTACAGAGACACACTGGTCAGAAGACAAACTCAAAATCTTAACCTTCACAGATCTAACTAATTTGCACTTGACTTTAGATAGTAAAGCATTAGAAAAACCCCAAAGATATCACACTTGTATGTCTGAGTTGCAGCTACAGACCATTGGGTTTCAGTGTGTTTGTGCATGTGTGTGTATGTCTGTGAGACAGCATGAATGATGTGTGCATTGATTGTTACAAGCATAATGTGTTGTTGGTCATTTTTGTCTTCTGTGTGTTTCTGACAAATAACTTAAATAACTTGTGTGTATCAAGACATATAGCATATTTGGCTTGAAGAAAATAATCCAATAGTGTGTCTGTGTGCACACATTCAGAGAATCCTGATTGGAATTTGAATGCTGTCTTGGTCTTTAGTTAGCAGGCCCTGGGTCTGCCAATGGCATAGTGTGCAACACCTCATCCAGAAGTTGCAGAGCACGGTGCAGGTGGACTTCCACCCAGCAGGGGGTGTGTTTGATGCTCTGGCGAGGGTAGTCAGGCCCCCAGCCTTTCACAAAGCTGAGTCGCAGGATACACAGTCGCCTGAGATCGTCCACACCGATCCCCGCTGCTGCAGACAGACCTATAATCACATAACACCATGTGTGGTGGAGTTTATGGTCAGTCATACAGAGAGTTGAAGCTCAGTTACCTTTAACTAAAGAGCACATGTACACGCATATTATGTCACAGTTTAGTGATGGTGGAACAGCACACACACACTTAACACCTGAGGAACTTACATGATATCAGATATTTCATAGGTAAAGAGCTTTTTGTTGCTGTTTATTGAATTTGTTGGAGGCCTATCTAATGAAAATCCTAACCCTATTGTATGTGTCAGTGATACACAGCGCTGTGCCTCTGACGACATTTGCAGTGTTGAGTGTTCCTATTAGAGCACAGTGATGTCACAAATTCTTCAACATCAACCAAATAGTACATTTTGTTGATTATAATTTTTATGACAATGTTAGTGTACCAAAAAGAAAAACACAATAATCAGCTATAATGTCCCTGTTAGGGACCTGATGCATAATGATAAATATTATTATATTAGATAAAAAATGGTCAATAAAAGTTCAAACTACCATTTCCAACATCAACACTGAACTTAAAAAATCTACAAAATAGTTATATAGTTATCTTTACCACAAAGAGCGCTGTCTGTCTTTTGCTGCAGTTTCCTGTCAGATGATGTGTAAATGGTAAATACTGTATTTATACAGTGCTTTTCCAGTCTAATCAATCAATGTGTTTGAGTTGCATTCATTCACACATTCATATAGCTATACAAATCATATATGCTTTAGACTTTTCAAGAAAATTTTCTGTAAATAAAAATAGTGAGATTTCTTTAAACCAGAAAACTGGATAACTTAGTTCATCCCTAAGTTGCATCTACAGGCTCTTCTCAAAAGCTGCCTCAACCTTCCTCAGCACGGGGCGGCTTTGACTCAGAGTGGGCTATCCTCTTAACCAGAAGGTCGCAAATTCGATCCAAGCCTTCCCCATTCCGCATGCCGAAGTGTCTTGGGCAAGATACTGAACCCCAAATTGGAACCCTGTGCCGTTCCCATAGAAAAAGTGCTTCACATAGATGTACTGTATGAATGTGTGAATGAGTAGATAGTAAAAACTATACTGTAAAGCACTTTGAGTGATCATCAAGACTAGAAAAGCACAAAATATAGATCATTTACCATTTACAGCTTATAAAAAAACTGAGAAGCAAAATCTAGAAATAACACAGTACAGAAAACTGGACAAAAGCAGGATTTTGTGTGAGGGACACACGTCATATTACTGGCTTTTTATATTCTGGTTACTAATGTCATGCCATTCATTGTACAATTCCGTATTTCAATCGGGCTTCCATTTATGTATGTCATTATCAAATAAAGTTTTAACAACACTTACTAACTGCAGGTGCAATGCCTCCAACACTGCCTGGACCAGGAATGTTTCCAGCCACAGCAGCTGCCTGTGCAGCAGCTGCAGCCTGAGCCGTTGCTGCCTGCTGCTGCATCTGTCTGTGGCACTGTCGCAGGTCAAACACCTGACCAACACACACGCAGCCTGCATTACAACACCAGAAAAGGCCATCTGGAGAGGGTAGTCCCATTTGTTCTTCAAAACATGGTTGATACATTCATTCATTCTCAAATTGTTAGCCAATAAAAATCATTAATTCTGTGTGTGTGTAAGTGAGCGAGTGAGTGAGGGAGCTGAATTCAGACCTTGATATAGGCTCCCGGGTAGATTTTGTGCACCGCATCACCTGGTGCTCGGCCTGCCTCTCTGTCGAGGTAGTAGCTCTGCACAAACACAGCGTGGTCGCTCATACAGCGCATCCACACATCCCCCTCACCACGACACTCCAGCTGAACGCCTTTACCTATGTGTAACCTATAACACAAACAGACATCAGCACAGGTGATATCCTCCATGTATTTTAAAAGTTCTTAATATTTCAGTTGGGATTTTTTTTAGAAGTCACACAGCTTGAGAAGGTTTAGTGTGACAATGTAGTGCAGTGAGCAGGAGCTACAAGAGTCTACAGTCAGATGAAGAACTTTGCACCTGAGGCTCAACAAAAGCTTCCCTCCGCTCTCCAATAGATATTTCCTCCTTTAGATTCAACTTCCAAAATTAAATAAATTAAGCCTCTGAGGTTTCAATCAAACTATTGATTTTCAACCTGTAAAACAGCAGTTTTAAAAATCATATTCTGAAAGATGAATGTGAAAGCCTTGCCGAAGCCAATAATTTGCAGAATAAACATAGGTCCCCCTGCCACCGGTGTCTTCCAAAAGCAGCCAGAGACGAACCACTCATTTTCCAGCATTAGGACACCAAACATAAATTAAACAAAACATAAATTGTCCGATAACCATTTCAGGTTCCTCTGTGTTTGTGTCCTCCTGATGTGTTTCTCCTAATGAGCACTATATATTGTAAATACAGACCATTTACCATCTTATCTAATATCAAATACATTTTTCTGACCATGATGTCATTGATTGTACCTCAATAAAGACATTTTCAGACATGACCTGCGGGTAAAATCTAGATAATTGGCTACCAAGTTCACCCACAGTCTGCCTTTCACACTTGGACAACACATGGAATGAAATAATGGAGTATCTGCAGAGTTCAGTGCATGTCTGAATTGAAAGCAGATTAAGTCATAGCTTTTCCAATAATATTGTTTCTTCCAAAAGTTGCTGCATATATGCATGCACACCCATTTTGTATATATACATTTGGATTTGTGTTGGTTTCAAGAAATTTGAAATGACAAGAAATATTTAATAGTTGAATCAACTAGACTGTATGTAAGTGCACCTCAAAATGAGCTTATATTAAAATATCATATGATTTTTCATTCTTTTTTGATTATCTCCTATTTAACTTTTATATGGTTATGCGATACTCAGCAGGACATAGGCTGAAAACCCCTTTTTTATATACTCTTTGACAAAGGAATCTTTGCAAGTTAGACAAGTTTACATCTGGTAACTGGAGTTGCCATGCTCTCTAACATAACAAAGGCACTGTGCATGCGCCACTCACAGCCGTTACGAGTTTCCACAGTGGAATTTAGTATGAGGAGGTGGAGCAAAACTTTATGGGGCCACCTCATAATTCTCTTTTGCTCAGGATAAACTAACAATAATAGATATGACGACAAAGTCGATATGACGACAAAAACAATATTTTTGTTCTTCTTATGTCCTCCTGATCACAGCCATCTTAGCTAATTTAGCTTGTGAAATACTGATTATGATTGTGTGAGAATTTTTGAGCATCCTTATACATTACATTTGTCTCATTCCACACATACTCCCTTCTCTCCAAGCAGTACCCAAGGTCAGGTTATAGATAAAGGCCCAACTAACAGTACATTGTAGTGTCTACGTTGAAGTACTTTTACACCAAATTCAAGTGCCCCAAACAGAGAGGGACCAACTCCAATTATTTTGCGTATTCCACTAGCGGATAGACGTAAGGACAAAATGTGATTTAGGTATGCAGGCTTTCCTTGATGTGCTGTTGGAATGGGTGATGTTAGGTGAGGGAGATAAATTGGAAAGCTTTATGATACATCTTCAGACTTGGGGGTGTTGACAATTGCCTTATGTTACTCTGTTAATGTTGCTATTGTTTCATCCCGGTTGGGGGCTCTTGTTTTGCTGATATGATATGCGCCATATATGCATATACACAATGTTAAGAATTTTTTTTAAGGGGGTCTTTCAAGAGACACAGCAGATGAGTGTTATCTTCACCCACCTAGCTCTCTCACTGGCATCTGTGCGGTGAACGTTACTCAGCTGGCCGAGGCAGAAGCGATCGCCTCCCGACGGGTCAACATAACCATCCACTGTCACAACAGGGCAGCTGGAGGGCACCTTAAACATCTCTCCCACCTGAACGTCCATTTCAAAGTAGGAGATAGAGCACCAAAACTCTGGTCCTGCTGTGATAAAAAGATTAAACAAATTAAGCCAAACTATCCTGTAAAAATGTTTTTTTGGATCATATCCTTTGGGTCTTGAACTTTGACAGCTCACCACAAAAGTCAATCTAAATCTGATAATACCCTCCCAAGTAACAATCTCACCAAACGTTGGTAAAAATCCAATCATGTGTTATTGAATTTGTGAATACACACACACACAAACACACCAATAAGGCTTTGATTTCCCGCCAGCTCAAAGAGTAATAATACTAAATTAAATCAGAATAAACATTATCATTTAATATTCAGCATAATGATCTCTAACCTGGATGATTGGCCACAGGGGGGAAAGAGTTTGAGGCGTGATGCTGAGACCCTGAAAAATAGAGAAATGTGTACATCAGTTAGAAACAGTAATATATGCAAAATAAGGTAAGGTACCGAAGCAGATCTACAACGTTGGTATAGTTACAGTCAATGTTGTCAGCATTAAAAGAAATTATGTGTGAACATAATTGCTTTGTCAGGACTTTTCCCAGAATTAAATCAATCAATCAAATTTTATTTGTATAAACCATATTCACGAATCACAATTTGTCTCATAGGGCTTTAACAAGGTGTGAAGTCCTCTGCCCTTAATGTACATCTTACAGTGATGGTTTGGGTGATGGAGGGGAGGTTGTTGGAGATTACGCCCATTCTGCGGCGGTCCTATGGGAGTGTAGGAGGCTGTGCTGCTGCCTGTCCAAACGGCTGGATTACAGAGAAATAATGAATGATGAGTGTTAACCAATGTACAATACAACAGTTTACAATGATCTTTGAATATACATATATTAGGGATGCACCGATATGGAAATTCTTGGCCGATACCGATGTTTAAAACAGCAATCTAGCCGATAGCTGATACCAATATCTGTTTATTTTGTTTCTGATGTTATTCATTCACCCTTTTGTGCCAGGACAATAATTAAATAACTATTTAAAAAGCACTATTTAAAATTATTTCAGCCCTTTATCACTCCTATCTTTTAATGAGCACAAATTCAATCAGATTTATAGAACAATCTTAAGTTTAACTAAACTTTATTTAAAGGAGACCTATTATGCCCATTTAACCACAAGTGGGTATGGTTCCTTGGGGTCTCAATGAAATGTCTGTAATATATTTTGGTCAAAATACCACAAGGATAATTTAAAACAGCACCCTTTTTACCCTGTCTAAAGCAGCCCTTCTCAGATTGACCTGATTTGAGGACTGGGTTTATGCTTATGTTTTGTTATGACTTATTTTCAGTTAAGACAACGTGTTAAAGGAGTATTGAGATGTCCTGAGGGTCAGTGAACAGATCGGGGTAGGGCATGTGACAGTTCTAGACCAATGGGGTGGGGTTGTATGGGATGACAGGTTCTCATTGGCTGGTTTGTTGGGGGTCAGTGGTGAATGAGGAAGGAAGTGTCGAAGACGTTTGTTGATGTGAGGAGTGTCGGAGAAGGAGCAAGGAGTGTGACATGGTTGTGTTGACTTTAATAAAGTTACAAATAAGAGAAGAAGTTCCGTGTCATCTGTGAGGCGGGGACATAACAATACCAATGAACATCGCGTGAAAGTCAAGTTTATTAACGATGCGCCGATGGCAGTAAACAAGGCGAATATCGGCCGCTACTGATTTACAGCCGATACATCGTGCACCACTTATATATATATATATACATATATATATATATATATACATACTCACACATATATATGTGTGTGTGTGCGTTTGTGTATTTGTTAACTTACTGTGGAAGACAGCCTGGCTCTGAGAGTGTTTACTGCTGCTGTATCCGTTCTTTCCATGTGAGTGAGAAGTAGGTAGGGAGGGTTGTTGGTTATGGGGGGGCTGTGAGGGTTGCTGGGCAGCCTGCTGCTGAGGTAGGGGTTGGGTAGGAGTCGGAGGTCGTGGTGCTGGGGTCATGACTTGAGCCTGTGGGGATGCAGTTTGGAGTCGGCCATCACTGTGACCGCCCTGTAGTGGCAGCATGGAACCAGAGCAGGTCACTGGAAAGACAACAGTTGAACACATCAGGCCGACTTAACTATATGAAGTGTTTGCTGCTTTCAGACATGCACTGAACTCCAGAGATCGCCCAAGGAGGTGTATGTGTGAACATACATTTTTGTTCCAGATTCATATAAGGTGAGTGTGACCTTCACATTTGACCACAGAAATGCAATCCCTTCATCTTTGAGTCCAAGTGACTTATCGAAAGTTAAAGACATTTCCTCAAGTCAGTGTTGAGATATCCCAATCAAGAGGTCAAAAATATCACCCTTTACCACTGATATCTAATCAGTTAGTTGAAGTGAAAATGTGTGCCAAATTTGAAAGAATTCCCTTGAGATGTTGACAAGGCAAAACAAGTGTTTGAGAGGTGCAGCCGACCTTTGACCATCAAATACTAATCAGGTCATCCATGAGTCAAAGTCAATTGTGCCAGATGCAATGATATTCCCTTAAGACAATCCTGATAAATCACAATCACAGGAACGTGAGGTCACTGTGATCTTGACCATTGACCTCGAGGCACCAAAATATGATCACTCTATCTTTAAGTCCGAGTGAATGTGTGTACCAAATTTGAAGTAATTCCCTAAAGCAAATTTTTTTCAGGAAAGAAAATAAACGTATATGGTGTAATCATGACCTTGACCTTTGGCTACCAAAATTTAATCCAAGTTCAAGTGAGTTTTTTTTTTTAAATGTGAAGGAATTCCCTCAAGGCGCTCTGGAGATATCGTATTCACAAAACAAACAATTTGCTTTGAGGCCACCGTAACCTTGAACTTCGACCACCAAAATCAATTCAGTTGATTCCAGGTAAATATTTGATTATAATTTGAAGAAATTCCCTTGAGGCATTCTTGAGATATGGCATTCACGACAATAGGAGGGACGGACGTACAACCTGAAAAAATAATGGCTCTGGCCACTGCGGAGGCATAAAAACAAAAAGAAAGACAAATGACAAAGTGGAGGCACAGGCGAAGAAGACAGAAATGAAAATCTGACTGAAAAGTCTTTGGAGTGCACTGTACAACAAATGTTTTGTTCCGTCAGTCTGTCTGTCTGTCTCACAGTCTCAACAATTTAGCAATTCAATTAACCCAACTATCCGCAAAATTTCATTTAAGCTGCACAAAATTGCACGCATTTAGTCTTAAAAAAAAAAATATACAAAATTGTCTAACAAACCAAATTTCAGCAAACTCCCTGCAGTACCTCTGCTGACCGCCTAGGGTTCACGGACCCCCTGTTGAAGACCTCTGGTGTAAGGTATCAAACAAATGCAGATGAAAACATAACGTCCATGATAGATGTAAGATGTAAATGAGGAGCTGACCTTTGGGGGAAACAGGCAGGTTAGTGTATCTGCTGACAGATGGGGGTCCATGGGGCTCAGACGACAGCTGCTGGGGAGGCAGGGGTTGACCATAGTGGTCTGGAAGAGGCAGCTTCAAGGCTGTTTGATGGTCAGACAGAGGCAAGCCAGGTGGAAGGTCTATCTGTATACAGTCATGGATGTATTCTTCTTTTATGAGGCCGATTGGTGCAGCTGCAGGACATTTGGGTCAGAAAGGTTTCAAAAGATTATTGTGAATATTTACAGTAATTTACAAGCATGCACAGACATTCAATGAGCTCAAAATCTAATGTTATATCTATATCTGGATAGAATGACTATGTATATTGTATGCACTGTAAAGGCAAGTTTTCATTACATTGAGGAAAAAATTTGAAATCAAACACCCAGACTCTAAATATCATGGTGGACATTCTTGCAACTCAGGTAAATAACATCCAACATTATAGAAGTAATAGATAAAGGGAATATTCGTTACCTATAGTTAAGTTTGGTTAATTCTCTTTAAATTCTGCACATTTTGTATGCATTCATGTTTTTCTTGCTTTTTTATTTTTAGCAGGTTGTAAATTCTCCTTGCCCCACATGCATTTTTCCTCAAACTCCTCAAAATAATTCTTATACTGTAATTCTTACAAAGTATAGGATTGACCAACTAAAATTACGAATTCAATCCGTCCCATTCCAAGTGTCGAAGTGTCTTTGGGTAAGATACGGAACCCTAATTTGCCCCTAAAGGCTGAGCCAACAGTCTGTGTTATGTATGATAGATGCTCTGTATGAATGTGTGTGAATGGAATTACTGTACTGTACTGTAAAGCATTTGGAGTGGTCATCAGGTCTTGAAGAGACAATATAAGATACAGACCATGACCACACCAAAGGAGAGTAGGTTTAGACAACTCAAAGCAGAAATGCTAATCTACTCACAATGAATTGCACCTCATGAGCGAGCGCTGCATACATTTCTCTCCTACAGCTGAGCAGCCACATATTACTATATAAAGTCCTATTATATCATATTTTATTCATACTGTTTTTAGAGCAGCAACAATTATATTCAGCAGAGACACTACTATTTGTGTTATGTCACTGAAAACAGATCTAAGATGTCAGTAAACTAAATTAGTGAAGTTTAGAGAGAAAGAAGAACAAAGACACAAGGCGATATCAGCCCTTGCTCCTGTTCTCCTTCCTGTGCTGCTGCTGTGATTCACTGTCTGGAGGTACCACATGTCGTGGTGGTGGGGTGTCTCACACAGTAGTCAGGTTTATAAGACTTCAACAGATTCATTAGAAACCAACATAATATATAACAATAGAGCAATAACCTATTAGTGTAATTTCCGAGCGGTGGGTCGGTAACACATGTGGCCTGCAGCCCGTGGACCAAATCGTTGAAAATATCCCTTTTCTACATGTTTGTTGAATAGGTGGTTTTATAAAGTTTTTATTTGACCTTTTACTTTTTTGCAACAAAAACTATCAATTACTGTTGTTGTCAACTCAAGTTAATATCACTTCAGCTGGTGCACTAAAATGTTTTGGTGGCAGCATTTCTGATCATTCTGAACCTACTCTAAAGAGTATCTTTAAGAAACCTAAAGATTGTCATTGAAGGGAATGATCTACCTTAGTCACCTGCTAGAGTCGTACATAACAAACCCCACACTTGGAGCGATGCACAGTACCACAGACTATGAATTCCCCTTTGTTTCTTTGATTGTGGAAGTTACTTGTTCACAAAAAAAAAGGCTAAAACTGTCATACACACAATGAGAATATATGTAAATACTGTATTATATTGGTCTTTAACATCCGCTTATAGACTTAATTATAGACTTAATGTACAATTATAGACTTAATGTACTTTGCACAATCCATTCTCGAGTGTTTATTTACAACATATAGCACAATCCTTTCTCTGGTGCTTATAATTTTTTTTGAAGAATTGTTCCTATTTTCCAATTTTTTTATATATACTTGCACAAACACACCAAAGCAAATTGTATGTGTAAACTTTCTGGGCAAAAAACCCTGATTCTCATTCTGATTAATGTAATGTAAATGTAACTAAATTATGGCCAGATCTACTCGTGCCCAAATGATGATTATAAATACATTAATTTGCACATTCTTGCAATCTGTGATTTTTGGCCAGCTATCCTTATCCTGCAGTAAGCGACTCTAACGGTGTTGCTTTTAGCCTGGATAATGTGTTTGTACTACGTACATTTTCTTTATAGTTTTCCCCTCGTCTCTGAAAATATATCGCTTGTCGATGTCAGTGATTGGTCATATGCAGTGAAATCCTTCCCTTTAATGTGCATGCGCCAATATCTACATCAGTAAAACAAGGTTGACTTACCCGTTTGATAACCAACGTCATGGAACCTCTTAGCCTGACTGGGCTGGTAAGGTAAAATTAAACTGGATAGAAAAATTGCCTCGGTTTGTTGAACTCACTTTGTAGTAAAGGCCCCAGGTTACTGTTTGACCATCATAAGTAACTGACTGGACTTCAATGAGTAGTTGTCTATGTGGCCGACAATTGGCACATGTGGAAAGCAGTGGCTCTGTCCCTGTGTGTGCACTTTGACTTGACAATAACAATACTTGAGTGTTGACATGACAATTAACCTTAATGAAGCCATGATGTGATGCTGTAGACTAGAGTCTAACTCACCTGTGTTTTGAAGGCTGAGACCAACTGTTAGAGAAGACAGAGAAAACAAAGATTTACTTTATTATGTAAAATGTAGCATCAGAGTTTGTTGAACTAAACTTGCTTTAATGTGTAAATGATCAAATTAACAGAGAGATTGTAAACCCCACTCAGAGTTGTTGAGAGTATGAATCTGACCTACCGATGCCTGGAGAGACTACTCTCTCATAATGGTAGGGGTTGACACACACATTGTCATACTTCAGGTCAAAGGCATACTGGCAGAACTTGACATGCTTGAGTTCATTCTTGTGGAGGTCAGGCCAGCGCCACAGCCTTGCATAAATCACATGAGGGAAACCTTTCCTCCCAGCCACCTGAGGAGAGAGCACAGCATCATTACAAGTGTTAAAAAAACAGTTTCTTTTTTAGTTAGTTGTCCTCTAAGAAGAAAAAACTTTCTTCTTAGAGGACAACTAACCTCCTGAGCTACAGCTGCCCTTTAATGCAGTTTATCCTTTAGAATAAGTAGTCTGTGTGTCGTGCTGAGTAACCTCTTGTGTTACTGATAAACCTTTTTGTGCCATGATTTTTTGCACATCAATACTTATGTAGAGAGAATGTTCTGAAAGATATGGCCTGATTAGGCAGCAACAGCGAGCACACACAGACTTTATAGCTTCTATACATGTACTTCATCAGACAAATCATATCATTGTTTGTGAAATTACACAAACTGTGCAGAATTTTGCTTTTTGCTTGATATGAGGGCTTATTAAATATTTGCAAAGTGTGTAGTGTACACATTAACAAATGCAAGTCACTTACTGCATAATATCATGATTGTGTATCGTGTTTATAATTTAGGGCTAAGAGCTAAGTGTTACAATGTGTAAATACAATTGTTATAAATAAAATGGTATGCATATTTAAAAATAAGATGTTAACATTATGTTCCATCTCACGCAGTCCTTATTGTTAACAATCTGTCATTTTTTACACAAGAACAAAAATTCAGAAAAACAACATACTGCTGCTCCTATGGGTTCAATAGTCACTCAACGTTTTTTTTTAGATAATAGACTAACACTCACTTTATTATACAACTGACAGATTCTGGTAGTATTCAGTGACGCTACAGAATGACCAAAGGAAATTTTGTTGGGTACTGCCAGAGGTCTTCTAGTAAGTTTCTCCACAGTCACCAAAGTACTTGCTCATTGTGGGAAATGTTGGGTGTAGTGGGCTGTGATCAGTGTTGTGATCAGTGTTGGCTGCAGGAGGAAGAGAGTGGGGATGTGGCTCTGGGAGTCATCAGGAATCCCTGTATAAGTCTGTATTGCAGCTTAATCATGTCTTGAATCCAGTCGTAAACCTTGTGAACTATATACGAGCAAGGGGACTTCAGTACCGTTGGTTTATTACGTTCCTGGACGAAACAGATGCAGATCATCAGGACTTGCTGTACCACTCTAGTTTCCGCTGGTTAAGATTGGGGAAAGTGTTACGAATTCCCTGAGCGAAGCGACAAGAACTGGCTTAATGAGTTTGCTGTGGACATATTTTCACACAGGAATGAGCTGAACATGAAACTGCAGGGGAAAGATCTGTTTGTTCACGACATGTACAAACATGTGAAAGATTTTAAATCCAAGTTCACTTTGTTCTCAAGACAAATTTCGAAACAAATCTTTCGCTCATTTCCCAACACCTGCCATGCAGGAAGAGGCACCACGAAACGCTAAAAAATACAGCAAATCACTTGAGGACCTGCACGGAGAATTCTGCCGTAGGTTCTCTAATTTCGAAAACATTGAACAGTCACTTCAGCTGGTGTCCTGTTCCCTGTCACAAGACCCTTAAACAGCACCACAGGAGCTGCAGTTGGAACTGATACATCTTCAGTGTGATTCTGTCCTAA
Source organism: Platichthys flesus (assembly GCF_949316205.1). Lineage (NCBI taxonomy): Eukaryota > Metazoa > Chordata > Actinopteri > Pleuronectiformes > Pleuronectidae > Platichthys > Platichthys flesus. The sequence continues at coordinate 20,836,200 of NC_084961.1, read as the reverse complement.
AGGAGAAGTTCAACTCTGTTAAACTGAATGACTTTTATGCTTCACTTAACAGAGCCATGTTTCTAAACCTCCGGAGGACTGCACAGAAGATGCTAATTTTGTTTGGCTCGACTTATTTGTGTGAGCAGATATTCAGCGTCATGAACACCAACAAAGTCCGTCTCAGATCAAAGTAAATGGTTTTGTATTTATATAGCGCTTTTCTGGTCTTGATGACCACTCAAAGCGCTTAACAGTACAGTTTTACATACATCCATTCATACAGTGCATCAAATCGCAGCACTTTGTCATTCTATGGGGGGCTATTCAGGGTTCAGCATCTTGCCCTTAGGACACTTCGGCATGCAGATGGGTCAGACTGGGGATCGAACCGCCGACCTTCAGGTTGGAGGACGACCACTCTACCCCTCTGCCACAGCCGCGCATCAGCACCGCAGATTTATCCTGAGAATTGCCACAACCAAAATAACTCCAGACTTGGATGCACTGGCAAAAATGGGAGATCAACAACACTGTGCCCACTGAAACTGAAAGTGATGATGTTTTGCTGCATTGAGGTTGGAGCCAAAACTCTGACACAGCCTGCGTGGCTGCTCTAACCTGTTAATGTAGATAATAAAGAAGTTCAAGTGAGGTAATCGGTTTGGTAGCAGACCTCAGATGTTTTCATGATGTTTGATCAGTCACGGTACGACATGTTTTTGTATTGTTCAAGTTCGTATAAATTGTTAAATTGCCTTGCAAATAAATGCTTTGCTACCTGTAAAGGCCAAATCCTTTCAATTAATGATTTTTACATTTCATTTATATTAGATCACACAAACCCTCCATCCATACAGTATGTTCCTGGCCCGGCCCCTCGGTTAAATTTTAGAACCCGTTGTGGCCCGCAAGTTAAAAGGTTTGCCCACCCCTGAGCTAACCTGTACCTTGAGAGTCTGGCGCTTCATTGACGTGGAACCTATGGTATACAGTAGCTACTGTTAAATGGGTTTCTCTATGGGTTAAGTGGGTTTCTCTATCATAGAAGGTCTTGACCTTCTATGTAAAGTGCCTTGAGATAATGCATATTATGATTTGGCGTTATACAAATAATATTGAATTGGGAAAAATTCATGACATAATCTTTTACTTGATCCAAAACCAAACATAAATCCATTTTGGATTTACTACAACCAGTGACAGAAGTAATCTGGTTCTTATCTATGAGTGTTTGGTGAACATTTGTCAGTGTGCATTTAAGCAGCCCTTCAGTGAAAAAACAGCTCTGCACTGAAACAATGCAGGAGACTCTGTTAGTGTAGTTGTGTCGTTTCAGGTACCATGAGACATGAAAGTCCAGTCATCAATTCAGCACAGTTCCCTTAGCCTTTTTCAGATATGACCTCCGGGGAAAATCCGGAGAATTGGCTACGTAGTGTAACTAGAGTTTGCCTTTCACACATGCACAACACAGCGTGAGGTTCTCAGCACATACGCATTTACAACACCAACAAATCCTCTGCATGATTCAGCCGAGAGATTTCGATTACAGCACCCCATCAACCATCTTCAACTCTTATCATAAGAAACTCTCTAGACATCTTTGTCGGTGTCTTCTACTTTATCACCACTGATATAAACTGCTGTGTTTACATATCGGATTCTACTGGATTTCTACTGACTTTTTACTTGGAGGTCAGGCAGGGGGCGGTGGTTGAGGTGTTTGAGTCCACAAAACACTTTTGGAGTTTCAGGGGTTATCTCCCCTCTCTCATCATAGGCAACGTGAGATCACCGGAGAACAAGATGGACGAGAGCGCCAAAGGGAGTGTAGTCCGATGATCTTTTTGGAGTCATGGCTACACAGGGAGAGAAGTGAGCGCAAAGAAGGGGGGATTGCTGTTTTTTAAAACAACAGATCATGCAATCCTGGTCATATTATAATCAAGGACTGTATTTGTTGCCTGGACATTGAACTGTTGGCTGTGGGACTGCGTCCATACTATTTGCCCAGGGAAATCTTGCATGCTACTGTGGTAGCTGTGTACATTCCTCTGTCCACCAACCCGACATCGTTTAACTGCGAACTGAACACCCGAATGCCCTCATCATAATCTTGGGGAACTCATGTTTGCATGAATAAAAAACCTTAAAAATTCACCTTGTACGTCACCTGCAAAACCAGAGTGGGAAAGGAGCCTGGACCTGCTGTATGCTAACTTTGGGGAGATCAGACCACAACTTATTGCATCTCATGCCCTGCTATGTACCTCTGATGAAGCCGCACGGACAGGACATTGATGGACTTACAGAGTTATATAAACGACTCCTTCGAAAGGAATGAATAGCCGCAGACGCAGTTGCAGAAGCATGCGCCGGCCTTAAGTTCTCTTCACACCTCACCATATTCAATCAATCAAATTGTATTTGTATAGCCCATATTCACAATATAATTATAATTATTATTATAATAATATTAGAGGACAGCTGAAGAAACTCCACTCAGGCAAGGCTGCCGGCCGCTATGCCGCGGCCCTAAGGTAATCAAATCCTGTGTCCCCTAGCTCTGTGGAGTGCTTCACCGTGTAGTCAACATGAGCTGGAGTCTTCAGAGGGTCCCTGTGCTGTGGAAAACATCCTGCCTCATTCCTGTGCCAAAGACGCCGCGTCCCAGTGGTTCCAAGGACTACAGACCGGTGGCACTGATGTCCCACATCATAAAGACCCCAGAGAGACTCGTCCTGGGTCTTTTTAGGGCCATGGTCAGGCCACACTTGGATCCCCTCCAGTTCGCCTACCAACCCCAGCTAGGAGTTGAGGACGCCATCATCAACCTGCTGATTCGAGTCTTCACCCACCTGGACAAACCGACTAGCACTGTGAGGGTCATGTTTTTTTATTTCTACAGTGCTTTCAACACCATCAGGCCAGCTCTCCTGGGCGAGAAACTTACAGCGATGCAGGTGTAGGGCTGAACGATTAATTGCATTTGCGATAGTAGAAAGTAGGGCACTGGGCTGCTGTCCTCACCCGCAGACAAAATGCCGCGGGACCACAAAACTCCTCTGATCCAGAAGATAGCGAAGCAAGCCTGCATTACCTACAGGGCCCTAAAGTCTTCGGCCGATGGGGCGGACACGCAGAGCGAGTCCAGCTCGCCGGTGACCGCGGTGCGGGCGGCGGACCTGAAAATCGCTCGCCAGAAAAGCAAGACAAGCTCAGGGGCAGCGGGGCTCCATAGCCCCCCGGTCACCTACATGCACATCTGCGAGACGGAGGTGCTCAGTATGGGGGTGTTCCTGCTGAGGCCCGGCGCCTCAATACCGCTGCACGACCACCCGGACATGAACGGGAATCTACGGAGTTGCTGATCCGCAAGCTGCCCTTCCATCGCATCCATCTGGCCCGCCGCATCCGTGGATACAGAGCTTAAACTGCTGCGGCTTCACTGACTATAACAACGCTGCATTCCTACACTTATAAAATGCAATTCAATGTGGAAGTAATCCAAGTAATACGTTTCTCAGATTAGTTCATGTAATGGAATACGTTACGATTACATTGTTGCGCATGTATTCTGTATTCTGTAACGGAATACGTTTTGAAAGTATCCTTCCCAACACTGGAAATGTTACTGACTTGGGAGCAGTAAGACACCTTTAATTAAATAAATATTGTGTTGGTCATATTTAAATCATTCATTATAGGGCTGCTCGATTAATCGAAATTTAATCGTAATTACGATTATGGGGTCAAACTATCTCCAAACTACTATAATCGAGTTGAAACGATTATTTTAATTTTTTTTCGAAAGAGACGCTCATGCGCAATTCAGTCCTTCTGTCCCAAAGCATTCAGCGGCCCAGCTGACTGGCTCTCACTCTCAAGCAGCTGTAAAGTGAAGGAGGCGAGTTGTGTTTGTGGTGACTGGCGGTGAAAAAAACAGCGCGAGTGGAAAAGCAGGGAGGGCCGCAGCAGACCATGTAGCGGCAGAGCCGCACACCGCTATTTACAAGCGCGCTCCCGCCTGGCTGTTCAGACCGGTCAGACCGGATCCGCATTTCTCCTCGCCGGTCAGTCGGTCATGGTTTGTTAGGGTTGCCATCATTAAGGGTTTGAATAACAGGGCACCGATATCCTAGTTTCACGGAGGAGACACGCAGCCGTCCTCGGTGTTTACCGGAACCGGAAGTGATTAAAAAAATTAAAGCATAGACTTCAGAATAAGGGCACATATTAAAAATCTTTTGAATAATCGTGATTTTGATATTGTCCAAAATAATCGTGATTATGAATTTTTCCATAATCGAGAAGCCCTAATTCATTACTTTTTTTGGGTGGGGGAAATATGATAAAATAAAAAAATTGCAATCGCAATATTCTTGGGGGGGAATCGCAATTCGATTATTTTCCCAAATCGATCAGCCCTATGCAGCTGGATGCCCCCTTCATGTCCTGGATTGTGAACCAGCGACTGGCAGACCACAGTATGTGCGCTTGCATCACTGTGTGTCTCACCGAGTGGTCAGTAACACAGGGGCCCAACAAGGACGGTCCTCTTTACCTTCCTCTTCTTCCTCTACACTACGGACTTCAGCTACTAGACAGGGTGCTGTCATCTCCAAATTTTTTCCTGATGACTCTACAATAGTTGGATGTATTCGCAAGAGTGAGGATGCTGAATACAGGACTGTGGTGGGTAACTTTGTCACATGGTGTGAGCAGAACCAACTGCAGCTCAACGTAACCAAGACATAGGAGCTGGTTATGGATCTGAGGAGGGTCACGACACTGGTTACCCCTTTTTCCATCCAGGGGGTCAGCGTGGACATTGTGGAGGAGTATAAATACCTTGGAGTGTTCATAGACCGTAAGCTGAACTAGGCCAAGAACACTGATGCCCTCTACAAGAAGGGCCAGAGCTGCCTGTGAGAGAGTGAGGTCCTTCAACATCTGTCGGACTATACTGAGACTGTGGGGGCCAGTGCTCTCCTGTTTGCTGTTGAGTGCTGGGGCAGCGGACTGAGGGTTGAGGATGCCAACAGACTCAACAAACTGAACCGCCATTGACGCTCTGGGGGTGGAGCTGGATCTCTGATGACAGTGTCAGACAGGAGGATACTGTCTATGTTACACGCCATCGTGGACAATGTCTCCCACCCTCTCCATGACGTGCTGGCCAAAAACAGGAGCACTTTCAGTGCAAGGCTGATACCACCAAATTGCACCAGAGAGTGCAAAAATGAGGTCATTCCTGCCTGTGGCCATCCAGCTCTACAGCTCCTCCCTATGATTGTCAGACACTCTGAGTCAACAGACTGGACTCATTACAATGCCATGCTTGCACTAAATACTCAATGTACAGAACGCACATATTGTATATATTTCATATTTTATTTTATTTTATTAGTGTGTATATGCTTATATTTCTACTCTTGCATGGAGCTATTGTAACAAACACAAGTCCCTCCTTGGATCAATAAAGTATTTCTGATTCTAAATGTAGAATTATATTTAATGTAAAGCAAATAAAATACAAAAACATAATAAGCCTGCTAATGAGAGGACGACTAACCTGCAGCCGTCCATCCAGTGTCCTCTGAATGGTGACGCACTTGCTGGGATGGACACCATTGGTGGTAATGGCAGTGATGAGCGAGTCCAGCTCATCCTTCTTCTCCTTCAGCTTCTTCACCAAGCTTTCGATGGCACGTTTGGCGAAGCCCTCGTTCTCTCCACCCTGCCGGTGGCACATGAGGCTGTGGACGATGCTGAGACAGGCGTCATTGCTGCTTGGAGGGTTCACTGACATGATGCTGCTGCCACAAGACACAAGAGGAACACTCCATATGCTTAATGAACATATACATAGACATGCACAGCAACAATATTTTTTTATATATTTCACTAGGTTTTTTTCTGTTGGAAAATTGAAAATTTATGAAAAGGGATATGTGATGCTGGATTGAAACACTGGGAAAATAAAAGAAGTAGAGGAGATACTAGTCCAAACTCGGAAAAACTGTGTTCAACATAATAGACAGCGTATAAGTACATGGAAAGTTTAACACAGATAACACAGAAAAGGCCAAGAGTAAGTGGCTAGTAAGACTTTTATAATTCCAATGCAATTCATAATAATCCTCTAGTACCAGTGTCTCTTAAGCAAAGTAAGGACAGAGAAACACCAGAAATAAGTAATTTCTGTTCACAATGACTAAGTTATGTTGTTTTTAGTCAGTCTGCCGATATAGATTAGTCTATTGTCAGTTTGCGTGTGTGTGTGTGTGTGTGTGTGTGTGTGTGTGTGTGTGTGTGTGTGTGTGTGTGTGTTTGTGAGACGGAGAGCGAGAGACAGAAAGATACATTTTGTGTGTTAGTGTGATGATGAGAGATAGAGAGAGGGACAGAGTGGAGCCAGTAATGGTTTGGTGAAGCAATGCATATAGCTTTACAATGAAACATCATTTTACTCATATGTTAATATGTCAATATGCATATTTATTCACACAAAGAAAAAAATGTGGCCACATGTACCCCTTAACAGCTCAAAATATGGTCTGGGTGATTGGATCACACCAGACAGAAGACTATGATACATACAGCATGTGGGACTAGAGTAGAATGTGTCACATCTGCGACTACAAGCAGATGACCATGGCAGAAAGGTATTCTCAGGTTAGTGCCTTTCAGACAGTCATCCAGAATTAGGTTAGTCAAATCAATAATTGACTTCCACTTGTTTAAAACATCACACATAAGTCTGCATTAAAGAAAACAACACAGGAGAAAATTAATTGATCATCAATCTGTCGCTGTTGCCTCATCCCACTAGAGGGAAACCTATTACGTGACTGGAAGCTGAAGCACAAGCAGGTAGCAGCATGTCAGCAGCCGGTCAGCGACCTGTTGCTGTAATGAATTAAACTAGAGATGACCACCATGGCGAAGACCGAAGTATCAAACTTTGTAAAAAATGTAAAGGGTCGTAGTGCTGTTTGGCAATATTAGCCGAAGCAAATTCTCAAGGAAATGTGAAAGACTACAACAAGTCAATATGTTAAAGGACAAGAGGAAGAAACAACACATACATTAGAAGACCGGCACCCTTACCTTTTCAAAGAATTTGGAGAGGTCATGTTGTGTTAGTATAGGTTAATAAGTGTCATTATTGAAAGCCGAGTGAAATATGATGTTGTGATGTAATGGAGATGAGCTCAGGAAAAAAAAAGCCCAACGAATATTAGCTCAGTTACATCGCTTCTTGTATGAAGTTCTGTGTGTGACTGCAGCATTTCTCTCACACAGATACACTCACTTCACTTCCTGCAACCAACCTGCAAGTCTGCATAACATACTTGGGGGAGGGAGTCACTAAAAATAATAATATAAATGTTTCAATGAATAAAATTAAATACAATATTTAGAATTAAAAGCACTCAATTATGAAGACAAATCTCCACTAATTTGCCCCAAATGACACCACTTGTTTAGTCCAAACATTGGTCAAAGGCATTATTATCAATGTTCTCATTTTTTTGCAGACTGGCCACTGTTGTTAATCAATTCCATTTATTAATTAACAAAAAAAAATGTTTGGGGCTAAAATTAAAGATATAACAGGAGCAATATTGCGCAACATAACAGAACCTATTTTCTTTTAATTGTGGTATCAAAAGCAGTATTGAGTATCATTTTTTAAAACTAGTATGATATCGAGGTCTAACATGTTGGTATTGTGACAACCTTACCCCAGACCCATTCAATTTCAAAAGTCCTCACTCTTCGATTAATTTTCAAGTTTAGTTAGCACATTCTGTGCCTATCCCAAGATGAAAATGAAAACTCACATGAGCTATAATGTATAATCTATAATGCTAGAAGATTGAAAATAAGTCCTGATCCAGCGCCATTCACAGCATGTCCATAAAACCCTGTATCTATGTGGCAACATAATATAACTTATGCATATCAGTTTGACTGACACATATCAAATGTCAGATTGACTGTTCTTCACAAATAAGTTATGTTCATTGCTCTTTGAAAAGGTACGCATGATTATGTTATAATATAATTATATCAGTGTTTTTAAATGGTTTGAGAGTTATGACAATATATCATCCAACAAAAATTGCTATCGAGACAAGCCTACCATTTTATTCTCTTGTTATAATATAGTTACTAAAGAAGCATGTTCACAACTGCAAGCCAAATCGAATCAACATAAAGTTCAAAGCTGATTGGTTGCATAGACAGCTACCAAACCATCATCAATTCAGGCCCAATCCCTGTTCTTGTAACTGTCATTCTAATATTGGCACATTAGCTATCTTGCTTAAAGTCTTGGTCATGTAAAGGTTCAATCCCACCATCTGCATATGATCTTTTTCATTTGTGTTTCCTATCATTTAATAAAAAAATTCTATGCGGTTTTAATATTTACTTTCAAAACCTGCCTTTCAAAATTCAATCTTTAACTTTGAAGTCCAGTAATATCATGTACCAATGAAAATATAACATAAAAACAGTAGTAATCAAGACAAACATCAACAGGAGACTCTCCTCCTGTTTTTGAAGACTGATATTGCTGTATTTTAGTAGGAGTATTGGGAGTAAAAATACTGTCTTGCTTACCTGGTATTAAGTTGGTCAGCCAATGAGTGACCAGAAACTTCATTGGCATCGTGATGGCCCAGCTCTGAATCAGTCCCTGTTGGTAGAGCAGGTAGATTAGAAACTAGTGGATGCTAGTTAGGTGTGCTGCACAAATCTAAGCAGTGGGGGTAGTGTAAGTGTTTAGATCCTTTCTTACCACTATTCAAAATCTTTACTCCAGTAATTGAGTAATACAGCTGTGAGAGACAGATTCCAAACAACATAGTCTAAATCGAACAAACAGTTAACTTAAATAAAAATGTTGATACAACCATGCAAAAACAAATGCCATAAGCATTCTGCCTTCGGCCAGCACACCACATTACGACCATAGACTTCAAAGTTGGACAACATGAAAACCAAAGTAAATGGTCTGTATTTATATTGCCCTTTTCTAGCATTGATTGCCACTCTTGAGTGCTTTACTGGTCAGTTACCATTCACCCATTCTCACATGTTCATACAATTCGTCTATGTGCAGCGCTTCCTCTATCATTCATCACCCATGCACAGCTGTCAAGGGCTCAGTAGCTTGCCCAAGGACACTTTGGCACGCAGAATGGGGGAGGCTGGGATCGAACTGCCCACCCTCTAGTTAGTGGAAACCCTGCTCTACTCTTGAGCCTCAGCCTTGGTCACCACCTGGTGGCTGGCTGCAGTTTAGGTCATAAATCCTGACTCCTTCATATCCCTAGTGGAAGGGACATGGACCAAAATAAAAAGTCAATATACAATTTTCTGAAAGATGGTGTCTGTCATTTTTGTGATTTCTTATAACACTGATGTATGCTCAATTGTTCATGTTTCTGATAAGTTTGGTTGAAATTAGTTATTTGATGTTGTAAAAACAGTGTGAAATGTCATAGCTGAGACTGACAGCTTGATTGGTCAAACACAATTCACTACCTCTGTACTTCAAATGAGCAAGACGGAAATGGTTGTATCCTGGACATTTGGGCTTCGTTTCTGGATAGGGAAAGGAATTGGAGATGTGTCGTGCAACGTTATATAAAGTCTACAAATATGACATGAACACATAGGATATTCTTTTCAGGATAAAGCTCAAATCCTTAACCACTGTATGCTTCTGAGGATAGTGGGGGCTGCAAAGTCTCTGGGACCGTTATTTTGTGGGTCTGGGCCTGAAAACAAAAGCTTTAATCTTTAGGCATTCTGAAATAAATAAGTTGCTTTTAGGCTCAAAATCCAACTCTAAAGATATAATCCAGACTTCATGACTTTATTATGTGTTTTAGCATTATCACAAAAAAATCTACTAAAGGCATCAACAGTAGTAGAGTTTTGTTATAATGAATGGCTGGTCTCTTTACCCTTATTATATATATTTACATATGTATTACAGTGATGGGATATTGTTATTATATCTTAAATGCAAACAACATTTGAATGGAAATCCCTGTATATTTCATCTTGTCGTGTAGATCTATATGCAGTGACTCTGTTGTGTGTGTACTTTGGATTTTCATTGGAAATGATCATGCATAAGTCTGCTTTATTCAGACAACTTTAAGAGAGAGAGAGAGAGAGAGGGAGAGAGAGAGAGGGAGAGAGAGAGAGAGAGAGAGAATGGTCATTCTGCATCATGCAGCCACCACCAGTTAGAAGCTGTTCATTTTAGAATCATATCTCCACGCATATTTGCTTGCTTCCCACAAATCCCACTCTTCCTACCCACGTCTCCCATTTAACCCAGTGTTCATCAAACAGATCCAGACCTCTCACACTTCTAAAACTTCCATCAGTGCGATGAGACAGGAAAACGGGGGCACGCTGTCTGTTACATGTCTGTCTGACACAACCTGAGCGGTGTCCAGGCCAATACACCCACCTCCCTGACATCCTACATCGGTGAATATGCGTCACGCAGTTCGCTGTCTGAGCAAGTACCAGCTCATGAAATACATTTACACATCTCCACGACTCATTCATCTGACTCGTCCCAGTCGAACAAACGCCAGGAAGTGAGAACTACATATTGACCGTGACAATGAAAGAGTGAGACAGCCGAGAGCATTTGTTGCGGATACACGCAACAATTTAGCAAAGCTAGTGGGACTGACTTCCCCCCGGAGTCTCGGTGTCTCGGTTGTTCGGTCTCGTCGTGGTAGTGGTGAGAGCGGGAGAACGACGGGACGGAGATAAATAGCTTGTACTTACACATTAGCCGGAGAGGGGAGGAGAAGTAAAACAGTCAGACCTCGGAGTCTCCGACAGCTCCCTCCGTGCTGTCTGGGCTGACCGCAGCTGCCGTGTGTGTTTACACTCCTTTGGATGAGCCCTGTGTGGGGCTTAGTGTTCACACGGCAGATGGCTCTCAGATATCCTTGGATATAACCGGCTTCTGTTTATTTCTCATATGTTTGTACTTCGCGAGCTCGGTGTTCGCTGCTGTTTATCATAACGGCCCCGCTGTCTCCTCGCGCATCCTGCCCGTTCCACACGCGCACGCCACAATAACAATAGAGGAGAGACGTCGTGCTCGCCAGAGTCTCAACATGCTGCAACCAATAGATAGTCAGGTTTCACAGGAGCTCCCGCTGCCGGCCAATCATTAAGCGACTCTTACAGCAGGACGGCGAACCAGGGTCTGTCTGGTTCGGCTAGATTGACAGGCCCGCGAGACTGTTTCTTTAAGGTGGCGCCGCTGAGATTAGCGCCCCCCAACCACCCCAAAACACACACACACACACTCGCGCTTGCACTTCAATAATATAAGCAACACTCTTTTGGGGAAAAGTTAAAGAAAGCAAATTTTATGTAAACTCGAGTTTGTTGAAAATGAGTTGAGGGGAAACTCAGTTTTTTTTTAATTCCAGACAGAGGGAGATGACTCTGACTCAGATGTTAGTCCGTCTCTGCTCAAACCCGGTATTAACATCTCTGGTAAACCCAACATTCATCCATCAGTTCACACCTAGCATTAGAAGTTGTCTCCAAAAGGGTCTCCAGTGATTAAGATTAAGATCCATTTATTCTTCCCAAACACATGCAGACATGCAAAGGCACACCCATCTGGTGCAGGACACACAGAACAGTGGGCGACCATGTACGGCGCAGATGTTAGGGGAGTAAGGTGCCTTGCTCAAGGGCACTAGACAGGGTAGGGAGACTCTTGGATTTTTGGACAGATAAATCCAGGTTCGTCTTTTTGTTGTCTCTCCGTGGAGTCGAACCAGAAACCTTCTCTGCCCATAGTCCAAGTTTCTGCCACTAGACCATGTGATCAGACGTCACTCTGTCGGTTAAAATACAAATAAAGACATAAACACACACAAGTTATTTTTGATGGCTATTGATTTAATTACAATTGATATAAAAAAAGACACAACTTTAACAGGATTTAAAATCAAGGTTTATTTAATTAGGCTGGGGTTCTTTATTGAAAAATATGACTTTATGTTAATATGGATTACTGACAAAGCCTAATACAAGTGTCCAAGATAACAATGTGACCTGTCCCCCATGTATCTTCTTAGTAAATGTTCATTGATTATCCTGGTGTGGTTAGAGAAGGTCTTAAGAATTCCAGAAACGATCTATCGCAGAAGTCAAAATTGCATTACATTTCCTTGATGAAAAACAAGGTAGTAAGTGTTGCATTTCAGCAAAACATTCACAGATTTAACACTAAACTTCTTACAGTAGTTCCTCTTTGACCAGTGTGGCTCTGTGCAACATTTGGTGCTAATCATTCACTAGGAAGTGCTATTTTAAGGGACATGTTGAATATTTAGTATGCATAACACACATACACAACAATGGCTCGTGTTATTTTTAATTGGATATTTTTACTTTAGGTCCATGCTAATTTAAGACATATTGAATCATGCTTCGCTTTTTGTGCTGACTAAAACCCATATTTTGACATTTATTTTTAGTCTTATATAAAAAAAAATATCGTTCTGTAGTTAAAGTTGACAAAAACACCTGACACATTTGTCAAATAACAGCATACGGCTTTCAAATTAAATTTCCTCCAACCAATTCTAAAAATCTAAATGCACCAACTTCGGCTTATACAAAGCACTCTAACTTTTGCAATTGGAGTCAATCAGAAATTTACCCCTAAAAAGAGAAAACCCTAAAAAATCTAATATTTACACAAAAAAGAGCCCCATACAACAGCCTAGTAAAATATCCTCATCTTATACTAATGGATAAATGGTTGTTTATATTTCTCCAAATGCTGTTTTGAGCTGCACTGATAGAATAAGTCAATACATCAACACTCTCAGATACTCTTAAGCCCCTTAATCATGCTTGATTTACTTTTTTCATCAATATCCATGAATTAATAATATATTCTTAATAAAGATTATATTGTAAAACACTTAAGTCACCATGTTGACGATAATTCTTGGATGTGCTCCTTTTTTTTCACAAAAATTGAAATGTTCTTTCCTAACCTAAAACAAAATCTTTCCGGCAATTTTCATGGTAATCCGTCAAGTAGTTTTAGCATAATCCTGACAAGAAACAAGCAAACACAGAAACGATGAAAAAAAAACATAGCGTCCTTAGTGGAGATGAAAATCTATTTTGTGTATTATGTAGCAGTGGCCACAAATTCATCAAATCAATGTGTGTAAAAACTTAGTCCATTATGAAAAACTGCAGCAGGTAAAAGGACTATGTAGGCTGTCCTCACTCTGTTGATAATAAAGCACCAAAACCAGGATAAATGTCTCATCAAAGATCAACATTTTGTCCTTGTGACCTTTATTTTGTGGGGTGCAATACACATTTAAATCTTTCCTTTGTTTTGATTGGCATTTTAACAAATGAGCACTTTCCAAAGCAGTTGATTAACAAAAAATGTACATGTGACATAATTGTATACTTAATGAGACAATGCATATAAAACAATGGTCACATCTACTATATTGCATAATCATGGAGACAGCCTACAAAGAAAGTTTCATTTTCATCATCTACTATAAAAACAATTTCATTACATTATGCTTTAGGTTGTGTGATTTGCTACAACACATTTATGTCAGCAGAGCTTCATAGAAAACCCAGAGGCACCTATAAACACAATTTGGAACACAAAGAGAGAGTTCAGTGATACCCATACACTTTATCAAGACAGAAACTCAAATAAATGTCGATGGCCACGTTTTTTTAATGGCAACATGTTTGCAATAGAAAATGTATGAATTTCAGATACTGTAAAAGCAGGCATTTTGTCAGAGAATTTGACAATAATCCATTTACCTAATATAAAGCAGATAGTAGCCTGGATTTATACTGATGACATCAGACAAACCACTGCAGAACATCAGCATGTGATTAGAAAAACAGCTAAATAAATATCAAAGTAAGACTTGTCCTCTTCATGTTACAGTTTACTGTACTGACATGTCCCTCCTGTTCAAGACACAGTATTCCTGTGAAAGGCAGGAGAAGAGTCAGGGTTTACTGGGGGAGCGGGACGTGAAAACTCCTGAAGCCTCCAGCATGGTCTTTCTTCGGGCGGTCTCTTTGGCCACATTGTGGTTGAGGCGCCTCAGTCGTTCCTGGGGACAGAATATTTAGGTAATGTTGCTATTTATATATTTTGTTTTCCTGTTTCCTTTCTGTCACATGTTTTAAACTTGTGTGGTTGGTAATTGTGCTGGTGATAATAGTTCTCGCTGTATAATGGTATTAGGGGTGATAAAGTCAGGTGATATTAAATCTAATTTCAGACATGCACTGAATTCCACAGTTCCTCCGTATTTTCTCCAGAGGAGGTGCATGTGTGAACGAAAATGTCCGACTGAGACGGTCCGCAGTTTCTCAAGACTTTATCCACCTGGCCTCGTTATATAAAGTTCGTAGAAATACAGCAAAAGTCCATGTGAGAACACAGCAAGAGGTCCTCCGTTGGATTAACCACAAGGAAGTGTGTGGGGGAGTTGATGCCGCTTTTAACACACAACAGATGCAAACATTTAAAAAACAAATATCTCCCGGTGAAAAGTGGTGTCACACAGGTAGAAGACATCAATGAAGATGTCAAGAGAGTTTGTGGCTATAGGAGCTGATGACGGTGTCAGGGTGCTGTACACAAAATCATGTGATCTACGCAGCAGACTTAATAGGTCACTTCCTGCCTCTGCCTGCTGCTCCATCTCTTACCTGGATAGTGCTAAGGATTTGTTGCTGTACTGAAAGCGAATTTTCGCTGCATTGTGCATGTGGGAAAGACAGGCTCTGGATAAACCAAATAACCAGTTCTCCAAAATTTTACCAGTTTACATGTATTTTTTAACTTGGAGAAGACCTATGACTGAATCCCATGGGAGATCTTGTAAGAATATAGAGTAGCTTACAAGTCTATAAAGTGTAAAACACCCCTGGTGTAGAGCTACGGGTTTCAGACTGTGATTTTCAGTGTGGCCTGGGGTTGTTTAAATGTCTTACTTCGGTTCCTAACTGAGTGATATTAAGAACGGTTCGAATTCTCAATAAATGTCTGGCTCTTTAGCTGATGCTGCATTTTCCTCCATGTTCACCAGCTAGTCTTAAACTGCATCTGTCTGTACTATATAACTAGAGGAACTGGAGAGTTATTTGTGGGTATTAAACATATCCATTGTTAAAATATTGATAGTGCAAAGAAAAGAAACCCCACACTGACCTGAGCATTCTGTAGTATGTTGTTTACTAGTACTACTCTACGTCTTGCATTCAGCAGCTTTTTGACATAAGGATCCAGGTCAAGTGCAACCTTCTGATGTTCATTTATCCTGCATAACTCTGAAAATAATGTAGATTACAAAACACACAAAACCAATCCATTAGCAAAGCAAACGTTGTAATATACTTTGGCATATGATTGAATATTCTTAATAAATATATATTTTAAAAGGTTCATGTTATGCTTAAAACATAGACAAATGAAGAAAAATGATTTTACATTTTACAGTTAATTACCTGTGGCTAGGTTGTCTATATGTTCTCTTAATTCTACTTGGCTTTCTCTGAAAAGGATAAAAAAAAAAAAAAATTAGTCTAAGAGGAAACAGATGATACAACAGTGCTGGTTCATTTAAAAACAGGCAGTATCCATGAAATCATTAACAACACTGTTGTAGATGTTACAACAGTGCAACATCAACAGCATCACTATAATTATAATAATCTTTATTTATAGAGCACTTTTCAAAACATATGTCACAGAGAGAGCTTTACAAAGGCAGCAAGTTTAAACAGACAGGTCATAAAACATCAGGTTTAGAAGAAAGCATGTAAAACAAATTAGTGTAAAAAATAACACTGCCAGGTAAAATGCTCAATAAAAATAAATAAGAAGACAATAGGTCTGCTCAATTAATCGAAATTTAATCGTGATTACGATTATGAGGTCAAACGATCTCCAAACTACTATAATCGAGTTGAAACGATTATTTGGCATTTTTTCGAAAGAGACGCGCTTGCGCCATTCAGTCCTTCCCCCAAAGCATTCAGCTACCCAGCTGACTGGCTCTCACTTTCAAGCAACAGTAAAGTTAAGGGGGCAAGTTGTGTGTATGGTGATCGGCGGTGAAAAAAACAGCGCGAGTGGAAAAGCTAATCCCTAAAGCGCCGGCGCTTGGCGGTTCACACCGGGCGCGGTAGCGACGCCGAAGCGCCGCTGTTATCAGCCTGCTGTAAAAATGGAATTTCATATTTTTTTTCAAGCATATACTTACTTGTTGCTCCAAAATTAACTGCAACAGCGTCCCAACATGTGTCCTTTTTAGTGTTGTCTTTATACAACATGTTCCGAGGATCATACAACTCACTGTACTTCTCCACTTCAATTATTAATTTAATGTCATCCATGTTGAAGAACTTCGCTGTTTGCTCCGTAAAAAATCGTGGGTCGGGGGTAAATTACGTATTCTCCACTCAAGAGAATACGGAGAGAATACGTAGCCCCCCCCTCTCTCTCTCTTTTTATCTGTATCACTGCTTGTGTGGCTGTAGTGCATGGGCAGAGGGGGACATTTAATAATGTGGTCGGTAAAAGTGGTAAAATTAAAACTCCAGGACAACAGAGGGTGAATACAAAGTATGGGATGCATATTTGATCTTTTATATCTTATAAAATATGTCGTCAATATCGTTTAAAATCGTTTTTCAGTGTGTTTCCTGTCGCGATACGCTCGCGTCAAGCGGAAAAAATAGACTCGACGCCGAAACGATCGCTTCACGGCGCTAGGCCGCCGCGGCACAACGCTACGCTTCAGCCTCCGGTGTGTTCAGCGCTGCGGTTTAACATGGGAGTGGATGGGAGCCAGAGGATTGGCGCTGCGCTTACGCCTCGCTTTGGCGTCGCTTCCGCGTCCGGTCTGAACCCGGCGTTAGGGTTGCCATCATTAAGGGTTTGAATAACCGGTCACCGATATCCTGGTTTCACAGATGAATAAGACACGCAGCCGTCATCGGTGTTTACCGGAACCGGAAGTGATTACAAAATAAAGCATAGACTTCAGAATAAGGGCACATATAAATAATCGTATAAATAATCGTGATTTTGATATTGTCCAAAATAATCGTGATTATGATATTTTCTATAATCGAGCAGCCCTAGAAGACAGATATGTGGCTGTGGCTGACGGGTAGAGTGGTCGTCCTCGTACCTGAAGGTCTGCGGTTCGATCCCCAGTCTGACCCATCTGCATGCCGAAGTGTCCTTGGGCAAGATGCTGAACCCCGAATGAGCCCCCCCCATAGAATAACAAAGTGCTGCGAGTAGACGCACTGTATGAATGTGTGTGTGAATGGGTGAATGTAAAACTGTACTGTAAAGCGCTTTGAATGGTCATCAAGACTAGAAAAGCGCTATATAAATACAAAACCATAACCCTATAAAGAAAGTCAAGACTCAGGGAAAGGCTCACTGATAAAAGTATGTTTTAAGAAGAGACCCAAAAAAAGAGTTTACTGAGTCAGCTGACCTGATCCACTCAGGCAGGTTGTTCCAGAGCCTCTGGGCCCAGACTGCAAATGCTGTGTCCACCTTAGTTTTTAGCCAGGCCGCTGGAACCGACAAGAGACCTCCAGCCGAGGATCTCACGCGCGCACTGGTGTTTATGCTTCTTAAAAGGTCAGCAATGTAGCAGGGAGCTAGGCAATGAAGGGCCTTAAAGGTGATCAGTAAAATCTATTCTAAAACATATAGGGAGCTAGTGTAAAGACGCTGAAACCGGACTGGTGTGATAATGTTTTCTTAGTTCTGGTTGAAAGCCCGGCAGCTGAGTTCTGTACAATCTGGAGTAGGTCAATCGAGTTTGTGGCTCAGACAGGTAAAACGGCTGTTAAAATAATTCAAATGTGATGAGACAAAAGCATGTTAAATGGTCTCTGTGTTTTTAAAAGTTAGCATGGATCATATTTTAGAAATATTTTTAGGTGATAAAAACAGGATTGCTCAAGCTTGGTGTTGTGCTTCTCAAAACGTACTTTTCGTCAAACCAGACTCCCAGATTATTTTGTTCTCTCGTTCCCTCCCAGCACAGTGGACATTTCTCCATTCTTAGATGCATCGCGAAGAGGACGTGTAATCCCATTTCACCCGTTCTCCCTACCCCTTAGCTTTCTACAGTTGGAATCTCCCCTTTGAATTTGGACAGCACTTAAAAATGCCGAATCATCAGTACTTTTGAATGTTTACTTTCCATTAAAGTGAAAAAAGGCATGATGGAAGCAAAATACACCAAAATCTTCAAATTGACCAGTACCAGAAAAAACTATCTTCTTGCCTCTAGTGTCCTTAAACAGTAACTGCATAATTTTGATCAAGGCTCCTCATCTAAAAACGATTCATTCTACTTTTCTTGTTGAATGCTGACAGATCTTTATCAATACATGAAACAGACAGCCCTCCCTCAAATGAAAGGAGGAAATTGTAGGTGCACTGGAATTAAGCCCTTTTCAACAGTTATTGTGTGTGTGTTATTCAAAATATATAAACTAATGCATAGAAAGCATGCACATTGTGGCATAGTTTCCTTTGTTGTTGCCTGCTCTTGTGATGCATCGGTTGATACTAAATAATACCCCTGTCTCTGTTTGAACTGTTGAGTATTAAACACTTGCGTGAGGATATTAAAACATTCAAATTAAAAAAAGAAATTAAATAAATAATTATGAGAAGTGCACGTTTTCTGCACGTCTCTGGTTGCATCAGTAACATAAACACACACAATATATGTAACATATAAGACATTCTGTCTTAACAGTAATCAGCTCCATGTCAACTGTAGAACAGAACTAGCACCAGTCACGAGACAGTCACACAAGGCAATAAGCTAGCGCGAAGGGGAAGAGTTGTGCGGGAAAAACAATAACAAATAATCAATTGAGTATTTACCTGACTGAGTGAACATGAAGGTCGAGCTGCTGAACAGCGGGCTTAAGGAGGTCGAGCAGCCCCTCAGCGACCACATCTTTACCAGGGGAAGCGTCCCCAACAGCCGCAGCAGCCATTTTCTAAAGCATTACAAGCAGCCAGCCAGGAAGCTACGTCACAGACGCTGGAGTGATAAAAGCCTCTCCATTTTCTTCCACAGGATCTCCAGGGCAGACGGTCGGCACCATTTTAGGGGCATGCGTCGGTGAAGTCTGTCTCTAGTGATTTAGAGTTATTTCGCCTACGTCTGCTCAGTTAGGAAGGTAACAAAACGCAGTGTGTTCAAACAGAGAAAAACAAGACAAGACAAGCCACACCGCCTCCCGTGCTGCTTGTACATCTGCTAAAGCTAACAACAGCTGAAAGGCTCTTCTTTCGACCGACGCAACATTCACTGTAAGTAAAACATACTTCAATTTTAGTTCTGCTCTTGTGTAACGCGTACATTTATAAGTCCCAGTGATAAGTACCAGTGATGTTGGCCTCCGCTTGGTTTGACCATCTATACTAGAAAAGTGCTGTATAAATGCAGAGCGTTTGGCTTGTGGAGTTTAGTGCGGCCCCTCTGACCAGCTCATATTTCTGTTAAGCCGGTGTGTTGGGATCATCATCTCTGCTTGTGATCCTAAAGCCCCCGATAACCGTCATCCTGACTGACTGACTGAGTCGTCCGTCTGTGTGACATACTGTTAGCCGTATCTAACATGGCCTCATCTTCAGCAGAACCTGAACCAGACGATGGGTTTAAATGAAACCTACCAAGGATCTGCAATGTGATTGCACATGAGTAGTAACCACCTGTGCTATCTGTCCAGGCTCTTCTGCACGTGTACGTCTGTGTGCTATGTGACCAGCAGCCTATCCGTACCGACCCCTAGCCTCAGTGATAATCAATGTAAATACGCCACCATGCTAAGATTAGCACCGTGCTACTTGCTTGGTGATCCATCTGCTGTCTGTAGGAACAGCTTAATGTCTTTTCTTAATAAAATCTTTCAAGATAACATACTAAATGTATGAGGAGTTTGGAAATGTATCCAAACTGAGGGGAATGAAATCACTCCATAAACAATATCATGGGATATTTTTTGGGGGGTTATTTATGGTCCATTCATCATATTAATCATCATCAGTAGTGCTTACAGCTTAGGGTCAGGGTTTGATAGTATCTTAATCTAAATCTTGTAAAATTCCTTATTGAATCTAATTAGATTTATATATCATATATGAATATCTTAACCAGGATGGAGAGGAGTGACAGTAAGTGTGCGTCTCCAATCTCCAACCCCCCCCATACAATATCTATTGAGAGCTCTAAATGGACACTAAAGAAGTTAGCAATTTATTAATTTGTTCAGGTGGAGTGAAAATGCTTGTTTATTTGCAATATTGGACTTTTAAACTAGTTTGATATTACACAAACATATACTATTATGCATAACTGTGTAAAAAACACCATCCAAAAATATATATTTGGACTCCAGGTTGAGCAGCTGTATTGTTAAAAGTAGAAATCAGAAAGTATTAGAACAATAACCATTTCTAACCCTAGAACACTGGCATAAAAAATCTGAATTAGTGTAAACATGACTTCCATTTCTTACAGATGGAAGTCATGTAGGAAACCTACCACAGGACTGTGGTAGCTGCCAGTCATCATCGAGACAAAAAAAGGAAACCAGTTGTAAACATAATCTGTAATAGATGCTTGTATTTAGATAATTTCCTATTTTTAATGGTGCCAAAAGGTCTCATAACTATAGATATCATGCATTACAGTATTTCTAACGACTAACGTACTTCTCAGTCATGGTGAGTTGTGTGTAATTGCACAAAGGGGAGGGTGCGTTGCGAGTCTGTTAGGCACAGACCGCATTGGAAACAAGTTTGATTGTGATAGCCAAAGTCATTTTCAGGCCCAGAATACAGCAAAACATTAAAAGCAACATTATTTCCTCAGTTTCGACATCTCGGCTGTATCAACTAATTTGTTCAGTGTGTTTGTAGGCAGCTCTTTAAAATTTATAAGAAATAAAAGAAGAGGAAAATCTCCTGAATCTGGTTATGTAGTGAGGCGGGGAAAACCAAAAGAAGACGGGTGTGTGGAGGTCGTCGTCCTTGGGGAGTTGAAGAGGTTAAAGTAAAGATACAATTGCTGGATCAAAAACCGGGAGCAGCAATGCAGATTACCCACTGCTTTTTAGAGGTTTATTACCACCTCAACATTCAAATATAAGAATTTAACATTTCGCTTGGAAATTAAGAATACAAAATGTTTCTTTAAGCATACTGTGTAGTGACCTGGGAGCCCATTAAACTTGTGTGGGCTGTTTCTGCAAAATGTACGTAAGCGGAAAGCCTGGAAACACTACTGAGTGATTCTATTATTAGTTTTTTTTCTCCAAATCATCTTTGAGCACAGGCACCACTGGGTCATCTGTGTCCGATGGGTTATGAACAAAAAACATGAGCTCTGCTGTGGAATTAATACACTATGTCCTCCCTGTACATGCTGCACCACCCCTCACCTGCATCTCAGGAGATATCTGGGTTGTGAACGAGTCTGAGCACAGAATCTGAAATGTGTGAAAGTCAACGGTCTGAGAAAGGCTGGATCCAAAACTGCAGACCTCTTCCTGAGTTTGTCTGAAACGGCTTTAATGTATTGTCAACTCTATTCTGACCTACAAGTTGACACGGTTTTATTTTCTGTACTATCTTTTCCCAGGAGCCTGAAAGCGGAGTCTACCAAAATGAGTGCACCCTCCTCTCAAAAAGTTGTCCTGAAAAGCACCACCAAAGTGTCCCTAAACGAGCGGTGAGATGCCACGCACCACGTCCGCATTTAAACACCAGATGCAAGGGCCAGCCTTGGCTTGCGAAGGTTCTAGGGCTCTCTACGGAAGGCATCTGTTGGGGACTGGACCTGACATGGATGCTATTCTGACTGTCCTCAATGTGTGCGCTGCCTGCTCAACTTTATTGCCAACACTTGTTGAGCTACCCGCAGAGTTAAATATGATTGGATCAAAAGAGCCTCACCTCGTCAACCATCTTGTGTGAGCAGTGCACACATGTATATGGGGAGAGGGTAGTGGTCATACTTGGTAAGCCTATGCTAGACCGGACCACTGTCCTGCAAATAACTTGGCAATACTGCACCCTGTTAATGTTACACTACAGTATACATCAAGTATACTCATTCAGAGTGGAGAGGAAGGCTTCAGCTACACCAGGGAACTGGGACACCCCTTACTTTTCTGCCTCTCAATCTTTTCTCTCAAACCATTGCAAGTACAGCACTCGAATCTTTATCCTGTTCTTTCATCGTCTTTCTCTTCTCTGCTCTAAGTCTATAAGACACTGGTTACTCAGTCCTAGCTTGGACGTGACAAAGCGCTTCCCATACCTCTCGGTCCCTGCTCTGAGTCTCTCAGTGGTTTAACCATAAGTCACGGTCCATGCTGTAAGTGGCTGGGTGACCAAGCACTCCTCACGTCCAGGGCTTCTGCTGCTGCAGCATGATGACATCCCAGCCAGTCCGCTGGAGGCCTGTAAGTGACAAATTGTGCACCTCTTCTGGCACCTTCTCTTGCTTCTGTCCTTCAACTCTGGAGATTCTATTCCCCGTCTTCTTGTGCTTATTTGAAAACATATGCTAAATTGGAGTATAAAGAATTCTCGATTGTCATTTCATTGAGAGAGAGAGAGAGTGCCAAGAAGTGGAACATGAGTCTTGCATGACAAAAGAGCCACCAGTCTGTGTGGCTCCATCCGTAATATGAGAAATTACTTGATATGGAACCCTGCTTCCTCCTCCTCTCTATATCCCTTGTCCCCTTCTTTTACGTCCTCCCTCTTTTTCCCTCCCACCTCTAAAGCTTCACTAACATGCTGAAGAACAAGCAGCCCGCTGCGGTAAGCATTCGAGCCACCATGCAACAACAGCATTTGGCCAGTGCCCGCAATCGTCGGCTGGCCCAGCAGATGGAGAACCGGCCCTCAGTTCAAGCTGCTCTGAATCACAAGCAGGTAAGGTAGAAAATGAGAAGAGCTGAGTTGGCGGATCTTTTAACTGTTTATTGATTCTGACCTACACAATACTGTGTAACCAGGCAGAAAAATGTCTGTACCATGGACCTTCCGCTTGTTTGTCCTAGAAGACGCTAAGTGCTAAGACAGGGGCAAGTTATTTGGGTCCATATAATTAGTCTTCATTGTCTTATGATTAGTGTTTATTTTGTGTGTAGATAACTGGCAATATGTGGAAAATAATGGTGTACTGTATAATATTAAAGGGACTAATCATGCAGTGATTTCATGCAGTAGTGTGCACCATTATTATCATTTTCGCTGGGGCACAGCACCCCTGTGGCTGGCCTCCCAACTTAAAACGATATATTTTTGGGTGTCATTTCACCTTTCTTGACAGGATGGCAAGTGTAAATGGGGAGAGAGAATGGGGGAGGACTTGCAGAAAAGGGCCGGGTTGTAACTGACCCTGCAACCGATTTTAGGAAGACTCAAGTCTGAAGGTCCAGGGCGCCCATGTGAACAGTGAAGCTAGTGGTCCTCCCACAGGAAACCATCTTAATGGTTCATCGAGGCAAACACGCCTGAAGTGGTGCTCCTGGAGGAAACAAGCCAATACTTCACATCAAGCTTTTATTTTGAAAACTTGGGATTGATGCTTAACATACCCTCTGAAAGAGGCAACAAGCAGTTGAGTCAATCATTCAAGCTTGTATGAGCCACTCACATGAACAGTAATAAAGCTGATTTTAGTTTCATTTTATGGAAAATATTGACAATAAAATCTTCACTGACTCATGACGAGAATCTTTTTCGAAGTAAAAGCCTGAACATTACCACTGGCTCAGCAAGCAGTCCATTCCAAGCAAGCAGGTTTGGAATGGGCACTGCAGTAGTGTTAGATTGGCCATGTTTTTTGATGAATTTTTGAATGTACTGTAAAGTGTTTTGAGTGGTCAAGATTAGTAAAGTGCTACATATAAATGCAGACCATTCACTGTTGATCTTAATGTGGGCTTAGGCTGACTGCCTTTTGACTTTTACCTTTCCTCAATCTTGGCTCAAATGTTTGTCTGACTGCATGTTGTTATAACTGTATCAGAGCCTTAAGCAGCGCCTAGGGAAGGGCAACATCCAGGCCAGACTGGGCCGACCCATCGGGGCTCTGATCCGTGGAGGAGCAGTTGGAGGTAGAGGAGGGTTGCGAGGGATGCCAAGGGGAAACTTCCGAGGACGAGCGAGAGGAGGCGTAATGAGAGGAGCTCTGTCCCTGAGAGGTTATCCATCTCGCCTATGAACAAAGCTCTTACTCAAACTGTTGATTCTCATAGCTCTAGGTTTTCCCCAGAATGATTTATGATTTGTATTTCCCAGGAAAGAGAGTGTCTACAGGTGTCCCCATGAGAGGCCGTGGCTTTGCTGGCCGCCTGGCAATGCGTAGAGGAGGCCGCCAGCGTGGAGGAGGAGTTGCCCTGTCACGAGGAGCAGCTCGAGGAGGAGTTACACTCAGAGGTCAGAGGCTAATAATGTTTTATTTTACTATATAAATATACAAAAATAAGTAGTTTTTTTCAGAGCTTATAAAATGGACAAACCCCAAGCCTATATATTTGTTGACTTTTTTTTAAATTTTTTTTATGTATTTACAGGCCGTGGTGCACTACGTGGACGTGGTGGTTTTGCTGGTAGAGGTGGTCGCGGAAGGGGACGGGGCCGAGGGGTTGGACCTTCAGCTGTGACCAGGGAACAACTGGACAACCAGCTGGACGCCTACATGTCAAAGACCAAAGGTCACCTGGATGCTGAACTTGATGCCTACATGGCTCAGGCAGACCCAGACATCATGGAGTGACCATGAAGGACTCTGAACCTGAAGCACATATAGAGTCACCTCAGATCTGTACAGCTGGACTCGCATAGAGTATAGTGTTGATGTGGTGAGAAATGATAATAATCATAATTTAGATGAGATTGGTGAAAGTCCAGGACTTGGAGTAGGAAATCGAAGTTGTCATCTGAGTGCATTGACCACCGTCAATTCTGCATCAACCAGCTCCCTGCAGAAGTTTTCATTCTGGAATAACTGTGTGAAGGGACCTTTTTAAACATTACAAACCCTGCTGTTTATACACATTTTCATGATCTTGTAATGTACTTGTCCTGAAACAGTTTATTTTATTTTTTTTGGGGGGGGGGGGGGGGCACTTGTCAAGGATATAAGAAATGTGTTAACCTTTTTTTAAATCAGCTTTGAATTAAATTTTTTATTTTTCAAAAAGCCTTATTTTAAATTTGATTTTAGTGTTTGTGTGCTAAGACCTTTGGGAATTCATTCTTTGGCTGATCTTTATATCTGCAATGCAAAACTTCCCAAAATTTGTTGAAAAAGAATGTAAGCAAAACGTCTTTGAGCCAAGTATCCATTTGTCTTTGTTTTGTATTTGAAAGATGTAGTACTTGGACATCTTTAGTTCCGCTGAATCTTCCATTCGTCTGCATTCTTTATTGGAGTGTCGGCATTTTGAACTTGTACTTGAGAACATTTCTATGACATAACCCAAAGGAAGTAAAGTTATGTTTTAATGAAAGTTGGTTTGTTTCATGGCTTCAGATGCACAACGATTACAAATGTACTAAGTTGGAATGTTCATATCAGAGTTAATATTAATTAGCCAGTAATGTGTGGTGATGGCACTGTATATTGGTGAGGAGGATTTTTTTTCTCCTGTTTTATTTAAGTAATCTTGGATGGAAAATGTCAAATTATTCAGTACTTTACACACTATATACACAATTAGTTTGCAAAAGTGTTTTCTATCTGCTTTCATGTCTGGATAAAAATAACATGACAACTGTTCTTAAAAAGTGTGCTCAAACCTCTGCCTGTTGCATTTATAACATGACAGACCTTGTAGATGGTTATACATAAATAGGCATCTGTAGGATGATCATTAGTTGGAAAAGTTGTGAGGCAGTTATCGGTTTCAGTTCTGCCAACACTTCACATGAACGTGTTGAAATAGGTTCTGCAGCAAAGATGTGCGAAGATCATAAAACCGCTGATACAAGACTGCAGCACCAAACCACACAAATATCCAGGCTCTGGTTCTTTAATGGTGACATTTTGTCACCAAATACATCATTAGAGAAAGGTAAATGGTACACGTCTGTCGACTAGTTACATTACATGTCATTTAGCTGACGCTTTGTCCAAAGCGACTTACATTTTTAGAGCACTCAGCATTTATGAGGGGCCATTTTTAGGGGTTCAGTATCTTGCCAAGGATTCAAACCGGCAACCTTCTTGTTGCAGAACACCCGTTCTATACCCTAGGCCACGCTCTCCCCCTAGTGAACCCAGAGTGGGGAGTTCTTGTGTTGGATTTCGTCACACATCAGTCGTCGCCCAACCTCCACAATGGGACATTATTTTAAAATTGAAGATGGTCGGTGAACACAGTTCACTTTTTGAAAGTAGTTTCCGGTGCGCTCTGTGGGCTTGCCAGCATTGTCATGTTCATTGCAGCGACACACACACACACTACAGTGCGTTGCATAAGTATTCACCCCCTTTAGGATTTTTCCCATTTTTTTTCCCCTGAGTCAAAACTTGGTAGAACCCCTTTCGCTGCAATAACAGCTGCAAGTCTTTTGGAGTATGTCTCTACCACCTTTGCACATCTAGAGATGTAAATGTTTGTCCATTCTTCTTGGCAAAAAAGGTGAAGCTAAGTCAGATTGGACCGAGACTGTTTGTGAACAGCAATTTTCAAATCTCGCCATAGATTCTCATTTGGATTTAGGTCTGGGCTATGACTGGGCCATTTTAAGACATTAACATGCTTTGATCTATTCTAAACCATTCCATTGTAGCTCTGGCTGTATGCTTAGGGTCATTGTCCTGCTGGAAGATGAACCTCCGCCCCAGTCTTAAGACTTCTGCAGACTGCATCAGATTTTCTTCAAGGACAGCCCTGTATTTGGCTCCATCTATCTTTCCCTCATTCCCTCATTCTGCATCCCCACAGCATGATGCTACCACCACCATGTTTCACTGTTGGGATGGTATGCTCAGGGCGATGGGCAGTGTTGGGTTTCCGCCACGCAAAGCAACAGCTAACTCCTTTCCACTCTTCCATAAAGGCCAGATTTGTGGCATACACGACTAATGGTTGTGCTGTGGACAGATTCTCCGACCTCACCTGTGGATCTTTCCAGCTCCTCCAGAGTTACCATGGGCCTCTTTGTAGCTCATCTGATTGATTTTCTCCTTGTCTGGCTTGTCACTTTGGGTGGACGGCCTTGTCTTGGTAGGTTTGCGGTTGTGCCATATTCTTTCCATTTTCTGATGATGGATTTTATGGTGCTCCATGAGATGTTCAAAGCTTGGGATATTTATTATAACCTATCCCTGCTTCAGACCTCTCCAAAACTGTATCCCTGACCTGTTCGGTGACTTTTCCGATTTTTATTTGTAAATAATTTTGAAATCCATGTACTATTTCCCCTATCTTCCAAATGATGGACTATTTTGAGTTGGTCCATACATAAAGTCACAATGAAATTGTGGTTATACAAAATGTAGAAAAGTAAAAAATAGTCCAAGGGGGTTGAATACTTATGCAAGCCACTTAATATAGAAACTGAAGTCGTACTTGTTGATGCAGGTGCAGTGCTATAGAGAATATTATTTAAAATATATATAAATCACTCGGTTCTGTCACTGTTTTTTATGCTATCTTGCAGTAATTTGCTTTAAGCTGTTTTATGTCTTTTAAAATGTAAGGCTCTTATGGAACAGTAATGTCGCACGATCACAAATAACGCTGTTGCTTTTAATGTGGAATGATGAAGTGGATCGATGATTTGGCTTCAATTCACCTCCTCACTTCTGGATCGCCACTTTCCTGTCTCCCGATCGCATGGGTCAGAGATGTGCACAAGTAGACATATTCTCCTGTCAAGTTGTTTTTTATCGATCCCAACTGTTTGCTAAAGAAGTGGCGTACGCACATAATTATGGAGGACCATAACTGATTTAAGTATAAATAAATAAATGTATAAATAATACAGAAATAAATAAATAATGAAATAAATAAATAAATACAGAAATAAATAAATACAGAAATAAATGTCTTAAATATATTTCCACATTTATTTATTTCCACATTTATTCATTTCCACATTTATTTGTCCTTATGCCAATGAGAAAGGCGGGTCTAACCGCAGTCTCATGCAGGATTGGTCACAGGAGTGTAATGATCCAGCCCTACTACTTCTGCCTCTCATTCATTGCTGACTGGTGTCCAGTAGCTGTTTGCAGCGTTGAGCCCGTTCACACTTAAAATTAACTAGTTCAAGTTCAGAGGGTTATTTAAGGTTATTATTTATTGGGATGATTTAGGTGTCAGTCGTCCTGACTGTGAGCGTCCCGTCTCGTGTTGTTCTGAGCACAAGGAGACAGCAGAGAGGATGAGGAAGCAGAAAGTCCAGCTCGGTACAAAGCACCTGCAGCTTCTGCTCTGCCCATGAAGCAGCTGATCTCTGAGCAGATCTGAGCAGAGAAGCTCTGTGTTTTCACTGTTTCCACTGTTCTACAAAGTCACTGAGCCGCTGCCTCAAAGGACATTTATTCATACATGTCTGTATTTACTTATTCCTGTATTTATTCATTTATTTACTTATTTATTTATGCATTTAATTATTTATTTCTGTATTTATTTATACATTTATTTATTTTTTTATTTATACTTAAGTCATGTATGGTCCTCCATACATAATGGTTCCTTACAAATGCATACACAACGGTTATAAATAAGGCCCCTGCTCCTTTCGATGATCTCGAAGATTGACTGTGTATTTAAATCTTTGTCATTATAAAACTACACGAGGTGATGTTATTTATTCCCATACTTAAAAGACTTGTGGCTAGATTGATTCAGGTGTAGAGTCCTGATTATTATAAAATATAGAACGTATGCCTTTAAGATTTCCGAGTTGCCGTGACGCGATGTTGATTGCCATAAAGCAGTTTCAACTGACGTAAGCAACCCTATAAATACATTTTCGACACCCTCAAACTGTCTTTCTCCAGTCTGTCATGGTTGTGTGGAGAGACATGGATCTACACACGAAAGATAGTCGTAAGTTACTTTCTTGTTAATCACACTCTCAACAAACCTAGAAAAGAAAATAGAGATAAGTGAACCCATGGTCGCCGGTATCTGGTACAATTGGTTTTATTGTACCACGTCGTCACATTCTCTGCACCACGTTGTCTTCATTTAGCATGCTAGCTAATTAGCTAGCTAGATACTTCTCACCCATCCGTAGACCCAGTCGGCCTTACCTCAAGTCTGCAACGTCTTTTTGACTCGAAGTCTATTATATCCCAACAGGGAAACCATCATTAAGCTCCGTTTAAACAGTGAGTAGTTTGAGGTTCGCACGTTCCTCATCCTTGTTTCTCCGCTTCAGCAATTTAACTTTAATGTAGTGTCCATTTTTAATAGGTGTATACATTAAATATCCAAGTGTAATCGAAACGTTCTAAATATTTTATGCATGGATCATCAATAAACCTTCCATTTCCGGGCGATTGCCCTGGTCGTCGTGTTAAATCTACAATAAACCACACGTCTATCCTCGCTGCAGCTATATTTGACGATATGCACAACGTGCTCCAATGTCTCAAGTCAGAAAATGATTTGCAACCCTCATCAGACTGGTGCATCAGCGTCCTACCCCAGCGTCAAAGTGCAGACCAGTCATTGGGATAGTCCTATGCAGTGGGCTGATCCCAAGACAAAGTTGGCTAGACAAAATCTGATTTTGCTTTCACATCTGCACTGTTAGTTGCTGAACTGTGACAATGAGATCTGGTACATTCAGTTAAGAAATGCTTTGAAAATGCACTGTACTCCTGATTGGTTACAATGTGCATGACAGACATAACGTTTTAACAGATGTAAGCCAACCTTTTCTTCTTTCCGTTGCAGGTGCTCCATTTGAGGGGGATGTAGTTAAACACCAACACAGCTGATCTTTTGAGAAATGAGGTTAGTGTTTGTTTTCTTGATAACTTGTTGGTGTGTAGTCTTTTAAGTAAATAATTACTAAGTGACAGTAATGCCTGGTGGGACCTGTTAGTAATTAATTCTGTGGCTTATTTCATCTTTCATAGTAATTTCCCTTTTTACTTTCCAGTATGGCCGTGAAATAGGTCTTAAACTCTATTCAAAGTGGTCCTAAATTTAACCTAAAACCTGTAGAAACCCTGTTATATTAGATCTGAAAAGAGCTAAAGGGTGTGGAGAACATTTGAAACTATGTAGAACCCAGACAGTGGATACATGACTGATTACATTTCATTAGTGAAAAATGTGTCTACTACTAATTGCACAGTATGTGCTCTAGTCCTCCCAGGTGGGCTGTTGAGGGCATACAGTGCATAAAGCAATTAATTCTCTTGCAACCCACTGCTGTTGAACTACAGCAGTGTTACTAATGGGAATTGACATTTGTTAAATCATTATTTAAAGCAGTAAATGTAAACTTGTGTCAATGTCATGCAGGTACTACAGAAGACCTTGGGCCAACTGGGTAAGTTACAGAATAACTGTTAAAGTGTTATGATGATTGGCTAAATATGTTCAACTGCTCTGAAGTGTGATTGACAAGTGCCTTTCTGAACACATGGAACTTCATGAATTAGCACTTGTATGTTGATTGTCTTGGAAACGCATTCTCACATAATTCTACCTTTGTATACTCATGCAGGCTTCCTCACTGCCCTGGCCTTCAGCGGTAATGTAGCAACACAATGTAAGTACATGGGGCAATAATGTTTACTCTGGTTACATTAACTGAGAACCTGCCTAAAAATAAGCACCTTATACTCTGCTATAACCATGTTATGTACATTATGAGAAAATTACGAGTGTGCCACGAGCTCAGACCTCTACCAAACAGGACTACTGAGTTTATTGAATTCTAATTGGTTGAAAATATAAAATTATAATGGCCTCCAGATGACTACATACAATAATCAAGATTTATGATGCATGAAAATTATCAACTTTAATGACATTTCATTGTGAGTATTTACGTTGACTCATACACTTCCATGGCAGAAGTTTGGCTCTGAACATTTTCTGTTGGGTTGTCATGTATGTTTGTAGGATTGTGTACAACTACACAGGGATCGCACTGTATGGTATCTGCAGCCAGTTGTTTGATCAGCTGGTTTGTTCAAAAGTCAGTGCTAGAAAAACTCAATATCTGGCATCGTTGGTCTCCATTCTATCTGTGTTTGGAGTCCCGGTATATTATTGAAACACTCAATTGAGAATCATACTGTTTGTACAAAGATGTAAAGTTCACATGTTTTGTGTACTTATCTAAAACAAGGGTGTTAAGTGACAACTCAAGGAGGAAATTTCTTTCTAGGAACTATTTGTGAAACTGCATGCTAGGTAAAAAAT
Source organism: Platichthys flesus (assembly GCF_949316205.1). NCBI lineage: Eukaryota > Metazoa > Chordata > Actinopteri > Pleuronectiformes > Pleuronectidae > Platichthys > Platichthys flesus. The sequence continues at coordinate 20,804,643 of NC_084961.1, read as the reverse complement.
TACAGTATGCTATTCAAAGGGAAAATACACAAATCCCCTTCTGTTAGTGCTGATTCCAGTATCAAAACTTGCTTGTCTCTACCACAGTGTTTCTTTTAAATGCCTTCACACCGGCCACAGACGTAACCAGAGATGTGCTTTTCAACTTGTGGTTGCAATATCTCAGGAAGTTCTGAGCTAGCTTTACACACTGGATGAGGATTTGTTGGATAAACTGTGTGAGCTGATTCTCAAACACGGCTGTTCTCCAGGTTTGAGATGCTACCAAGAATGGCCTCCTGATCCAAGACTGGGCAAACATGAGCAGGGCTTCATAAACAGGTGAGTGAAGGTAGCTGGAAGTGATTGGATCATCGTCTCCACCAATGAATGCTGAGGTCTATCCCGACAGACCTTTAACAGTAGGGCCATGGCGTTGGAAATGCCTCAGACAGCAAAACTGTAGTTTCGCTTTACCCACAAGTTTAATACCATGAGCCTGGTGGGATATTACTGCAGAACACAATGAGCAGTGATGTGACAGTGTTTTGCCAGTCTGACTAGTTGTAGATAGGCAGTGCTTTTGGTAGCATTTATTTGTCACATCACCATAACTATTTTTTTATTTTTTACTATTATACTAAACAAAGAAAAACAAGTAATTCAAACTAAAGCGTAAAAGCCAGTCGTTAAGAAAAAAAGCCATCAAAGAGATCAGCTATAGTGTTGCATTAAACCATAACTGATTTCTGACATTTTCCAGGGGGGCTGGAAGATAACACAAATGGCAGTTAGTTGCTCTTTACATTTGCTGTATCCTCTTTTTTTTTTTGCCAGTTCCCCTGTTTAACGTCTGGAAAATGTCCAAGAAAGCCAAGTACAGGAGGGAAAAGTTTGAATTTCAAATGCTTGACAGAAGAAAAGCTGATATAAAAAAGATACCAATGTGTCTTAGTGAATAAAGGTGCAGTACATGTAGAAGACGCCATTAATGTTAAATAGAGTTTAGTTAATGCTTCAGATTCATTAAGTAATCAAATAAGATATTAAGACCTTCGATTTGTCTTGTACTATAGTTTTTCGTAAGTGGTATTTTGTTTGTATGCTGTGCAATTAAGAGATGCTGTTTGTCTTAAGGTCACGGTGACGGCAGAAACATGGCTCAAGAACTTAACAGTGGTAAGTGACTTTGTCTTTGAGAGATTATCGTATCTGTCCAGGGATTAGATGTTCACAGGGAAAGCATTGTATGGTATCTGCAGCCAGTTGTTTGATCGGCTGGTTTGTTCAAAAGTCAGTGCTAGAAAAACTCAACATATTTCATCGTTTGTCTCCATTCTGCCTGTGTTTGGAGTCTCGGTATATTCGTTGAAACAATCTTAAGGTAGTTGTTTGAGTCTTAAATCGATGGTTGCATATACATGTATTTCCAGCAAATGCCTGTGGTCGCAGTAAAGCACCCCAACAATATTAAGGGTAAAATTGGGTTGAGCTCTGAGCGAACTTTACAGTTATTTTTTTTTTTAAGAATCTCTCGGTGATAAATAGAGCTAATGTTCACACACTTGACATCCTGGCTGTTCTCCAGGTTTAAGCTTCAACAATGAATGGCCTTCTGATCCCAGACCAGAGCTTCGACAACAGCCGGTGAGTGACGTGAAAGTAGCTGGAGGTGGTTGTCTCAACAATGAAAACTGAGGTCTATCCCGACGGACCTTGAACTGTAGGGTCATGTCGTTGGAAATACCTCGGAGAGTAAATCTGTAGTTTCGCTTTACCCACATGTTCAATACCATGAGCATGGAGGGATATTACTACAGAACATGATTAACAGATGTGACCGTATTCTGCAAGTTTGATTTGTAGCCGATGGACAGTGCCCTTGGTCTTGATATGGTTTCTTTGCTCATTTTTGGGTTGTGAGATGCGAAAGGGCAGGGATCAGTCCATATAAGACAGTCTATCTGATATCATTGGCGCAAAAGCTCTTACCCGACAATTAGCTTATATTTATTCCCCAAATATTGTATTAATGCAGTGGTTTGACAAAAACATACCTGGAACTTGCAGTGCTGTGAACCTTTATAAGGAAGGAAAAAAAACGTTCCTGGAGACCTTGGTTCACCTTATTGGCACTGCAGAGTAAAGGTTAAGCAACCAACTACAGCAAGCAGTTCCACTCCAGTCCACTTGCTGGCAGCAATCCAGAAGACTAAACAATGACCTCATATATCAAATAACAAGCATATTTAACAAACACAAAAAGCTTTCCTTAATTTAAGGAGACTGTTTTGTCACGCTAATGCAGACAATGACCTGATGAAACTTAAATGCTTGAGTACTTTACAATCAGTAATTCTCTGCACGTTTTGTTCTGACATACTTAATCTAGGATTTAGAGACTAAGAATGAGTTAGTGTAAAATAATTGAAATAATTTGATATTTCTTTCAGAATTAATCTTCAACTGATGACTTGAGGATCTGCAGCATTTCACTATAAGGTAGGTGGTGTGGGTGACAGAGGTGGTCATATACCAAGGCTTTCAGGACTACTCATTCCTGTCTTGCTGTGGAATTGACCAGAAAACAAACTCCAACCCAGTGGGCTTCTGCAGCAGCTTGCTGAGAACACCTGCTGGGAACATGAACTTTGCTCTACTAACTGTTATGGTTCTGTCTTTGTCAAATGAAAGTAATGCATTGGATGTTGTGTCCATTGATCTAAGTGTAACCTTTTGCTCAATTTTCAGAAATGGCAAGATTGAGCAGCTGCGAGGACACCTGTTAACCCTAAGCAGCTGTCACTCACCCTGGAATATAAATAACTATTGCTTCTGAGAATTGTACAACTAAAACCAGCTCCCAGTACTGCAACATACACTGCCAAAAAAACACAATTGTCACAGTATAACAGTCTGTTAGAATTCAGAGATGTCTGTCTATTTAGGAAGCACAAGTAATAGTGAATCAATTACACCTGATTTGGTGCAACTGAAAATTGCAACCGGCGTAATGGAGAGGTAAAAGCAAGACAACTCCCAAGAAGGAAATATGTTTGTATGTGGTCCTCGTGGTCCCCCAACTTAAATACTATTGAGAACCAATTGGGCGTTATGTAGCATGCATCCACTCCTGCCAAGTACTGCCCCAGAGTGTCCAGGAGGTCAATTGATGCCCTTATCCAGGTCTGGAAGGAGAACCCGAGGACACAAACCGCCAACTCAACAGGAGCAGGCCCAGATGTCAGGACTGTATACAAGCAGGCAGAGGCCATACACATTACTGAGTCCCATTATGAGTAGTGGCAGCTTGTGGTTTAAATGTTGACTTTCACTGTGGTTTTGAATCTGTCTGTCGATGTGTAGATTTTTGTTCATCAAGATCTGATGTGTGCTATAAGTTTTCCCTTATTATTTTGATGTAGTTTATTTAGCCTGATTGTATGTGTACTCAATAAAATATCATTACCCAAGTCACACTGTCTGTCTTTATATGAATGTGTTAAAGGGTGTAGTTGTAAACTTCCCACATAGTTTAGAGCCAATTTATGATATACAGAGATGCTATGATAAATATGAACAAGAGCCATGCCAAAGATTTTCTTCAATCTGCACAGGATTGAAGGATATTGGCATTTTACTTAAAGAATTGTAAATTTGGGTGCCACAGATTGTGGCTGTAGTACATATTAAGATGTTTAAAGATCTGCTGAAGCTCCCACTGACTCCAATGGTGCAGTCATACCCAGCTCTGCACTTGTAAAACTATAAAATATCCACAAAGGAGCAGTATGATTTCATTAACAGCGACCTGAGATGGGGCCATTTTATTGGGTCACAAAATAATCTCTCAATCCTAAAATGTACAATGCCAATTTTTTGGAAAATCTTCAGCTCTTATCTTTATCCCTTACCCAGTAAATCCTAAAACTTATGACCTAATGGTCTCTTAAAACAGGTTGTTCATTGCACATTAAAGCACCCACCTGCAGCTGTTGGATTTGTGAGTCCCTTCCCCAGCTGACTCACTGGCTGATGACCCTGCACCCACTCTATCCATTGGCTTTACAGAGCTGTTTACTGATTTCCTCCCAAGGAAATTACTATCTCCCCAATCATCAAAATGCAGTTAGTACTTACTACCTGTTCCCAGAGGGAAATGGTTTTGTATTTATATAGCGCTTTTCTAGTCTTGACCACTCAAAGCGATTTACAGTACAGTTTTACAATCACCCATTCACACACACATTCATACAGTACATCTATTCGCAGCACTTTGTTATTCTATGGGGGGCCATTCAGGGTTCAGCATCTTGCCCAAGGTAACTTCGGCATGCAGATGGGTCAGACTGGGGATCGAACTGCCGATCTTCAGGTTGGAGGACGACCACTCTACCCCTTAGCCACAGCCGCAGGTCAGTCTTTAAGTATTTGATAGTAGACCTTATGTGCTATTGAAGTTACAGGTGCATATGTGGTAGATATTGAGCAAGAACTGCAGTTCACCTATGGAGCAGTAATAACATCCCTAACCAGTAAATAAATAAGCTGCCAACATTTGAAAACCACCTTTCTGTTCAAGACAGGCATGGACCAATCATGAGATCATGTAATAATACCACACCTACACAGGAGAAAGACCCAACTATGTTATTTGAAGTGGTTTGGGGTCTTTTCCTGCAGCCTCTTGTGGGTGAACCAGAACTCTTGGAAGGAAAAACCCTCAGGAGATTTAATGGTGGAAAATCTCCTTGTGGTGTGACATCTAGAAAGAACTGGGCGAAAGTTCACTGAAGGGAGCGAAGCAACAACAGAGTGCTGTGCAGGTCACAAGACACCGGGCAAACATTGCAAATGAAACAGCTGTAAAACTATGAAGGGAATAACCTGTGTCACACATATTAGCTGATCTCTAATACATTCTGATTCATACATATATATGTATATATAACCCACATATTCTAACCCGAGCACGCACAAAGTCATTTTTATGTTCAATTTAATTAAATTTGTCAATCACAACATACATTTTACATTTTAGTTGAGACCTTACAATATTCTAGAGAATCCCAACAGTTACCACTAAGAGATGTCTATATGATGTTATCTGTAGGTATGTTAAAGGTCGTAATAAATCTGGATTTATATCGTGCTTTTCTAGTCTTGATGAACACCTAAAGTGCTTTTTAGTATTACATTCACGCATTCATACAGTGCATCTATGACCAGCACTTTTCTCTTTGAGAAGGGACAATTTCCTCCTTTGAGTTGTCTCTTACCCCCTGACTACTATTATCTCCTTTATGTATGGATTACCTTTTGTGTGAAGTACTTAATGTCCTTTCTATGTGTGCTTGTGTGTGTGCTGTCAGCCAGACAGAGCCAAGGACAGACTGATGGTCAATTAGTGAACTGACGTTGTTACTATGTAGTAATGCATTGTAAACTGCCCAGTCAATAACACTATCTTTGCACAAACATAATGTATTTAGCTCAAACATAGACACAATAAAACACCTTAAACTGTTACTACTTTGTAGAAGGCAGCATATTGTGCATAAACATATATATACTGTATATATAATATTTTTTATAATGGACCCATTCACTATGTTCAGCCCATCCCAACCACTCTATAGCATGTACAGCTTTCCCTTGCCTGGTCCTAGATCAGCTGTATAGAAGATCAGGTATTACAGTAGGATCTGACCAAATGCCCACATCATGTCACCTGATAGTATAATTGGTCCTAGTCAAAGATTCAACTAAATGAGCACCAATGGTCAGATGCAGAGTGAGTCTAGATCTGCCAGGGCTCCTGCAGTGCAGATCACTGTCACAGTAAGTTGGGGATCCAATGGGATCCAATCTTGCCTTAGACCAAGTGTGATGGTCATATGGAGCATGACAGTTATGTCAACTGCCAATTCTAACGTCAGGAGTGTGGAAGTCATTATGGATGTGAAGGCCTCAGAATCAAGGGTTTCAATTGCGCATTTCTTCTTCTTTTAAATTGTGGCAACAGAGGAAACTCACTAACGAGAACTGTGTCACACATTTTTAAGCTCGTAGGTGGACCTTGACTTTAGATTAGTTTGACAACTGCAGTTTCCCAGGGTCAAATTCAAGACTCAACTCCTACTGTTACTTTTCCCATCCCCTTCACTCTATTTAATCAAATCCAGTGTGAGCACTGTTTTATATGCTATATAAAATGCAATCAAATTGTATCTTACTAACAAAGTATTGGGTATTGTATTCTATAAAATATAGTATACTGCATTTGCACAAAACCCCTTAAGAGTTAAGTTTGGCTTATAATGCACAGTGTAAGACAGCAAAAGGAAAATAATAAATACTTGTACAGTAACAAAGGCAGTGTCTTGGAGATACTGTGTATGTGCTAGGTTGCCACAATTAGTCCAGTACAATATCTTACAATCATCGAAGCACAAAAACAAAACGAATGAACAGTATTCATAATCAGAAGGGTTCCAACATGTTGTAGGGCTTATAGACCACAAGCCCTCAGTTTAAGTCCATACCCACCTCTATATTGTCCAACATGTTGAAGATGAAAAATGCCCTAAACTAACATGTATTGTATGTATTGTATTGTGTGTGTGTGTGTGTGTGTGTGTGTGTGTGTGTGTGTGTGTGTGTGTGTGTCTCTGAGGTTAGTCAGACTGAAGCCTCTCTAGTTTTCCTGTTTACTACAAATGTTCCCTCGGTCTGTCTTCCACTTCCTGTGCATTTTCTCAGCACGTCCTACATTCTCGCAGCCACGCGGTGTCCACGCGTCGTTTTCGGGCGCTGATTGGCTCGAGCTGACGAAAACAAAGATTTTCCACCAATGGCAGCGGTGTGCATGCGCTGAGGCACGCTGTTCATTCTGGCTGCTCGTGTCCTGCCGAGGCTCGTCATATAAAACCAACCCTAGCCTTTGTTTACATCAGAATCCAGTACAGATCACATCGGTGAGCGCATCAGTGCTTTTCAGTTTTTACATTTGTCTTCCACACCAGCTAGAAGCAGTCATGGTGGCCATGACGAAGAGGGTGAAAACCTTCCAAATAAAATTTATGGATCCCAGCAAGACTTTCTATTGCGGCGGAGACGAGTTGTGTGGCCGGATAGAAGTGGAAGTGAACGAGGTGACTCGTGTTTCCGCAGTGAAGGTTCTGGGTCTGGGCTGCGCCAAAGTGGAATACGCGAAAGGGAAGCAGCGTTGCCGACAGGAGGCCGAGTACCTCCGATATGAGAAGGTCCTGCAACTGAACGACCAGCCGACAGGTATGGACAGTCGCCTATCCCAACCTTTCTGTCCTTATATTAAATAAGGCTGTGATATAGCTATCAGTGGCATAAGAGTGCAACTTGTGTTGTAACGAATGACCCTTCCTGTTGTTTTTACGAAGTGTCCATCGTTTTACTTATTGAGGTACGAGAGGACAGGCTGTCAGTGGACAGGCTGTCAGTGGGTCAAAGCATCGTTGTCCCCATGTCAATGCAAAGCTGGATATTTATTGCCCACATTGATGAGACGATGTGTCCAACAGTTACATAAGAGACACTAGCCAAAGCAACATGATAGAAAGTAATTTTCTGAGAGGGTCAAATGAACAGTCTTCATTTTCCTTTCCAGATTCCGATGGATCAGTCGTCCTGAGGCCTGGCAACAAATACGAATACACCTTTAGATTTGAGCTCCCACAGCAAGGGTAAGCAGAATTTCTCATTTCTGATAACATCACATTGTCTGTGGTTGCATGGCTTTTCATTCAATTGTATATTATAGAACAAGTTTGATTCACATTTTCCATACTTTTTTATCACAGGCAGTTGGTATCGTCATACAAGGGGAAGTTTGGGTATGTCCAATACTATGTTAAAGCCCTAATCGAGAGGCCACATCAGGCCACCCTAGAGTGCAAGAAACCCTTTGAGGTGGAGGAGCCCTTGGATGTCAATACTCCAGACCTGTTGGTGAGTTAATTCACCTTTTCAACAATACATATTGTGGAACAGACTGCTCAAATATTTTGGGCCCTGTAATGTCTATTATTGAATAATGGCATAATGCTGCCTTAGGTTGACATGGGGTCTCACCCTCCTGTTCCTCCTCAGTCTCCCACAGGTGGCATGAAGGAGAAGAAAGTCACCTGCATGTTCATCCCTGATGGCCAGGTGTCACTGAATGCAAAAATTGATCGCCGTGGTTTCTGTGAAGGCGAAGACATCTGTATCAATGCAAAGTTTGAGAACACCTGCTCACGGATTGTGGTGCCCAAGGCCGCTATCATTGCTAAGCACATATACCAGGCTAATGGGCGTACCAAGGTCTTCCGGCAGAAGCTGTCCGCAGTGCGTGGGAACCACATCATCTCCGGTATGTGTGATGCCTGGCAGGGAAAAACTATCAGGGTGCCGAAGATAAAACCATCTATGTTGGGCTGCAACATAATCCGTGTGGAGTATGCTCTGATGGTAAGCCTTGAAGTTCGGCAGCACACAACACATTTTTGGCTGTAAATTAGGTGTGAATTTAAAATCATTGTTAATGCCTACATCATGATCCTACTTTCAGATTTATGTCCACATCCCTGGAAGTGAGAAGCTGATCCTGGAGCTGCCATTGGTCATTGGTACAGCTGGTCTGGGCAGCCGCAGTAACAGTGTGAGCAGCCAGGAGGGTTCGGTCAGTAATGCCTCTCAAAGCTGGGTGTCCCTCAGGATGCCCTCTGGGCCTCCCAGCTACGCCGACATCACCAGCGACTGCCGCCTGGACCAGCCCCTTACGCCACTCCTGGATGACTTTGACGGAGACGAGAGCCCCATCTTCATGAATGCACCAACCTTTAACTTTCCACCGCCCCCAGTTTATACTGAGGTAAGTGTCCCAGCCTAAACACATTAACTCTTGATCAAAATAATGAGAAATGACCTTTGCTGATTAGATGATGATCCAGATAATAAAAGTTAAATGTATTCTTTCAGGTTGATGAAGAGTTCAGTGGCAGTGCCCGCATGCTGCCAGTCTGCTGAAGTCAAGCAGGGATCATGAATAAGTGGTCCAGCTTTCAGGGACTGTTCATGTATGGCACTTGAAAAAGAGCAGAAGGTTCAAACTCCAGAGATGATGAGATGGATGGAGAAGAAAAGCCGGAACTGTGGAGGTGGACAAAAAGATGCTCACCTGTTCTGTCAGCTGTCTTCACCAGGCTTCAACAGCTAAACTGATCTTCTGACTTCGTCCTGGTGCTCCTCAGGTGGTAGAGGTGGAGGTGTATTCACAGAGCCTGTGGATTGCTTCATTTCTCAATAAGCTGTTCCTTCCTGAGACTCAAACTGTCTGTGTCTCACTGTCCATTCACAGCCATCTTGTGACTTTTTATAATTATTGGGGCCAAGCATTTGCGTGAGCCCCAGCATGTTGTGACATCTTAGCTTTTTTGGGGTTAGTTTTTTCATCTTGATGATATGTCATTCCAATTAAACCCCGTATTTTGTGGGTTTCACTAGAAAAACTATTCTGTTTGTCACTTAAGTCCAGTCAGTTTGTACTGATCTAACTATTTTTGTTGCCTTTGAGAATTTAAGCATGTAGGACAATCCTCCTGGATGAATCTCATGTTGCATCCATATTTCTCTTGTAACAGTATTTGGTTATTCCTGTATTATATTGCACTTTTTGTTTGACGTATTTTCTTTCATTACTGCCTGCAAGAGTTTCTGTTAGTGTGGTTTGAACAATGATTGACTTGTGGTGAGCAGATAAAACACACCACCTAACATATAACTTTCATTGGCTGTAATTTTTTTCCAGTGAAAGTGCCAAACATGATTGTTACAAATACAATGCTCTGATATCATGGAAAGCACCTTATGTGAGGATTATCATTTCAGTGGGAGATTTCCACTGTGCTAGTTTCACAACTTCTGTTCTCTCAGACACAAAGAAAATCACTGTATGTTTGCAATGCATCCTTGATACTTACAAGTATTTTTCTATGACACCCTATGGGTGGTTTTTTTTTATTAAAGAAATTTGAAAAAGATTCTGTGTATCCACTCCTCCCTTTTTAGCTGTCAGGCTGTGCTTCAGTCTTCCTCGGAGGACCAGGGAGTTGTATGAAAGAAACAGGAAGTCTGAAGCTGTTAAGATTTTGTCCAAAAATAAGTTGTATCTTTGAAAATTATGCTGGTTGAGTCTAAAGCTCCTCATTTTGATACACAATTTGGATTAACTTTCTGCAATATTAAACAGAAATGCCACAGGTGGAAGAAGCAGTCCTCCTTCCTAAGGACTGAAATGAATGATTGGAATTTATAGGCTCTCTAGGTCCTGATTCAAATGAAAAGGACCAAGTCCAGCTGCAGGGGTTCACAACATGCTGGCTGGATTGCACATCCCATCTGACCTGGGTATATCATGGGCTTTCCTGAAGGAGCCAGAGGATGTTATTGTTGAGTCGCTGGCTTATACATGTTCATCATATAAATAGAAAGGAACATTTGTGGAGATAATCAATCAATCAAATTTATTTTGATTGATTGATTGATCAAAATAAATTCGATCAATCAATCAAAATTATTTATAAAATGATGACTCATTTTATAAATACTTTGGACATGGTGGTCCAGCACATATAGATTGAGAGAATGATATCCAGCAGATTATACTACACCAATTGCAACATTTCCTTGAAATTATTTTTGGCTTTTGCAAGCAGTTTACCAGACGCTGAGAAAGAGACACTGAGGGTATTGCAAAAATAATCTAGGTATAAACTTTTTCAGTGCAGAGCAAACATCGAAGTATCATCAGTGACTTTTATTAGTTGTATAATATAGATATTTATTTATTTTAGTTGACTGTTTTGTATGTATCATACAGGTACTTACATTGCCCTGCATGCACACACTCAAAATAACTAGTGTGAGTGTGGAGGATGCAAAGTGAGACACAGCTGCTCTCAGCTGTTACTGGTGCTGGTGTGGACAGATAAGGAAACAGTCACTGAGTGGACGGGGGCTGCTTCTCTTGGCCTGTATCGTCACTGCTGCAGGAATGACTCAAGGGAAAGTTATTGTGGATATTCATATGGTTCTAAAAACAAAAATGTGTCAGTGTCAGTGTTTCATCAAGACTTTCATACCTTATTATGGGTACCATTTCAGACTCTAACCTTGTCTTGTGGTAGCAAAATATTTCATACAGAACAAATTTGACTGACTTTATTTACTTTATATCACACAAACATTTTCCAACTGTGGTGCCACCAGTGTGTGGATGTTGGAGGAGGCAGCCGGGTGGGTCAAGTTACATTTAGAGCAAGTGACAAGTGTCAACAAATGGAGTGACCAGTTAGTGTCTGACTGACATGGACATGGAAAATACTTCACACATGTCCTCTGCCAATCTGAGTTCCAAGAAAGACTAATGTGGAACAGAACCTGATCCTTTCATCTTCAGTCTTCAGCTTTCCATTAGCTGTCAATCTTTTACAGCATGCTAGTTTGTGATTTGGGAATATGGGCAATACAAACATCATCATCTGTGGACTGTGTCTCGCAGCCAGTCTCTACTTGCAGTGGCTAGAGGATAGAGGATCCTCCGTTCTGGACTTTCTCCGCACTTTGCCTTTCACATATGAAACAACACGGCGGTTTTCTGCTCAGACATGTTCACAACAACAAGGATTCAGGTGAGAGGTGGAGCAGCAATTGGAGGCAGGATGTCAAATATTCATTCACCTCAGAGTCCACGTGATTTTGTTTAGAGCACATCCACACCTTCAGCTCTTATCACCACAAACTCTCATGACATCTTTGTTTCACTCTTTATGTCTGTGTCATGTTAGAAGCATCATCAACCAGGGCACTCTTCTAGTCTTGATGACCACTCAAAGCACTAAACAGTACAGGTGTATTGCCATTCACACATACAATGCATAGAGTGCATCTACGTGCAGCATTTTTTTGTGATCCAGTGGAGATCTCTTGCTGTGTTCTCAAATCGACTCCTCTGGACTTTCTGCAGACTTTATGCAAGGGGGACATTTGCGGTCATGCAAACATCTCCTCCAAGGAAAATGCGGAGGATCTCTGCACTTCAGAGCTTGTCTGACAGCAGCTTTACAGTTTTATAGGCCTCTGCTATTAAGAGCAATCTTTGGTTATCAAGGTAAACTTCAGGTTTACATATGTTTTTTTAATGTTATCAAAGCAGCAAATCATAATATATATTATTTAAAGGCACTTTACATAGAAGTTCAAAACCTTAATATTTATAAAGAAACCGAACAGTTTCCACAATGAGAAAGCAACTGTGGAGAGAAAAAACCTCCCTCATGAACTGGAAAAAGGGAGAGATAGGGGGGAGGGGGAGGAGAGGGGCAGAGAGAGGAGAGGGAGACCAGGAACACTTGTGCAGCTTCAGGTTACACAGATCTAGTTATTATTATAAAAGGGTGTAAGAAGTTATTAATGATAGCAGGAACAGTTCATATATTAATTAATTAATTATAAGTATTATTGTTAATAATAATAATAACAACAAATTATAACAACAAATAACAACAATACTGCTACTACTAATACTACTACTACTACTACTGCTACTACTACTTCTACTACTACTAAATAAAAAAATAAAAAATAATAATAATAATTAAAATAATAACAATAACTAGGGCTATGTTGTAGCACTGGCGGGCCCGAGCACCCGCACGTTGCAGCCTGTTGTGGTCGGTGGAGAGAGCGATCGATGACCAAGCGCACGTCTCCGCCTTGCATGCGTTTTGCGCTTTGCGGCGAGGATAAACGCTTCACTTCCTGCGTCCGTCACGCAATGTCGATCCTTGAGTGCTAATTGCTCTTTACGGTCCACGCTGTCAAATAGCAGATCACACTGTCAACCTTTTATGTAAATCGAATGATAGTTGTAAAACCAAGCTTACTTCCTGTTGCCAGTAGGTGGCGCCATTACTATTATTACGCACAGTCATATAGATCTGTTCAAGTAAGCGCTCTGATGTAGCGTGAGCAATTTTGTGTAAATTGGACAATGTTTCCACAATTTAATCTTCACACTGATCAGTAGGTGGCGCTATGACCCTAAACTAATATTTATATATGGAGCTGTTCAGATCAGGATTTTGATCATAGGTCGGTAGTTCAGAGCCGGTTAGATAATGCAAACTGGATTAACAAAGTACTTCTTGTTTCATGGCGAATCAGTGGGTGGCGCTATGACACTGAGAAAATATTGACACATAGAACTGTTCAGGCTTGAACTCTAATCAGGAGACAGAAGTTTGGTAGTGATAGGACAATGCAGAATGGAGTTATGAAAACATAGTGTCCTTTGACGAAGGATGATCCTTTGCCGCACATCAATGTTTACATGGTTTGAGGAAAAGTCACAATTCTGACCATGATCCAATGACCTGACTGAGCTCTTTTGAGCTGTATATTGTAAAGCAGCCAGGAGCAGTTCATCAAAGTATAAAACATGTCACTTCCTGTAGCCACCAGGGGGCACTGTGATTTCAAGTCATAATTTCTGTGTTGATGTCATCAGGCCGGGACTCTTGTCTTACATGTCTAGTTTGGACTTAATTGGACCGTGTATGTCCGAGATACAGAAACTCGTGTTTTAATGGTGTTTAATCAAACCTTGACGCCACGGTCACAAGTTACAGAAATTTCCTGTTTCACGGCAAGTTGTTGAACTTTAATGCCACGCCATTAATATGGCGTTTGACGAAGAGTCACAGTAATCTTATGCAAACATTATCAATGTCTTGAGACCCATTTGATACAGTTTGATATGGTTGAGGTCAGTGGATGAGGAGGAATACATCCAAGTATAAGACATGCAAAAAAACCAATGCATTTCCTGTTGCCACCAATGGGCGCTGTGATTTTAAGTCATGATTTCTGTGTAGATGTCATCAGGTCTTGAAATAAATAAAAGTTGGAATAAAAGTGGAAATAAATAAATAAATGTGGAAATGTTATTGTTATCACATTTTTAGGTTTCTGTAAGTTTGGATTTTTTAGTTATTTAATGCTATAAAAATTGGTTGACTCGTCGCGATTAACAACTGAGACTGAGTCCCGATTGGTCTAATGCGTGTATCAACAGTTCCCTGAAAGTGGGTGGAAGTCGACACACAATGTCCATGTATATGTACAGTCTATGCTTTATATACAGTATTTGGGATTTTGTCTGTTTGTCAGCATCCCCTCAGTAAACAACAGTGAAATTTAAACGCAGGCACCCACGCACGCACGCAAACACACACACAAACACACACACACACACACACACACACACACACACACACACTCACACAAAACACGCACACACACACACACAAACACACACACACCCTATTGGCTGAAGTGTGCTGCCATACATACTCTGATTGGCTGAAGTACTTGTACAGGCATGGTGCATGCAGACAGGCCATGTCTATGGAAGAAGAATTCAGTTTTTTTCTAGATGTCAAACCGGATCAACTGTTTCAACACTGTTGCAGAGGCTAGTCTCACTTTTGGTATTTCACTGTGATATCTGCAAAACATGTCGGTGTCTGCTGAAGATATGTCGCTAATAAATCTGCTAACTAAAAAAACTCTTTGTTCTATATGTTGAACAGTAAACTTTAAAAGTTATTAACATTCATTTCAGCAAAGACTGCATGGTCACAAATCCAGTGTGGGAACAGCTGGAAGGTCCCTTTCTGAAGACCTCTGCATGGAGCCATAAAGGGATCAAATCAAATTCAAAAGATACTTTACAAAAGATCAGTCCTAAAACATAGACGATGCCCTCTTGCACTGGAAGCAGTGTCCATCCCTCTCTTGATGAAGTGATTAGGTACCAAAATATGATTTGATGCGCACATTTTCTTCTTCATGTTTGAGAGGATGAATGAAGTGTGATACCAAGAGAATAATCTGTGAAGATTAGGTTTTTAATCTACACTGAATTCGACTTGTTGTCCTGCACATACTGCTCACATGGTGGAGGAGCAGAATAAATGACGTGTGAACAAAGTAAAACTCAGTCCCTCGTGAATGGAAAATTTCATTTTTCAAAGCCAAAATATTACAAATATAATCCAGATTTAGAAAAGATTAATCAAATACAAATTCAGATACAATACAGAGATATACACACATCACCTACACATATGTTCTCCACAACACACACATCCTCTCCACATCACACACATGTTCTCCACCACCACACACATCCTCTTCACCACACACAAATGTTCTCCACCACACACACATCTTCTCCACCACCACACATCCTCTCCACCTTCACACACATCCTCTCCACCTTGGCACACATCCTCTTCACAGACATTCTCACCTCTGTATACACAGCTTCTCCACCCCAACAGTCATAGCTTCATAGCTTCATTGACTGGGACATGAGCCAAACTGCAGTTTGTTAGAGAGTGTGTGTCCTTGTAGGGGCATGTGAGAACAACACAGAGACAGAGGGAGGAGTGGAACGTCTGAGAGTGGGAATATAAAAGGTAATGCTCTGTATTCAAATAACACTTTTCAGTTCTTAGAGACCTCTCCAAGCGCTTTACAGTGCAAGCCACATTCACCCATTCACAGAGCGCTACCTATCAGACCCAGTTCACACATCCGTCAAGGGCAATTTGGTGTTCAGTATCTTGCTCGAGGACACTTCAGAATGCAAACTGGAGGAGCTGGTTATCGAACACCAACCATCTGATCAAAAGACAACCCACTCTACCCTCTACGCAATAGCCACACCACAATGTGGAATGTTTTTTGCACACCAAGCAAAACAAAAAGCAAAACCAGCTTCATGAGGACAGTTTGACCGCCACCTGACCCCGTCTTCCTCACCTGCAACCATGGTTATGGTTCTATGATACAACCTGAGGTGCAACCTGGACACCTCGTCTGTGATGAACCCAGGGTCATTAGTTGTGACAGATCATTAGACACCATCCCCCAGGCTACATAGGAGGAACATGCAACGACTTGTGTTCAGGTAGCGCACAGCACCACTCATCCCCCCCTCTTCAACCAGAGCCAGTGTGAAAGACACCAACACTATTTAAGAATGTTTTTTCAACAATGTCCATTAGTTATCCTTGAGCCTGCTGAGGAAAACACACCTTTATCCACTTAGGGTAATAACAATACCCTATTAAAACCCTAAGACACAGAAATATCTTAATGTCCACCAGTTACACAAAGGCCATCTTTCCATTAACTATCAAACTATTCCACAGTAGGATTACTCACAAATCTAAGCTAAACAGAGCCTTACCTTGGATGCGCCCAACGGACGTTACAATTATTTTTTAAATGTCCTGGGAAACACAGACAGCAACAGAATTAGTTACCAAATTTACAAAGCATTGAACAAAAAGTAACAAATAAAGCAACTTTTGAATTTTATTAACAATGGAAATAAATAACTTGTAACATGTAACAATATATCTGACTGAGATTCAGCTAAAAGAAAATATCCGGCAGTCTGAGGCCAAAAAACTAAAACGTTTGCTGCATTAACTAGAAAATAAAAGTGCAGCAGACACGTTCATAACAACACTGAAATCCTGAGGGGTGGTGCAGAGGCAGGACATAGAATATTTATTCTGGAGAAATTGCTTGCAAATTATTTACAGCACATCAACACTGGCATTGACCCTTATCATTAAAAAAACAGAATCTTCGTTGATGTCTTATACGTCTTGTATAGCTTTATTTTTGTATTTTTATATCTGTCCTGTGTTAGAAACATCATCAACACACCCACTCGCTCTCAGTAAGACTTTTCTGCAGTTTACACTCTGAATGACATAACTCATAAAACCATTAGGGCTTAAAGAGCTATTGGTCTGTTAAGCTAGGCAGGTTTCATGAAATCTTAAAAGTTTAAAAAATATTTCTGAAAAAATCCAGTGTGTAATAGTTGGCATGCACTGACATCCATGTGTGGAGTTATTGAGATGAGAAATGGTTTGTTAGTGACTGCTCAGTGCTGCTCTTTGTATTTTCTTGAATCTCGTTGTTCTGGGTTTGTACCCTCATGGTTGAATTCCCTTATTGTAAGTCGCCTGGGCAAAAATTGTCAGCTAAATGTAATGAAATGTAAGGCTTTGTTTTCAGGGAAGTTGTGTTCCTCGAAGAAACACCTTTTAAAGGTCACACCCACACTGCCTGAAATGACTGAGTGAATAAATCTCCCCTCATCAGCAGCATAAACATCACTATTATATTTCCATGTTGTTTTGCAGGCAGCTCTCCTCCAGCTATTGGACCAGTCCTTGAGGCAGACTTGGGTAAACAGTCATGTAACTTCATGTTTAACAGTGTCCCGCAGAGTGCACGCCCCAACTACTGTCACGTCTTGTACCGTAGAGCACGTCTGTCCTCCCTCATGTTGTTTACGATCACATTTCACAGGTCACATAACTGTCTTTGTGTTGTGCAATGTGTCTACACACCTTCAGAGGTGCCACTGTTTGTGTTGCTGCATGCCTGCAAAGATGCCAGAGACTTCAATGAGACAAATGCTTTAAGAGCCATGATAGCGGTGGCTGCGGCTCAAAGGGTACAGTGATCATCCTCTGACCAGAAGGTTGTCAGTTCGATATCAGTCTTCCCCATACAGCATGCCGATGTGTTCTTGGCAAGAAACTGCATTCTAAAAGGGCACAAGAATAACTCTCATTACTGAATGATACAGTATAACTCAATGTTCCACAGAGTCAAATATCTGTAAAGATCCTTAAAACTAAGTGCATTTTTGAAATTGACTTGATACACTCATGCTCCTTATTTGCAGCTTGACTTTATTTGTATTTTATATCTGTCAGAAATTAAAAAATAAAGAAAAAAAAAGTTTTAAGTTTCAGTTATTTAGGTCCAGCTACTCACCGTAGCTAGACCTAAAGAAAGACTTGACAATCACAACTTACTAACACACAAGATATGTCCCTTGTGAGTAGAGTGCATGAAGAAATCACTAGGAAGAAAACTTGAATGCTTTCAGTGCTGGGGGTAGTGGTGCACTAAGCCTTGTGTGGCTTAAGTGTGTATTACAACAACAAAACTGAAAGTAAAGAGAAGAATCAGCTGACTTCTCCAGTGTTGATGACCTTAACGTGTTAGGAATAGCCATAAGTCTTCTCTAAAACTTAAAGGTCAGCTAAATGAGACATATTTACAGGAAAAATCTGACATTCCTTCCTCCTCTGTGTTCAGTGAGTCTCCAAAGAGGAAGCACTCTCGGCGGGGCGCTGTCTTAATCACTTGTCACATGATGCGCTGTGGACAGAATTACACCACATTATAACTGCGTGTGACACAAACTACATGATAACCAGTTGTCACTTTAGGTCAAATAAATAAGAGACACTTTCTTGCGATGATTCTTTTAAATGAAGAAAAGAATAGAAAAAAAAAGCAAGGAGAACACTGGGAAAATACATTTAGAAAGAGCAGGAAGGAACCCAGTTCCCAACTGCACCAGCGTCAGGTCATACAATCTCTCTGAGGATTTCATCCTTGGACCAACAGCAGTCAGGAAGCCATTTGCTATGACATGTAGGTCTCTGCGACCCTCCAAATATACAGTGTGCCTCCCCAGACCATCACTGACCCACCACCAAACTGGTCATGCTGGATGATGTTACAAGCAGTATGTTGTTCACCACAGCATCTCCAGGCTCTTTCATGTCTATCAACTGTGCCCAATGTGAACCTGCTCTCATCTGTTAAGAGAACTAAGCGCTAGTGTTGGATCTGCCAATTCTTGTGTTCTCTTGAGAACGCAAATCAAGCTACACAGTGCTGGACTGAGAGCAAAGGTCCCAGTAAAGGACGTGGGGCCCTATACCTTCTTCTGCAGAAAGGATCAACACAGAGTTACAGGGATCTCAGAGTGAGGATGGAGAACAGTCAAATGAAAGATCTTATATAGGAGAACCAAGGCTGTTTGTCTGAGCCAGTTCAGACTGCTTCTGTAGGCACAGTTTGAGACAGGAATCCAGACACAGAAAACTGATTTACATATGTGTCCTTACGAGATAAAGCAGACCTAAAATTGCGCCGACAATTGTGTAGGCAGTGTGTAAAAGATATTTTACTGATACTATAAAGTGCGCTTTAAGTGATCAATAAGACTTGAAAAGTGCTACATAAATGCAGTCCACTTACTATATATTCATAATTCTTGAGAGATGTTAAAATTTAGCAGACAGTTATCCAAAAACCACCATGAAACAATGGCAAGAATTATAGGTTTGCTCTGACCAACTTTTATTTTCAACCAGCCATAACTGTAAGGGGCCCTCTCTATTCATTCATTTAACATTGTGTCCCTGTTGATGGAAGGACTGATTACAGTCCCTACAGAGTGACAGTATTCACTTCCTCTATTATTGTATTGGCTGTGTACAGACTCTTCTGCTGACATTAACTGCACTTTGCAGGTCAGACACCTGCTCAACTGGAGCTGCAGCTTCACAGTTGCCAGGATTGCGACTGTCTTTACTTCTGCCTACCCCATGGTGATGCTGGGCACTGTGCCTGGCCTGTCGGGATGGGTGCAAATAGGGAGCGCATATTAGTAGCGGTGAGGGCCACCACTGGCGAGTGGAGATGCAGGGGTTTGACCTGCCTATCCACCCTCCTCTTGTCCCATTAGTCAAAGGCTGATTTGTAATATTTTTCAAAATTGTTTAGGAGGATGATCACAGAGTCTGGCAAATATGTTCTCATTAAGGTGGTAGGAAGCTGGCCACAGGGTAAGTGGGGCAATGGTGGTAAGTACATGCCTCCTCTAACTCCTGGCCCGTGGAGGGAACTCCATTCTTAGGAAACTTATACATTCCCTGTGATCAGCCTACTCTGGTGTCTGGCACCGATTACCACCCTCTACTTATGTAGTCCAGCAGGTTCTGACACAGAGCAACAATGCTACTCACCTAAGCAAAGAGAGAAATCAGATTTGCATCGGTCAAAAACATGAGTGGGCGTGAACACGTATGACAGGGCACAGAGGGAAATTAGCATGACGATACATGTCCCTGACCTGCTGAATGGTGAGGGCCAGAGGGAGAAGGTTCCGTAGCTCTGCCAAGCAGTCAACTCTGTCTCAGTCCTCAAGGAGCTTTGACACAGTATGATCGCGTGTTTGTCTGCATTGAAGCCATTGGCTTCTACCTCCTTGTCTTTATCCACAGTCTCCAGCATGTCATCTGTCTCAGGATTCGGCATTTCAATAATCATGTCGTGTTTCAAAAAGATGCAGAGAAACTAGGCCACGCCTTTGTTACATCCAGACCTGATTATTATAAGTCCTTATTATCAGGCTCCAGCAGTAAGTCTTTAAAGACTCTGCAGCTTGTCCAAACTGCTGCAGCACGTGTCCTGAAAAGAACCAGGAACAGACACCATATTTCTCCTGTGTTAGCTTCAAACTGGCTTCTGGTTAAATCTTGAACAGAATTTAAGATCCTCCTCCTCACCGACAAGGCACTTAATAATATGGCACCATCATACCTTGAAAAGCTGATAGTACCATATAACCCCACTAGAGCACTGCACTCCAAGAACTCAGGCTTACTTATGGTGGATTCTGTATCGTGCTGGCATCTGATTGTGGATAGTGGTGGTGGACCATGGTCTTGTTGGTATCTTGATGGTGGATCCTGATGGCGGCAGTGGATCATGACAATGGATTCTTTATTGTGGAGGCAGACGATCTTTATGGTGGATCCTGCTCGTGGTGGATGCTGACCATTGACTAACAAGACTGCTTGATATACAATATTTCTCCTCAGATACTTGACCATTACTGAAAATAATCCATCAATTAATTTACCTTCCATTATGCTACAAAGTGTTTATTCTAATCAATGCTGCAAATACCCTTATCTTTCTGATGTTCTCCTTTACACTTGACATATATTGCACTTCTGTCCGTCCTGGGAAAGGGATCCCTCATATGTGGCTCTCTCTTAGGTTTCTATGTTCTTTTTACCCTGTGTAAAGTGTTTTTCTTGTTGAGGGTTAAGGGCAGAGGATGTCAAACCTTGTTAAAGCCCTATGAGACAAATTGTGATTTGTGAATATGGGCTATACAAATAAAATTGTATTGATTGATTCACCTTCAGGCGCTATCCAGTCTGACTCAGCAGGTAGTCAAAACAATGCATTTCTCCTATGAAAATGCCAATCAAGTTAGCGATTTAGTTATTAGTTGTATTCAAAGCATTCTATATATTTTGCTTTGGCAATGGCAATATTAATACTAGTCTTATTTGACTTATTATATAGACATAACAGCATATGTGGCAGGTAGCCTGAATGTCTTGGGGCTGGTTTATGGTCATAAAGGTCACTAGCTTAGTAGCTAGATACACACACACACAAGTTTTGCTGTCGTTATCAATAGCAATTACAATATGTACAGTAAGCGACGGTAGCTGTATACTAGCCATTGCAAGCTTTGCAGACTTAAGTTAAGACGTCATATGACACTCAAACCGTCTGATCATATAAATGTGTATCATGCAAGAATAAAACTAAATAAATTTAAATATTGCTTATGTAAAAGATAATATTTAACCGCATGTTGATAATTCTTGATACATCTAGATCAAGTTCAGTAGATGACACTATGGTCTTTACTGTTTCACATTAATGAAAAGATACCTACTTTCCAAAATGGCCCAAATCTAATTCAGGACAAGAGAAGACATTACACAAATGTTTTACAGAATGAGTACATAAACTGGAAAAAACTTAATTTTCTGAGGGACTAAAAGAGGAAAGCTGAAGCTAAACTGAAGTGCTGTCTTTTCAAAAGGTCAAAAGATTAGGTCACGTGACCTCATTATTGTGAATGCGATATATAAAGACAATTTCATTGTGTTCACTCAGTGTTGTGTGCATCTGAGAGTTAACCATTCCGCTCATGTCCAAGGCTGCTGATGGAACCTCAGGGTTCCTAACACAACAGACCCTAAAAGGTTAATTAAGTCACACTTTGGAGCAAATGTTTCAACCTTTATTAAACATAGCTTGCAAGAGATAAATATTACAAAGTTATTTCCTCCAAAATTAGCTTATTTTTTCAACCAATGCATAATTGTCAATCAACTGGCAGTATTCAAACAGCATTATTTTCTTTTACTCTTTTGAAGACCGTTAAATATCAAGTATGTGCAATAGGTCAGGATTGATGTAAGCAAAACCAAAAGGACTTCAATTAATATCTGGTAATTTCATCTTCTGTTTCTACTTCCCAGATGTTTATTTCAACACTGTCATTAGACAAAAAGAAACGCTTCTACTGGTAAATCCAAAAATTGATAAAACAGATTTTGCAATTAAATGCTCTCCTGCATTAGCTATAACAACGTATCGAATATAAAGCCAAACAGTAGAGGACCATACATGTTGTATACTGGTGTTGGCAGGAAAAGTGATCACTGATTCAGGGTCTGTAATTCTCAGCTTGAGCAGTAGCTGATCTTATAAAGTCAGTCCAGGTTTGATGTCAGAGCTTTGCATGGACACATACCTGAAACATTTTGTGGCAAAGCTCTGTATAAAAGTTACGCTTCTTTGTATTACCTCAAGAAATGCCTTCTTCTTAGTGAGGACAACAATTTACATGTATGAGCATACAGATGATGCTTTCTGCTTTAATTTGTCCAAGTTATGAGATCATAGCACTGAAGGATTACAGGGATAAATGTCATTATTGACATGAGTCACTGTGAACCAATGATATTCCTATCTGCCAATGACATCATCCTCATGACAACTGTGCCCAGTGTGTTCTATGGATTCTTCAGAGCAGCAGGACACTAGACACCTAACTGTGACTTTCTAAATGTCATATTTCATTACAGTGAGGTGCACAGATGATTCAGCCTCCAGTGTCCAGTTCAGCTGTTAAAAATGACTTTGTGGTTCAAAGGAAGCCAAAGACTGCCCGGATGTTTGGGCATGTGCAAGTGGTCAGCTGTTATGTCATATAGCAAAAAACCCCAGTCTGCTTCTTTTAGTGAGAGGCAGGTATCAGAAAAGTGACGCAAGAGCCCGATCCTGGATCCAACCATTATATAATGGGGGTCCATTGAATTCAACACACACAGTGAAGCATCAAAGTGCTTTTATCTAGAGCAGGTTCAGGAAACCATTCTAGATAAACAAAGTAATGCTGAGGTGTGTAGTGTGATGGCAAAACCTTTTTGTCTGAACCAATGAGCACTTTCCTGCAAACTCTAACTAGTCCAAAACCGAAGCAATGCATCCAGGGAGATCGCTTCAACAAGCAGGGGAGGGGAAAAAAAAGTATCCCAAACATTTTGCACATTAGTTACACAATAATACACAGTGATCACAAAACGAAATAACAAGCTTCACAATATTCATGGCTTTTTGTTTGCTTTTCTACACAATATACAACCATTTAATTTCTTTTTTCAGTACAAGGGAGGGAAAAAAATGCTTATGTACAATAAGTCATTATTACTTCAAACCTAGCAAATATCGTGTAATTTATTTCATAGTCAATAAATTTTTTTTCTTTTTTTTTAAAACTGCAATATAAAGAAAAGATAACTTATTTGAGACGTCAGAGAAGAATGACTTTTGAAATCTAAAAATTTACGTTTGAAAAGAATCTGCAGTTCAAATACAAAAGGTGTGAGGATGCATCTGCAAGAGAGCAAGAGAGAGACAGGAGCTTTTTTTATCTTCGGCTTCAGCTTGGCAGCTAAAGGAGATGCATGTCAAAAACATAAAGTAAAAATTTGTCCCAGATGTTAAAAATTCATGAAAATATATCTCTACATCCAATTTAGACTCTTCCACCAGAGGGAAAACTGACTCCTGTTTTTTATATGATGAACAAAAATGAACTTCAGTTTGCATCTGTGAATCTAGCCCTAGGCAGTTTCATAGTCGTGGCCAAAGTCTTCTATTCACTGGGCAGGAGAATACGATCAACCAGAACACACCTAACAGTCTGGCTGGAAGAGTTCACCACAAACTAACTTACAGTTCAACCGACAACCTCCTTCAATGACTTTCCTGGACCATGTCAGATACACCTGAAGAGACTGGCTTGTACTAAAGGTAAGGACATACTGTGATACGATCTTGGGTCTCGGAACCTGTGCCTCCCTGACCTTTGGTCATATGATGTATTTTTCCCCATGAAGGCTCAAACTATCAAACACTCTGCTGCATCACCAGCTCGAAAACAACTGCACACATCATCCGAATTTTCTGTTAAAATCACGGCTTCCCTGCAACAAGGTTAATGTCATGATTTTGCTCACTATCTGAAGACCTGATACTAACTTCAGTATCATATTTTAGCTGAAGATAGGAGCCGTCAATGAAAGACGACACAGAGCAATAAGTGGAACAGAAGTGAATATAGAGGTGGCCTGTGTTAGCTACTTTAGCTAACTAGCTGCTGGGCTAATTCAACAATGATATGAACACTACTGCTGCTAGCTTCTACTACTGTACATACACAAGACTTGCCAGGACACACACATACACATGCACGCACATTTGTCTTTTTATGGTTGTGAGGGCACTAATTGAATTAAAACATTCCATTATACCTTACCCTTAACAACTAAAAGCCTAATTCCAACCATAACCCTAACCTAAACATGATTCTAATCAGAACCTTTAAACCCTCAAAACGCTCGGTCCACACAAGTCAAAATGCCCTCACATTGCTGCTTTTGTTCCTCACAACCATAGAAAGACATGCACATATACACAGACACTCCTCCATATGAAGTGCTTTACTTTCTCTTTCCATTTTCAAGCTAAAATGTTTACTGGTTTTGAGAAAGAGCCAGTTGAAGCTGAATATCATTCGTTAGGTAAGTACAGTATTTGCTCAACAACCGACGAAGTGAACAGAATCCAATTCTGGTGTCTGATAAAAGGTGAGTAGCAATTCAAAATGAAGTGACTGTAATTTAGCCAGTCGTATGATTAGAAAGCCAACAACCAGATATTGTCCAAGTAATAAAGTCGACTGCACAGAAACCTGAGCTGGAATTCAACATGCCTACCAGAAAACCGTTTTAGCCCACCTGTACCACTCTGTAACAGTGGAAGGCTCAGGTCAATGATGGATCTGTGTAGGTTTCAACAGTATATGTGCACCAACCTAAATGAAGTCTGACATTGACTGGATGTCATGGTAAAATAAGTCACTAAAAAGATTGTGGAAGATTCTCCTGCTTCTAACCCCAAACTGAATTCATAGCCCCTCAGCTCTCCTGTAAGGAGTCCCTATGTCAATGAGTAACATTGCGCACTGACTGAAACTCTGCTTGGAATGATTGATTTGATACTTCAAACTTAAGAGATCAGCACTTCAGGGCCTTGTACTACAAAGCAGGCTCAACATACCCAAGATATCATTGTTATCTGGCTCCACAAAGCTAAAAAATGTCATATGACGGTGATTATCAACTCGATAAGTCAACCCAGGGTTTCCTGAGCACCGTAACATATAAGGGGCAGTGTTTGCAGGACATGACCAATGACAAGTGTATTGGCAGCAGAGCGGCAAACAGAGGAAGGAACAATATGAATTGGTTTAACACATGATCCAGGATAAAAAAAACAAACAGCTGCAGCTGCCAAATGCAGGAAGGACAGCAGCCCTAATATCACCAACTGTGTGAATGTGTAATTTAATGTGCTGATAACATCAATGTTCGGTCATTACAGCAAAAGTAGATGTGAATATCATTTTCATGCTTGTATTTTTTTAGCCTTATTCTCTTAACTGCTACCCCAGCGCTGTCAGATGCAAATAAATACAAGAAAATAAATCTAAGTGGTAAGTAGGCTTACTTTCATATCTTATTGGTACAAGTTTTAGTGCTTCAGTCAGTCTCTGATATAGGATGATGTCAGTGCACAAAAGCACAGTGAAATGTCTTTGACATCGCTTCAGCAAGAGGAAAACAATTTATGAAGAAGACAGGAGAAGGCCCTTGTACACAGGAGAACACTCCTGCGGAAGTGCTGGTGGATTTCTCATCAAATTTTATATTCAGGTAAAGTCAGAGGTATTTGTGTCTGAACACGCTGCCTCACTTAAGGACCAATTTACTATATGCTAACTAAGTTACATTGCATCAAGAGAAATGATAGGGCAGAAGATACTGCATTATACATGTTGACGTCTTATCTTCAGTAAGAAAGTACGGTGTGTAAGTTACAATGCTGATATGTCAGAAATAATGATCCAGCTTTGTTTTGTTGAAAAACAAGGCTTAAACCTAAAGCAATCCTGCTTACCACATATCCTGCTCCGTAGTACAGACGTCTGAGGAAACCATTGATGAGTTGTTTGTTTTACATCAGAATTCAGCCAATATGGAGACTGACAGCCACTACCAGGAACTGCAAATGTAGACTTGATTGTGACATATGCTTTTGTGAAGCTAGTGCAGCAGACCCCTCAAAAGAAGATCAAGAGGAATTTCTGTGTTAACTCCACAGGTCTGAGCTGTCTTGGTCTCAAGGCTCACTAAGTGACGCAGTCCATGACTGAGGAAACTCATGGGACATTGTTGCCTCCAAATGAAATATTTACACAACTGAACAGATTCAACAGTTCAGTGAATTAAATGTGCAAAGCAAGGCAAATATCATAGTAGGACTCTCTGTAGCAGTGAACAGCTAAAAGCATCACTTGAGTGGCCAACATCTGAGAAGAAATATCCACACTAGTCTTAATCACCAGATGTAAAGATGATACTGGTTTGTGTTCCTGCAGCAGTGTGTGTCGGTAAGTCACTGAGTGAATGTCTGTGCTAAATATGTTTGGGTAATTATGGCTCTGTTTGTGAGCTAAGCACTCTGTGTTGATCCATGATCTGGTCAAACAGCTGGAAAACAAGCGCAAACGGATGAACTCTAAAAAAAGATATTTGAACATGCAACAGCTGCTGGAAATCGGGTACAAATGTGGTTTTTAGATTTGGTTTGCATTAAGAGCATCATTTAACTGTATCACGTGGTAACATTCAGAGTGCTGGGGACACTAAAAAGCCTGGAGCAAACAACAGGTTCCACTGTAGTCACATTAAGTATAAGAAAAAGTAGGGAGTGTGATTTATTGAGCCTAACCTCACACGTGTACATTTTGAACTCCCCACAGGAGAGACATTTTCTCATGCTAACTTTTATGTGAATGTCTCATCGCTCTCCCATGAGTACTGGGGTTCACACGGCAAATCTGTCTGAGTCCTGTATCTTGATTCAGGAACTGGTTTCTGTCTGTGAGCAGACAGAAACCAGCAGATCCCCCATCAGTTGAGGATTTAGTCCAAAGTCATGTAGTTCAGACTTAAGAATTAAGAGATGGGATTGCTTTAAAGTTTCAGTTACTGCTGGGTTCATCAGACAGTGAGTCAGTGGGACTGATGCTGTTATATGTACTCAGGTACTCATGTACTCTGGTGTACTCCAGCCAGCAGCAGCTTGTATGTACAGCGTACACAGTCTGTCTCTAACCGAGTACACCATGAAAATGGAAACTGAAACATTTAGCAATGTAAATTAGAATTGAACTTTTCATCAGCCATTAGAACGTTACTTGGTGACATGCCCCCTTACTCTGGTCAAACATCAGCCAGATTCCAGAACTTAGCCACTCTCAACTGTGACATTCTGTTCCTTTTTTCTTTAAAAAAAGTTTTTCCAATTGGAAATAAGCAAAGTGCTCCTCTGGAGTGAGGGAACTTGTGTGCAGAGCATGCACACAATGATTGATCCATGTCTCTCCCATAAAAGATAAAATCCTCAACCTTTTTTTTTTATATCTCAAGCTAGGTATCTATACATAATCCATACAGATATTTCCATAGTTTGTGTTTTTAGCTATGTTGATTATTATCGTCTCCAGGGGCTAATACCTTTCAGGTTCGCCACCAATTCATTGAGAGACGCCGAAAAAAAAAATAAACAAACAAAAATCCAGATAAACTAATAAAAATAAACCACAGAAAGTTTAGGGGTGGGTGCAACAATCAGAAAATCTAAAAACCCAAATAGAAGAAGCAAAGGAACCCAGATTGTAGGTTTCTAGGTAAAGAATCTGAGATTTGGACACACAAATTGTAATTCCACCTTCAGATTTGAGTTTGTTTCACCTTCTATGTGATGCAAAGAGGAGTTGCTGGGTACAAAAGCTTCAGTCTGTGCACTGGATGAACAATGGTTGTGAGGGGGGGCATGGCGGAGGTCAGTGGGAGGTAGTGAGATGGGATGGAACCAGGAAGGACAATCAATGTGCTCTCTCTGACAGACCATTGCCCCCTGTGAAGTGAATATTGGCTTAACTTGTAGACAACATCCTCCCGTCCCCCGTCAGCTCCCTCCTCATTAGAGTCTATACGGACTGCTGGTCCGCTGATGGTGTCTGCCAGTTGCGGGAAATCCTGGTTACATCCATCTGGTAACTGTTCAAATTTGTAACAAGAAGTTGACATCTGAAGTGAAGAAACCGATGAAGATCTCTTGATGAGGAATGTGGGAGCCGAATACCAAAGGAAAATCTTCTCCAAATGCTTTTCACTCAAGATTCTCTTTTGAACATAAGTGCACCTCTGATGCTGCCCTGGACGCCAGGTTGGACTTGAACTCTGTGTCAGTGCAATACAGCCTTTGAATCTAACCCTTTCAACGTATTGATACAAGTGTAGATGCTCTGCTTTGACCTTTCAGCCCCCCTCGCATTTTTTATTTCAAGAGCAGTCACTAACTTAATTTTGTCTGTTTTTGTTCATATCAGTATTTTCAACTTAGCAAGCTTAAGTTGTTAAACTTTATGTTGCATAGCAACCAGAATGCACCCTGTTGATCTTCTGTTACTAGCAAAAGTCACATCTAAGCATTATAATTAAAAGGAGAAAAGTAATCCTAAGTGACTGTGGCCTAAAGCGACCCTACAATGATTCACCGTCACTCCCCAAAGTGAAGAAGAGACAGCAGAGTAACAAAAAAGGGACCAAACACTTGGAAAAGAAAAAGCATAATGAGTAATATTAACTGAAGCAAAAAGGGTAGTTGCAGGTATAATAATAATAATAATAACAATAATAGTGCTACCAACAGCGATAATAATGGGAATTATAATTGTTAAACAATGCTGACGAAGATGATTTTTACTATCATAAGAACATTGGAGATGCACTGACAGTTTAGTGTCTTTGTCCGACTTGGTGGGTTTTCATGGGTTGGTTTAAGGTAGGCACACGGACAGGCACTGCATGCGGTGGGGTTGGGGGATGTTGGTTGATCTGGGAGTGCTTCAGTATGGGGGTAGAGGGGCAGGATGGGTGTGACATCAGAGGGGCAGGAGGGCTGGTCTGGGCTCATTTCTGTCCGGTGATGGACTGCGATATGGATCGAGGTGGGATCATGTCCAACAGGTACTCTCTCTGCCGGTCTGCTAAGCTGGAGCTCTTATGCGCTCCAACTGACGCTGGGTTCAGGTAGGCAATATTTAACCCTGTGGGAATATGACACACATATTAAGAGACAGCTGTGAAAATTATCAACTGCTTACTTCAGCTTTAGTGGTAAGGGTTTTATTTACGTCCACCCACATTTTCTATAAAATTGGTTTTATATTGAACTTATATTATGATTCTCATGGATTACATTGGCAATCTTTTTTTTTCTTATGTTATGTTCATTACTTAAATTCCTTCTCTAATATTCCCTGTAATGTTGTTTCTCTATTATATCGTACAATTTTTATATCCTCATTTCGACGATAAAAATTCTAGCAATATAATTAGACATCAAAAAGTTGATTCAAATTGTAAAGCTGTGTGAAGGTTTGTGCAGGCAAAGTTGAGTGCGTACAGAGGGGGGGAATCAAAGAGGGAGAAAAACAATGTGAGGTTGTGTGTCGCTGTCTGACAGCTCACAAAACCAGAGACTGTGTGAGTGTATGAGTAAAACTGTCTTTTCTATTGTTTATTTTTGAAAAAGTAATGGTTAACATGCAAATGCATTTTTGATTTTAGAGAATTTCTCTTGCTTCCCTGATGATTTATGTCGAAATGATAACTTATATGCTATAAAAATAAATGTTTCATTCCATATGGATCCACTCTAACATTTTAAGTGAGTGGGAGCATCTGCTGTATATATCAGTCTATGTGAAAATAGGTTCACCTGAGTTTCCTATCTAAGCATATCTTAGTATTCCTGAGTGTAAACCATCAGCTGATAATGACACATAATGAGATGTGCAGGTATATGTTCACCATTTCAGTCTATTGTGTTAGCATGATAACATTTAACACTAAACACTGTGTGCATATAAACATCTTTAGTTCTGTAGGTCATAAACCAATGTTTATTTGTTATATTTTTATAAAACCAAACCCTAAAGGTCACAACTTATCAGCTTTCACTTCATATTGCAATGAATATTAGTTTTTGAGTTTAGAAGATTGATCAGGATCAGGACAACAACACTTGACTTGGACATCCTTTGTGAGCATTAGATAAACGTGTCACTAAAACATGTACAGTACATACCTGGGATGTTGTAGATCTGGCGACGGCTGTCATGCTGCAGTCTATTGCCGCTACTGCTGCTGCTTCCACCGCTTCCACAGTGCTTAGCATTAGTCATTCCCATGAGGCTGCTGGCCACTGACAGCTGGGAGGCCTGAGCGAAGTTTGATAGAACACCTCGCGCCGAGTTGGACAGACCTCTCTGCATGGAGGCCTGAGGCTGGGGAGCCTGAGGGAAGTACAGCCATGCCATAAACTTTACCAGCACGAATTACACAATTACATTACAGTGGCATATTACTTAGTTCATTATCATGCAAGAGAGATTTTTTGGATACAGTTAAAAAACATACTTGGGCAGGAAACATGTGTACCTGGCGAAGGGCATGATGTCGCATTATGGTATCAGTCTTAGAGGCGTTGGGGCCCGTAGGAACTGAGCTGGGAGAGAGGGCTGCCTGCTGTTGCAGCCTCTGTTCAATCTCCTGCGTACATACACACACACGTACACACACGCACACAAACGTAAAACTTTAAAATAGATCATTACATCCATGATATGCATTAATTCATCTATTCTCTGTGGCCATTTGTCTTTTGAAAGCAACTTACTGTGGCTTGGAAATGCCTCTCACCTTTTTCACTTGTCGCACAGTACACTGCAGATTTCGTTTAAATGGCCAAAACAGCCATTTTTTTCAATCTACACTCAATAACCCAAAGTGAAGTAATTGTTAATACATATCCCATAATATTTTCTAAATGCACAGTGTCCTGAAAGGCACTCATGTGCGGTTTATAATAAAACTCAGATTGAGACTTGACTGTTGGCCTGGCTAGTTAAATGATAATGTCTTCAATATAATGTGGTATAATATGAGAAAGAGAATACGGCCGGCGTAATGGAGAGGCACAGTGGTGCTGACCTGCTCCTGCTGCAGGGCCTTCACGAATGCGTTCTTCAGCCTGTTGGTGTGCTCCGCCTTCAGAGCCTTCTTCTGATTTGACGTCATGCACTGCTCACAGAGGATTCGCCCACTCTTCTCTTGCTTCCAGTGAGGGGTGAAGTCAGTTCTGCACTGAGCACAGAAGAAGGGCTCCATGCGGGCCAGTGTCCCTCTGAGTTTACCTACAGAGAAGATTCAGCCATCAGACGTGCTTACAGCCACAGTGACAATATGAAGCCCCACACAGATGAGCTGCTGTAAGAGATGCAATGAACTCTGCATATCCTCCTTATTTTCTCCAAAGGACGAGCATGTGTGAGTGCAAAAGAGAGAGACATCTGGATTATCTGCGGACCTTCTCCGCCTGGCCCCCTTGTATAAAGTCCGCAAAAGTCAGTATAATTTGAAGTGAGAACACATAGGTGTTTGTGTGTAGTCAAGAAAATCACGTGATCTCTACTGCGGAATTAATATGTCAACTCCTGCCTCTGTCTGACGCATTCTGCTCCACCACTCGTCTGAATAATGTGGAGGATTTGTGGCTGAGTGAAAATGTCTGTGCAGAAAACCTCCTGCTGTGTCGGGGATCTGTAAAATGCAAACTGTGGTTTTTTAAGTCCAATCCCAATTCTGCGGACTATACCCGCAGGTCCTATGTTGTATGATGTAAGCGTACAGGGGTCACTTTTTCACAACAGTGATTTCCACAATGATAGGCACATTCTCTTCCTTTCTTCTACCAAACTATCAAAGGTAAGGTTCTGACATTTACCCCTGAATAGAAGGTTTAGACCTCAAACACCACCGAACCTACTACAGCTGATTATTTTTCAGAAACACTCTTTAACTTTGTAAACAGCAGCAAGACTGATTTGTAAAATTTACCAAAATCTTCAGTAATCTTAAAACTTTAAGTAGTTTTAGTTTCATATTTAGAAAAGTTTGGAAACCATTGAAAGGAACAGATTTGTTGAAGGTTTGATAGTTATGAAGCACTTTTTATCTTAATTGTTGAAATCCTCTTCATGTCCCTATAGTTATCAATAAATAGAAATGTCTGTAAAAAAAAGTTATGTCTGTGGCCGTCCCAGTGACACAGAGACCAAGGCCATGTTTTCAATCAATTATCAAATCGAATTATATTTTTATAGCTCACAAATAACAATTGGTCTCATAGGGTTTAACAATGTGCGACATCCTCACTCCTTCAGATCATTGACCAAAATTCCCAATTTTCTGCAGGTGATGTCATGCTTTAATTTCCTTGCTCATGACACCGCCAGTCAACGTCCAGACAAGACAGGAGCGCTCATATTAGTGCTGTGCCTTTCTCAAATGTTTTTTTTTTCTTTAAAAGAACAAATCATTTTGGACATTTTAAGGATACACTCACTGAAGGGAGCCTGGTAATAGTTTGCCTGATGGATTCCTGCAATATTAAAAAGTGTCTCAGAACTGTGACTTAAGTCCCTGGTGAGCGACTGAGACTGTCTGATCTGGTGATTCCTTCTTTTGCACTTGTCTTTTTAAGTGTACTCACCCTAGTGATTCAAAAAAAAGAAAAGATCTGTGATGTCCATTATCTATTCATATGAGTGTAATGTGCACTTGTGCCATGGTAGAACACAATGTTATTGTTGTGAACATCAGGCATCAGACATAACAGCTTTATGCATAAATGCTAATTTGCTATCCTGGTGCACGTTCGCACCAGTATGCACAGGTGACTTTAGTCATGTTTACTCAGGTCATTTACACACTTGTCTGGATTTAGAAGGGTTTGCAGATAATGACATGTCATGTTCATACAAACTAACCATGTGAAGAAATGTAAGACAAAACAAAAAGGTAATTGTCAAGTAGTCAATCTACTGTTTGACCTCACAGTTTATGTTATGCTTCTCTGAGTGTTAGCTGCTCACCCTGACTGTCAAGCACACTCTGCACCACCTCCTCCAGGCCCACCATGTAGATGAACTCGCTGTTGGCGGCAGAGGGTAGGAAGTGGAGAAGTGGGGCCGGGGGTTTGGGTGGAGGGATCTCCAACAGGGTTTTCTCCAGCTGCTTCCTGAGGGCCAGTTTGGCTGCTGCCTGGCTGCTGGCCTGGTCGGCCATGGAGCTCACCCCTCCGCTGGCTGAACCGGACATGGTTGATGGGCTAACAGCCGAAGCTCCGCCCAGCCCACCCGCCACCCCGCCGGCCGCTGCTGCTGCTTGCATGTGGGCCAGGTTCATGTACATGGCACTGGAGCCTGAGCGCTGAGAAGCTGCCACTTGCTGGCTTGCCTGAAAGGACACACAGATTCTGCAGTTATCAGCAAAACATCATCATATCATTATTTGAAGTCAGATTTCTAAGTTTTGAATGTTATCACAAGCTACAACACAGTTTAACAAAGTCAGGAAAATGTAATTACAATTTCCAAAGACCAGAGTACTTCAGTTCACATCTGAGATTAGAATGTGTCTCCACTTGTGTCTCCAGTGTTTCATAAGAAATACAAATAATAAAGCACCACATGGCACCACATAAAACCGGCAACATTAACGTAGTAGAAGGAAGCCTTTAGCTTCCTAAATATTCCAGAATATCTTTATAATGCTGAAGACGGCAAATTAAGTAGAAATTTTTTCCAAAGTTGAGTCCCCCCTGACAGCTAAGTACACTTACTTACTCAAGGCTAGAGTACATTGATTCAACCTCAGACAAATACATAGTTATGTCACAGTCACACTGGAAAATCCAAGAGTAGGAGGAAAAAAACTGCTTAAAACATCAGTGTTTTCTCGTCTAGAAAGAAAAGTCGGTTTCACTAATTTCAGCTCAGTGTGAGAGCGGTTTGTAGTCAATCTAAGTCAAGTTTATCTCGACAACTTGACTTGTTAAATGCAGTCATTGGGACAAAATATCAAGCAAAATGCAAGCAATTTGTTGACAGTGGATGCTAACAGCTGCTAGCTATGGTCAGCACTGTAGCCGCTCTCCTGCCGCTCCCCAGTCCACCCGCCCCTCTAAAGCACAGCTCTGACAACTGAAATAAATCTGTAGCTCTGACACTGCTTGCTGTTCTTTTTGCAACACATGACAAATGTATTTAGCTTTCTGTGCCTTTGTCTTGAAGACTTGATAACTTTGGTTGATGCTGGAAAGTATGAACCAAATCCCCACGGTAATTAAAGAATTTTTCAGCATAACAAACTGTCTGGAATCTTACCACGCTACACTGCAAAACCATGTTTCATCTGTACTCTGGACACTCAGATACCTAAAACAGCATGGCTGCTGTGGGATTGTAACACTCAAAGGAGTCTAACAGGATTTGTGCAGCTCAGTATTTGAGTGCAGACAAACGCTTAAGAGCAGGGACAAAGAAAACCTGTATGAGCAGCTGTTCGAGAGAGCGAGAGAGGGCAGAGGTTTGAGAGAAAATCATTAAGAAATGCTCATAACATTGAAATACATGCCCTGTTCTGCAGTAGTACATTAGAGTGTGACATCAGTGCAATGCAGTGAGTCTGAATTGGTTTGAATCCATACCTGCTGGTAGCTGACAGCATTGGCCATGCTGCCAGAGCTGGAACGTGACATCCCAGGCTTGGAGGGAATCCTCTGGCCTTGCAGTTGGGACGGGTTGGGGGCTATCACCCGCTGGGACATTAGCATTGGTGGCAGGTTGGCATTGGCTGCTGACCTGATGACAGTATGACCCTACAGAAAGGAAAAAAACTGTCATCATGCAGCAGTGTTTTGCATGTTACTTCAGTCAGATTTAATGTGAATTTGTAGATGACAGTTTTTTTATTGTGTGCACAAGATAATTGGTAAATGGTTTTGTGTCTATATAGAGCTTTTCTAGTCTTGATGACCACTCAAAGCGCTTTACAGTACAGTTTTACATTCACACACACTTATTCATATAGTGCATCTATTTGCAGCACTTTGTTATTCTATGGGGGGCCATAATGTGTTCAGCATCTTGCCCAAGGACCCTTTCGCATTCAGATGGGTCAGACCGGGGATCGCACTGCCGACCTTCAGGTTGGAGGACGACCACTCTACCCCTCAGCCACAGCCGTCCTAAGATGCCTCTTTCATGAATCATGGGGGTTCTATGTTAATCCCCTCTTTCCAAGCTGGTGTCCATTATCAGCAAAAGATTGTTTTTGCAGTCCATCAATAACAGAGGAGTGATTAATCTTTACCACCGTTTCTTTCTACAGAAGACCTAGGCTCTGTTTTCACACACAGATTTAATGTTATCAGGCTAACAAGATCCTATTAATTCTTATTTGGGTTAATTGGTTCTTAAAACGCAGATCCCCAATCTGTTGATTTGTTACTATATGATAGTTATTGTGACTAACAGCTGACTAACATCAATAGCTCTTACTTGAGTAGAACAGAGTTGACTAATTCATAATAACTTGTGATTAGCAGAATCCACAATATCCAATTGATGACATATGGAGGTCCAGCACTTCAGTTTCAATGTACCTCAGTAGAGTACACTCAAGGTCCAGCTTATCAGATTCACCAAGTTTAAATTAACACATTGTAAATCCTGCACTGAAGAGGCTCTAACGTGAGTTTGTGTTACATTACATGTCATTTAGCTGACGCTTTTGTCCAAAGCGACATACATTTTTTTTTTTTTAGAACACTCAGCATTTATGAGGGGCCATTTTAGGGGTACACTTAGGCATGCAGATGGGAAAGAGTGGGATTCGAACCGGCAACCTTCTTGTTGCAGAAACACCCGCTCTATCCCCTAGACCGTGCTCTCCCGCTCTCTACATTAATAGATGATTGAAATATTTTAGTCTTCCATCAGTAATAAAAACCCTGTGATGAAAAATATTAGCAATGTAGACAAACACACTGATTATTGTTTAGGGAGACATGATACACAGTGGAGCCAGCAGAGGGCAGCATTGCTTGATGGCTACAAACCAGCCAATCATCATCAATGCTACAAAACAAGCTGATGAGACCGACCACACACACGCACACCAGATAGATATGTGCTGCATATTTAATACAATCTCAACATGTAATGGAGGAGCTCAGCTACGTCATTATGAACAAAAGCCCCTACACACCAGGAGACAGTCTAACAATCAGAGCAGAACCATCTACCAACCACTTATTCCCTCAACAAACACAGTTGTAATGTTAGTCTAAACCTGATTTTACGTTGATGCCACAGAGCATCTTTTTCTCCCCCAACAATCATAAAAATAAATCATTCCTTTTTCTGTTCGTCCAAATGGAATGCCAGGGTTGTTACAAAAAGTCAGGACCAAAACTCAGTCAAATACGATTAATTACTCAAAAGACAGACAAAGAAAGTCATGTTCTATATTCATGTTTCAGAAATCCTTCATTGATGTAAAACCAAATTTCAATTCAATGAGGGGACCTAACAGAGGCCATTTATGTTTTTAAGAGTGGTCTTGGCCTGACCAGCAGAGTCCCAGAAATGCTGATTTCAGTCCCTTTGAAATAAAAAGTAATGAAGCTCTACTTAAAGAAAAAGTCTGATCATATATTATAAATCCAAAACAGCAAATTGTTAGATGACTACACATAACAATGTACACATTATTCTACTCAAGAGCTCTGTATTACTGTTCTGTGTCATTGTCACATTGATATCCAGTTTCCTCTTTATACTTTACAATCATTGAAGAAGATAGTCATAACAACCTTAGAGTGGTGGTGCAAAGGTAAAATGTATGAATATGAACACACACAGACCTGTGCAGTACGGAGGTTCTGGGGCTCAGGGTTGTGCAGGCCCGGCCTCATGGGCAGCTTCCCCATGCCAGGAGAGCTGTGGATGGCAGGAGGCTGAACAGAGGACGCAGCATTCTGGACCACAGGGACCTGCCAACATCACAGCATTAGCAGTGCAATAAAACAGACTTTTGAGATACTAACATGAGTGGTTGTGTTACGAGAGGTTTTATTTTAAATTCCATAGTATTTTTCAGATCATATTGTAGAAGACATTTACAATTTGATCCAATAACAGCCAGTCAGATACAATCAGAACAATTACTTTACTTGCTAATGAGAAAGGTATTATCATTAATATTTTAACAACGACCACACCAGCTGCATTAAGATAAACACTGAACTTCTGACATTTTCTTGAAGATGTATAAACACAAATGTCAGAGTCAGTTGCTCTTGACATTTTCTGGAACTTTTCCTACCAACCCGCAAAATTAACACTGACCGAGTGGGCATATGGATTACACTTCAGACACTTGATTGATGCAGTTTTGATTTGCTGTAGACTAAAGCGGCTGATGACAGCAGAATTAATACATCATGTCCTGCCTTCTGCATAGTCTACCCAGATTAAACCCTAGTCACCCCTCCACTTTCGTGTGTGTTATGAACACATCTGTCACGGTATGCGTTCTTCATATGTGAAAGGCAAACTCAGGACAACCTGAGAGCCCAGAGATCATGTCTGAAAATGGCTGTGCACTCTCTTGGCAGTTCAAAAGTCAGTCGAATCCAACAGTCCTGCACTAAATCGTCCTCTAGGAGTTTACAATGTTCCGTTTGAGTTGAGGTGGAGATATTTTGAGGCTGCAGTCCGTGTTGCTGTAAAGCTGCAGTGCATTTTAGAGAGGTGTGTCTGTTATTTAGCCTAGCCTGATATGGGCTGGACAAAAACAACATCACATCTCTGTATATGCAATACCGTTCAACTAGTAATCTAAATGTTGAGATCCATTTTTTTTCATACAGTATCAATATCAATGTGCAAACACGTCATACTAGCTTAAGTTATGCCAGGATCAGTCCACACAATAGTAAGTCTATACACATGGTCGATGTGTCAGAGTAGGAGTGACTCAAAGAGTCATTCATTCCTGCTGCACTGAATAAAATGCAGTGCACCCTGCAGGGCCTTGACCCGTCAGAGGTTGCTGTGACTTGAGGTCCCAACATCACGGTTCCACTTGACAGCACCAACATCATCATTGCTCTATAACAACAGATGGGTACCTAAATAAAAAAATTGACCTAAAGCCACTTTTATGAAAATTTAACTCATCCGCGAGCATACCTCGCTCAGAACAAGACCAGTTCATAAATGTTTGTTAATGGCAAGCTGCTGACTCTTAAAGGCTGGTTGCCAAATGACATCAACTTAGAGGCATTTTTCTATGCTTTGAAATTTTATATTTTTAGTCAGATCAATAGAAACAAACTGATGCCTAGAACATAACATTATTGTTATGTGTATCAATGATTTCCATTAGAGAAGCATCAGGGGTGGTAATGCCACAAGCTGTTTTCCGACATGACCAATGGATAAAGTCTAGAGAATGGGGTTCGGACTTTACCCACAGTTTCACACATGCAGAAGACGGCGGGAGGTTCTCTGCAAAGACGTGTTCACAAAAGCAACAAATCCTCCACATTATTCAGGCGAGAGGTGGTACAGCTGGGTGCAGAAGACCAAGGCAGGAAGTGACCTAATAATTCCAGTGCAGAGATCACCTGATGTTCTTGACAACACACAGACACCAGTGACTGCTCTTATCGCCACAAGCTCTCTGGACGTTCACAGAAAGGCCAGATATAATCTGCAGGCTCTCTCTCTGACATTTGCATTCAGACATGCACCTCCTCTGGAGAAAGTGTGGAGAGTTTCCGGAGTTCAGTGCATGTCTGAAAGCAGCGACAGTGTAGTTTAGTACTGATACCATGTTAAAGTGCCATAAGTAATAGCAGTAGTACTGATAAGTCAATATTAGCATACAAAATGCAGGAACGAGAGGATCAGTCAGCGCAGGTGAGAGCTGTTAGCTGATTGATCCTCAG
This sequence comes from Platichthys flesus, assembly GCF_949316205.1. Lineage (NCBI taxonomy): Eukaryota > Metazoa > Chordata > Actinopteri > Pleuronectiformes > Pleuronectidae > Platichthys > Platichthys flesus. The sequence goes on along the minus strand of NC_084961.1, from coordinate 20,765,247 downwards.
TTTGAAAAGGGAGCAGCAGAGCTGCCTCAGAGGGTCAGAAACGCACTTAGGACACTCAGACACGGGAGACAATACTGAGCTGAAAAGCCGAGGTGCCAGCTGAAAGAGCTGGCAAGTTTAGGTTTGTGTAGATCCTTGTTTGTTCCTGCTGTGTGGAGCTAATAAAGTCATGCTGAAAAGCAACAGAACTGTCTCTGGTTGTGTGTGGGAGAACCCCGTGGCATGGTCCACTGCTACAAGTGTAATTTACAAAAAACAAAGAAGGCTACTCCAACTAAAATCACAGCAATTCTCTGGCTAACCGTTAGCTTACCTGAAGGCAGAGTGCAGTGCTGTAAGCTAGGAATTTTAATACCCTGTCTTATAGTACTGAAGAAAATATACTTTTTTGCATTTAAAAACCATATAGTGAGTGTCGCTCTGTGTGCTGAGTGATACTGTCTGTGGATCTGTGATGGTCAATGTAAGTGAGGAATCAGAAGTAGCGCTGACCTTCTGCACCACGTTCTCCTTCTGCATCTGACTCTGTCTGAGCTTCTTCAGCAGCACAAGTCGGGCCTCCTCCAGACGCAGCTCCTCTTTCAGAGCTTTGATCATCTGCTGCCTCTCCTCTCCGGTCTTTCCCTGGAACAAACAAACCAATCATCACACACATTCAAAATCAGTGACACATGGTATCCAAATGGAAAATTTAAGGCAGCGTATTACACACCTTTGAGCTGAGCAGCAGGCCAAAGTAAAACAGTTAAGAAGATGAAAAGCAGCCATGCCATGTGTCATTAATATGTGTGGAAGCCCTGCGGTGAATCGATTCATTCATTATGTTGATCAATTCAGAGATGTTCATTTTTCTTAGTATATTTTGACCTTTTTCGCCTTAATTAAGATGAAGAAAGTAAAAGAGAGACAGGAAACAGGGTGAGTGAGTAAGGGAATGACATGCAGTAAATGGTCCAGCTGACCGAAGTCCAACCAAGGACCTGCGGTTCATATATTCCTATGTGGTATGCTCCTTACCATTCAGCTATTGGGCTGCCCACAGAGACTTTCATCAGTCCAGTCTGTGACATGAGAGAGTATATCTTTAATCTGTGCATTGGTGCAGTGACTGCTGTTGATATTTTTACCTTAAACATGTCCAGGTTGGCCTGGTGTAGGCGCTCCTCAGGACGAGGTGTTGTTCTGGGACTGGACGCTTCATTGTCGGATAGGATAATAACATCTGGAGACGGAGTTCGTCTGTCATGCTCCACATCACTTCATGGGAAAACAAGAAAAATAAAATGATTTTCATTTTGTTGAACATCTTAAGTGCTATCAATGATGTCAATCACTCAAACATTGAGTATGAACATCTGCGGCAGACTGGAAAGCTGATCAGCCACTTGCTCAGTTTACGACTTGAAAGATTTGTGTGACACTTCCCACTCAAAGGGGTATATTATCTGCCTTGGACCAGCTCTTAGTAACGTTGCTATATGCCAAGACTTCAGGGTAGTCCCAGTAGTCTAAATTGTTTCCCTTCTATTCTCTTTCTCTCTAATCATTAATTTACAACTATGAATATCACTCATATTATTTTCATAATACGAGTAACACAAATGGTCTCGCCAACCGGTCGAGGCAGATACCACAGGGATGCTGGTTTTGTTAGAGGTTTTCATTCCACAGTTGCCAAAGTGCTTCCTTGTTGTGGGAACTGTTTGGTTCCTCTATTTGCTATGTAAAGTGTTTATGTAATGGTTTGGTGCTATATAAATAATTTTTTTATTAAATTTGTTTCATGTTTAAATACTCTTAATGTGAATACACCTTTCCACTTATGTGAGACAATGTATTTTCAACTGAATGTTGTACATGTTATTTTGTTGATGTACATGACATGTAGTGCACTTCTGTTCCTGCAGGCCATATCGATACTACTATGCATTTGTGTAAAATGGTGAAAACTGTGTTTTCAAAGTAAACTACCTCCGTCTACACAAGTGTGCTCTGTATCAATTTTTTCACATTTTCGCAGGCAGCTCCAATCTCCTACACATGTAGAATTTAACGGCAGAACAGCTGTAAGCAAAGACAACACTTGTGATTGATTATCCATGTTTGGTTCCAAACTGGTTAATACTGGCTGCTTCTTCCAGAAGAGGGTATTGTGATAAGAGACACAATCAGCAAGCTGTTGGAAATGTTGATGTTAAGATTAAGATATGTTTATTTATACCAAACACATGCACAGACATGCCCAACACACTCATGTAATGGTAGGTAAATTTAACCTCTGCATTTAACCCATCTGTGTGCAGGACACACAGAGCAGTGAGCGACCATGTACGGCCCTCTGGGAGCGGATGTTGGGGGAGTAAGGTGCCTTGCTCAGGGGCACTAGACAGGGTAGGGAGACTCTTGGATTTTTGGACAGATCAATCCAGCTTCGTCTTTTGTTGTCTCTCCGTGGAGTCGAACCCGAGACAAACCAGAGACCTTCTCTGCCCATAGTCCAAGTTTCTGCCACTAGACCACCGCCTCTCCCAGCGAATATATCAGTTTCTGCCCTTCTGTACTTCTACTGAGAGGCAGCCCAGGAGTTTTCAAACTTCTCTGTTTTAGCGGCTTTAAAACTCTGGAGTAGTTTAGACGTAAGGCACATCTGTAGCAGAGTTGATGCATTTTCAAACAACAAAGTAATTTGGATACAGCCTCGATTGCGGCTCTCTCTGAGATGTAATTGTTTCATCCCTGCTAAAAGTATTTTTTTGGTAGATTTTCTTTACTTTAGTTGAAGGTTAAGGGCAGAGGATGTCACACGTCAGACAGAATGAGGAAAATCTTGATTTGAAAATTCTAAATAAAATTTGTTTGATTTATTTATCAAGCTTTAGTGAGAAAACGTAAATTGTCTAAAGATCCCCTCAAATATTTTGTCATCTCATAAAACAAATGACCTCTAAAATCAAGTTTTCAAATCATCAAGATTTCTTAATTCCCATTATTTCCCAATCCTAGATTACCAACAGATATCTTTTTTCTGCACAGTACAAACTAGTGTTTCAGAGGGTTCAAAAGGTTCCTTTATTCAGATTTCCCCTCCTAACCATTGTGCTTCTTCATGTGTAAATACTGCATTCTCACCATCTTCTCCCAGCACTCATATCCACTGGCTCATCAAGGATGTTCTCCTTCCCATTCTTACTGGGTCCAACATGGATGCCAAGGCCACCATGGCCTCCATGGCCTCCATGGCCTCCCAGCCTTAGACTCCCATTGAGTCTCTCTTCATAAGCAGCACCCATTAGGCTCTGGTGGTGAAGGGAGCTGGCTCCAGGGACCTTCCCATCTCCAAGGGGCCCTGAGACCTCCAGGGCTGCTAGGTCAGCTAGGTCCTTGCGTTTTAGCAGTGCCAGCATCTTGAGGCGCTCCATGGCCTCGTGACCCTCCATTTTGAGGCGCTTAGCCAGCGCCTCCTCTCGCTCGCTGGGGGACTCCAGGCCTCGCTTCAGCAGGTTGAGCCTCAGCGCCTCCTCAGACATCCGCTCCATTCTGAAGGAGAATGTACAAGGGTTAGAGCCAAATCAAACAGAGCTAGTAAAACACCAATCACACTATTCAGTTTTTTACTTTGTGGAATGGTCAAATGGTTTCAAAACCTCATGCCTTTCCAAAATGACAATCTGACATCATACCCAGCCCAGTCTTTGATATGTCAGCTTTGTAGAGGTGTGGTTCAAACAGTGCTGGCACCGCCATAACGAGCAATTTTGGGTTCAGTATCATGCCCAATGACACAGCATGCAAAATAGGGGAGATGGGTATCGAGCCGCCAATTGACTGACCAGAGGTCGACCCGCTATACCTCCTGAACCACAGCCATCATTGTTACTTAAAGCTACAGTGTGTTGCATTTTTCGAGATTTTCTAGTTGAAATCTGCTCCAACTCTTAACCTGGAGAGGTACAGTCAGACATGTTGGTGACCCAGTCGGATTGAAAACCTGGTGCTTCGGGTGTAGTCATCCAATACTGAGGCTTCTGACTACTATTAACTGGTGGTAGACGTCACCATGTCCGAGTAACAAGCTATCAAGCATCCGATACCTACATTAGCTAATACAGCAAACATAAGGAGGTAGGTGACAGGCTAGAATCTAGCTAGATTGAGCTTTATTGACCAAAGTGTTAAACAGACGTTAAATGATGTAATTACTTAATTGATGATTACCAAAGCTGATTGTAATGCAGGTGTATATGCAAACACAGCGGACTGCAATCAGAATACCAACTGATCAGCCAGACCACCACCTCTGGGGATAATAACCAGGTGTAATATGCACTGGAGACAAATTCCCACAAAATGGCTTTAGTCCAAACATGAACAAGAATGACAAGATTCAATATTTAATCTGTTCCAAATATGTGCGTTAGTGGACATGTTCACACAGCATATATGGTCTACATGAATCAATATAACCACAGTGGCCTGAGAATCAGTGCAATGACACACCAGGATGCAACAGGGATAAAGAATTAATCAGACAATTTGAGCAGCTATATGCTCATTCAGATGGAAGTAGGTTAAACACAGCAGTCTAAGAATAGCTTTAGAACTGTTTAATATCTGTGCATGTGTTGCCACGTGAGCAAGGGAGGATGACTAACTAGATCTTATGAGCACTTCGTCTTAGCATCTTAATCATGTGACCAGCTTTAGCATGGGTGCTCAAAGAGAAGAGCAAATTCTGCAGCTGAGCACAAGTTGTACAAGGAAGTGACAAAGCACAAATGCTCTAAGTACTTCCTGCAGGTCCTCTCTCAAATACAGTTCCTCTGTAAATTCTTCTGGAGATGTTACAGAGCACTAAGGGATGCCTACAGTGTGTGTATGGGGTCTCAACTATACTCCGCCTGCCATAACTCCTGATGCTTGGGTTCTGCACTTTTTGGTTGTTGTTCACTGCTTTGTACAACATTAAATCTCACTATATAACTTTCCCAATTACAGGGATTGACAAAATAACAGAAATCTCAAGAGTCCATTAGATCAACCCTGTAAATAATAATGCACTACATTTACAATTTTAAGTGGTTTTTTGAAAAGTGGTTTCACCACCCAATCACAGCAGCATTGCAGCAGTTTGCCAGCTTCTGAGTGCCGGATTCACTCAATTGTCTGTCTAAGATCAGGGCTTCTTTCATTTAAATGAGTTAAGGGTTCAGTGTGTAAGAATCTATCGGCAGAAATTTAATATGAAATAATACTAGTGATGTTGTCACTAGTGTGTGATCCTTTAAAAATTTAACAAATTGTTGTTTTCTTTACTGTAGAATGGAAGGCTACCATGTTTCTTGAAGTTGTCCAAACTGGACATAATTACAACCTTTTGAGTTTTTATGACAACTGAAGGCTACCACAGGTTCTCTTTTAGGCTTGGAAGGAGAGGGTGAAGTGAGGGTATTCAGTTGCAACATGCAAATTCATCACTAAATTCTACTCACCGAACTTTTAAGGTAAATTGTAAGTTTTTGTTTCTTAACACATTACTTCAGCTATGGAATACATCTACTTCCCACACTAAAGTCAATTCACATACAACAACTACATGGGCAGAAATAATATTCACACATGACTCTTCCAAACCAGCAAGATAGCAGCAGCTAACAGATGTTAGCCACTAAACACACAAGTAGTCCTCCCCTTAGTCTTCAGTGAAGATCAATCGAAAAACAAGAAAACAGAGTAAGACAGTTTCATGGATGGCTATCATGTTCTCCTATTCTTCTTCTTCTATCTTTTTTGACCTGCGCAAATGAGCTGGACAAGGTGATCAGATCTCAATGTGGACACAGGTGACACTTTAATTACAGTGATGCCATGTAATCCAGCCATGGGACAGCTGTGGCTTAGGGGTAGAGTTGTAGCCCTCCAACCTGACGGTCGGCAGTTCGATCCCCAGTCTGACCCATCTGCATGCCCAAGTGACCTTGGGCAAGATGCTGAACCCTGAATGGCCCTCCATGGAATAACTAAGTGCTGCGAATAGATGCACTCAATGCACTGTTTGACAGGTAAGGGTTAGGGTTTTATATAGCGCTTCAAGACTAGAAAAGCGCTATATAAATACAAAACCATTTAAATCAGTTTAAAACACATTTCGGCCCCCAAGTTAACTGATTGGAGTTATACACTGCTTGAGTGAAGAGGCAGTGTAAACGCAAAAAGAAAGATAATAATTTTGGTAATTTCTTTATTTTTATAATCGTTGGAAGTCATAATCATAATCGAAATACAATTAATCTTCCAGCCATACCTTCACTGCTAAAAAATGCACAACAATGGCTCTTTCAATGGGAATTTAAGTAAAACCCTTCCTTCCATGAGGTTTCTTGTGCCATTCTACAACTACTACATAGAGAGCTTACTAATGTACTGCATCCAAGTGTGATATGCTTGTTCAAAATCTGATAAAACAGCTCTCCAGAGTCATAAACACTGTCCAGGACATAATTGGCCACTCCCTGCCCTCACCAGATGACGTCTTCAGATCATTCTGCCTCCAGAGCTGGCAGCATTTAGAGAGACACAACTCTCCCCTGCCACTATGTCTTCAGCCAGTTGCTAAAAACTGCAGAACCATGGGGCATCTTATTTTAGCTAGTAAGGATGTAGAGTTAATGTAACTGCAGCTCCCAGTGATCTAAATAGAGCACAAGGACATGGTTTCGTAAGTAAAAATTCAATTTATTTTTTGAATGGAGATTTTTATTATCAGCCATTATATTGAAACCATCCAATGTAGACTTGCCACAAGCTATGAGATTGTGAAACTTTGTTATAAGCTCATGTAGGAGCAACAAGTCTGTATGATATCAACTCAGTTAAAGAAAAACTTGTTTTATTCACAATGCCAAGGAGAAGTACTATACAACCCACAATCCCCAGGTGTAAAAGCGCATCTCTAATTGGTGGAGGTCGCTGTTGCAATGGAAACATTTTATCACAACCATATAAATCATGTGGCCTATGACCGCATTTTCCAGCATTCCATCATCTTTACCACAGGTCAATCTGAGGAGGGCTGTTTTAGACAGAGTAAAAAGGGTGCTGTTTTAAAAGATCTTAGTGGCATTTTGGCCAAAATATGTTACAGACATTTCATTGAGACCCCAAGGAAGCGTATCAACTGTGGTAAAATGGGCATATGATGGGTCCTTTAAGGAGTGAAAATCACTACAAGTCAGGCCATGTATTGGAAGATAGTGTAAAGCGGTTTCCAGACATGACCTGCAGGTAAAATCCGGAGAATTGGCTACGGAGTTTACCCACAGTTTGCCTCACAGACACAGTGGGAGGTTCTCTGCACAGACACGTTCATAACAGCAACAAAACGACCGCATCATTCAGGCGAGAGGTGGAGAAGCCCGGGTGCAGCAGACAGAGGCGGGAGTGAACGCAAACTCTTGACATCTTAATTGGTGTTTGTGTCACCGCTTTGTGTGTCACCAGGAGACATTTGTTTTCCTTTTGTTTGTTTTTTAGAAGCGCCGTCCACCACCCCCAATCGCTCATGCTGAATTCAGGGATCCTCTACTGTGTTAGCACATCAACTTCTCCTGGATATTTATGGCCTTTATACTAGGAGGCCAGGCGGATCAAGTCTGAGATACTGCAAAGCGTCTCACTCGAATTTTGCATTCACACATGCACCTCCTCCAGAGAAAATGTTTGCAGCGGTGCGCCTAACCTTTTCATTTAGTTGCACCAGCACATAATTTAGGTGCACCCAAGATTTTGAGGATTATGACATATGGCTAGGGTTTGAATTTTTCTGAGATTAGGGTTAGGGGCTGGCAAATGCATTATGCAATAATAATGTCCTCAATAAGATAGAAGTACATGAATATATGTGTCTGCTTGTCTCGGTAATATTTATTTACGTATTAAACAATAGTGTATCCATGAGTCCGGACAGTGTGCATAAAATCTTTTTTTCAATGTGTTTGAATATGCCACCAAACTCTTCAGTACTTTTCAGGTCCTAATAACTTGCAATCAGTGTTGGTGTTTATTGTTAACGTGTATAAAGTGAGCAAGGTCAGCAGGGGTGGGAAAGGGACAGATTCACACAGGTGACCCTCAGCCTCACTGTCTGTTTGTGAGTGTGGGCGTGGGGCCAGTCCAGGCCTGTGTGTGTTAACTCCGCAGAAGAGAAGAGAAGAGAAGAGGAAGTGACACGACTTGATAAAATACAGAGGTACTGGCTAAATGTTGGCGCACCAGCTAGAACATTTTTTGCCGCACTTGACAGATTTTGTTTGCGGGTTTGAAGCCTGGGCCAACTTGTGGGTTCTGTCAGGGCCAGGATGAAAGATAAGACATACAGGGTTGTGGTGAGTTTTGCAGAATGGGTAACTTGCTAGTCAACACTATGTTACTTCACTATATGAAAGGCTTTATACAAGACACAGACTAACTAACAACAATATATTGCAACAATATATTAACAACCAGGTTATTTGAAGATGAAGAGCACTTTATAATTATTGATGCTTTATGTGATTCCTTTGTTCACTCTTATGTACACACTCTTTACCTTTTCTGGAACCAGAACCATTCTTAAATTAGGCAGTTACACTCTATTGGCCCCAAATATTGCTGAACCAATAATGACTTACACAAGAGCTCTAATGCAAGATTCTGAAAAAAAAAATGATGGTCTGTGAATAACATTCACTGGCATTGTTTGTGCTGTCAAAAACCCACATCAAACTTCTAAAACACCTCAAGATCTACGCATGTTTAAAGACTGGGACCAGTGGTGGGAACTAAATTTGCAGGCTACTCTTCCTTTGTGAATGACGGTAGATCCTGTTCAGACCACCTGCAAATGGATGGTTCTAGCACTGCACAATGGCATCAACAACACCACCTGGTTAAACGCTAAAAAGTACGGGGAAAAAAATCCTTTTTGGTGGAGTGTCAGTGACTGTTCAAGCAGGGACTTAATTGGCCGGTTATCTCTTCATTAGCTTTCTATTAGCAGATTATTCCTGCTGTTGTCCTTCTATCGTATGCCCTCATCTTCTGTAACATGGTGCTCCAATCAGTTATTTCTGTCCCCCTTTAATGTCTGTTATCCTCCTCTCATCTGCAGCAGCCTCTTTAACGCAGGGAGGAGTCTTAATGATCGTACAATACGACCCGACCTGCCACTTCTTCTTCTCTAATTAGTTTGTGACGCAGTAGCAGGGCCCAGTCGTCGACTCCATTTGCTGAGAAAAAACACAAGCAGCTTCTGCACCCTCTCTGCCAAGCCTCCACCTTTAATGAGACACAGAGTGCTGCTGAGAATGGAGCTGATGAGCCAATCAGGGTTGGCCGTGTGCTGAGCATCACAAACTGGCACTCACTATCCCCTCAGCCCCCCCACTCCCCGGCTACTGACGCTGACTGCCTATACATGATATAATGACTGTTTCAGTCAGCTGCTACATAAGCCACACACTCTCTCTTTAACCCCCCCCACCCCCCCCACCCCACATTCCCATAATCCCTCCAAGCACCTCCCACCCACTCCTCTAGCTTTGGGCACTCTGCCAGGCCAAAGCAATAATGGAAAAGGAAGGAAAAGGAGACATGGCGATGGAGAGATGGAGAGACTGGGGGGAGGTTGATAGAGGGTGAATGCCGCTACACATAAAGAAATAATCACACTTCATAAAACCAACATCAAGACAATGTTGGACATGTGAAAATCTTATGACAGACCCTTTTGGCTGGTAACAAAGTAAGAGCACCGAAGAGGTAGCCCAATATCATAAAACAGTAAATAGATTGTGTCCAGACATCCATCTACAGCACAGCATTCCAACAGAAGGCAGGATTTTGTAACCCCCTCTCCTGCTCCAGCTGTACAGTACCACAAAGAAAATCCTCCCTGCTCCTCTACCCTCCCCCAGTTCCTCAAACCTTCCGTCTTTTCCTCCCCCCCTCTTTGACTGTAAAAATAAACACATGCTTACTTTCAGGGGCCCCTTAAATGTAGCCAGAGCTGTGGACTTCATTTGTTCATATTACACTGGCCAATCAGGAGTGGATATGAAGTGTGTGTAGGTATGTGTGCAGGAGCATGTCTGTGTGTATGTGGGGTAATAAAGGAGTGACACAGCCAAGACACACTGAAAGCAGAGGGATTTTTTTTTAAATCTTGTGCTATCCTTGCTGAAGTCTTTGTGTGTTGGCTGTGTCTGTAGGGCTAGAAAAGAGACAGGGATGGCAGCTCTCTTCTCACATAATGCCAACTCTTAATTCCCCCATCTAACACACACACACACACACACACACACACACACACACACACACACACACACACACACACACACACACACACACACACACACACACACACACACACACACACACACACACACACACACACACACACACACACACACACACACACACACACACACACACACACACACACACACACACACACACACACACACACACACACACACACACAGCTGTCGATCAGATGGCTGCAGCTAAAATGTCCTCCTCAGAATAAATGCAGTGGCGTTCCTCACATTTGCACTGCAAGTCAACAGCAAAGAGCACCCTCCTGCCCTAGACTGCCCATTTCTGTCCTGTGTGGCTCAACACCAGGGGAACTGGGTTTGCCAAACGGGCCCAATGCCAGCGTAATAGTAATAAGGCCATTTTCAACTGTACTGTGGACTCTTCTGCTTGTTTCATGCATGATGTATGCATGAAACGAGCATGCATACATCATGACAATCCATTTGGCCGAAGCAATTCAATTCCTCCCAGTCTACCCTGTGTCTCTCAACCACCTTCTCCTGCTCATCGACTTTTTATACACGATCAGGGAAGCATTCGCCTGTTCATTTTTCAACTGTTTAGTTCATTGATGTCAGGCTTATCGCTGAGGTGCAGGAGCCAGATGTTTCAGGTCTGACATCCCATCTCTAGACAAAGACAAAACAAGAAAAAAAAGTGCAAATACTGATGTGATTCTGCAATATCACTTAACACCTCCTGTAGGGTAATTAACCCTACCTTCAAAATGGTGGTTATGGGTATAAAATAAGATCCATTTATTCATCCCAAACACATGCACAGACATGCAAAGGCACACTCATGCAGGTAGGGAAATTTAATCTCTGCTTTTTACCCATCTGCAGGACACACAGAGCAGTGAGCGACCATGTACGGCGCTCGGGGAGCAGATGTTGGGGGAGTAAGGTGCCTTGCTCAGGGGCACTAGACAGGGTAGGGAGACTCTTGGATTTTTGGACAGATCAATCCAGGTTTGTCTTTTGTTGTCTCTCCGTGGAGTCGAACCAGAGACGAACCAGAGACCTTCTCTGCCCATAGTCCAAGTTTCTACCACTAGACCAGGCATTGATACAAAATTTGCATGAATTCGGGGTCCAATAATGATATTAGGGAGTAAAACAATTCCAATACAGATATATTGGATTATGTTTGAGAGTCAGGACTCTTAAAGTGGACTCATAAGGACATTAAGTGCTATTATCATGAAATAAATTTAGGTGTAGGATTTGATTAATGCCAAAACCAAATTGCTTGTTCACTGGGGGACATGTTGGGTTTCTCTATAATTTTAAGGTCTGGACCTTACTGTGTAATGTGCCTCGATATAATGTATATTATGATTTCGCTCTATACAAATAATATTGAATCGAATTATGATTACACTTAAAACAACCCTGTGTTAAAACGGCAGGAGGGTGTGTTGTACATGTTGTACCTGTGAGACACTGAAATAGGTTCCAAGAAGATTTGGAGCTACAGATTGATTATAAGCTTATTGGAAGCCAGACCACTGTACAGCACCATGTCAAATGTTGCACCTTTGTGCCACACTATACAAGTAAAGGTTATTCTTACAATATTTTAAATGTTAAGATATCAGTACTCTAGTGATTAACTATTGTGTTTTTCGTTTAATATTAAAAAATTAAGGTTAAAATGATCCAGACTTTTGGCCTGCAGTGTAGGTCCAATTCCAACACGGCTGGATCTGCATTTACTACAGTGCAACAAAATGTGTCTTTTCAGGCAAATTAGCAAAAAGTGAAAAATGCCCTTTAGAATTTCACCAAATGCAATTTTTTAACTTCCTGTTAGTGCATTCACCATCCATGAGGGACCATTCTGCGTTATGTGACGCCAGTTTCTCTTATTTATAAAACCATAATACGAAAACAAGTCCGACTTGCTCATCTTAGAAGCTTACACTGCTGTAACTTACAAACCTTACCCAGTTTGCATGTTGCACCTACATCGGGGCGGTTGTGGCTGAGGGGGTAAACAGGTTGGTCGTCCTCCAACCTGAAGGTCGGCAGTTCAATCCCCAGTCTGACCCATCTGCATGCCAAAGTGTCCCTGGGCAAGATGCTGAACCCTGAATTGCCACCCATAGAATAAAAAAGTGCTGTGAATAGATGCACTGTATGAATGTGTGTGTGAATGGGTGAATGTAAAACTGTACTGTAAAGCGCTTTGAGTGGTCAAGACTAGAAAAGCGCTACATAAATACAAAACCATCTACCATTTTACTGCTGTTAACCTTTATTATTGTGGGACAGTTTTGATAATTAAAAATATATTTTGTTGTGGTTAACCATGAAACCATTAACCCTTTAATTCCTGTGCATTTTATAATTAGTCTATGTACTATACATAATACAACTGAGATACACAAAAATCTTGTCTAATCTAATAATTCATGGGTAAAAGAAAAAGGAAGAAAATGTACAACTACAAGAGAGAGTTAAAAGGCTGTTTGTTGCTCTGCTTAACTGGTGCAATCAGACCGTGACTGTTGAACAGTTAAGCAGTAAAGTTTGAATTGAAGCTGGGAACAAAATGGCTGCCATGTCATAATCCGAGCTAGATCCAGTAAGACGCATGAAACCTGCAGCTAGCATTGACAGTCTGTATCATGTAACATACAGCATGTCTGCGTCCATCAGTATATAGGTCATGTTATGATTAAGACATTCTCAATTTGTTGCTTTTAAATGAGAACAACTACAGTATATATTGACTTCAGCTGCATAAAAAAAAAAAACACACTGACCACAGCGAGCAGGAGGTGAACAAAAGTCTGGACCATCCCCTTACATTTATCACATTAACTGCAGAGATGGAACACTTGTTAATGCTGAATATGTGTGCTGAAAAGTCAGAAAATCCAAATCATGGTCTGACAGCATCCAGTATCAACCAGCTAGTTGCAGGGTGGTGTGAACTTTATCCATCTCTGTTGTGGACTATATGTGGTTCACAATGTCCATTCACTTGGAGTTAGTGTCGGACATTTTACAACCATAGAAAACAAAAAGCAAAAGTCACCTACACACAACAACCAGCACAGTAATAGTTGCATTGGTGGGAGTGTGTGTACATACCTAAGTGAAAGAATAAGAATAATTGATAAATCAGACCAAATATTAACTTTTGTGGTGATTAGTATAATCTATCTATCTATCTATCTATATACTGATTCAAGAAATCACTGTCCGTGTGTGGCTTGCATATTTTGAGAACCATTTTATCGGCTTCAAACTCGTGTGAATTGTCAAGGGCCCAGGGAAGTGCAGTGTTGTTTTGGTCTGATTTGGACACAATATATTTAATTGTTGTCTTGAATGACACTGTTGCCGAGAACATGCCGTTTTCATGATCAACGACGTCACATTGATGAGTCACAGCCACTGCTGCTACAGTGCACTGGTTGGCTGATTTTATCTTAAATAAAGTGTTTTCATATTGCACCAAATTCAATACTGCACCTCAGTGCAAAAGTGAATATTATTGAATAAAATGTAAACACTTCTTGGTTATAAAACTGTATGCACTGTAAATCCTAAATAAAAGAGATCCGCTGTAATGATCACACTGAGCAATACAACATACAAAAAGTGAGATTGCTCACTTACTTTTCTCCTCTGTTTGTGTTGACAATACATCAGCCTGATATCTGCAGACAGCATTTACTGCCCAGCAGGGACAGACTGGATAAATTAGTATTCACATACTGTTCAGTCGACTTCCACGTCCTTGCATCTCGTAACTTGTAACCACATAATATCAACAAACATGAACAGATTTTTTTTCAGTCTATCAGCAGAGTCAGATGACCATTCTGAGACACTGCAGTTCTGTAAAATGAGGAAGGTCTACATAGACTGTAATAATTTATGTCGCTGTAACAGGACTGTGGTGACTGACATAATCAGCTATCTTCTCTTTTAACTTAAAATAACATTTAAGGCATTTTTGGCACAAGCTCTTCATCTTCCATGCTGCCAACTTATATGGAATAGTCTTTTTAATACATCAAGCATGAAAGAGACCCTCTGAGAGAGACATGTGATATAATTTGGCCAATCAGCACAGCCATCTAACCATTCTGTTGGTTTGTGAACATAGCATGGATATACATCAATATGGTAGCAGACCATGATAAAATGGTAATATTTCACCATCTCTTTGATTCACAAGCAAAGTAGTTGGTGGACATCTAAAAAGTCTATCAAAATATAGATTCGTAAGATTGCCAATCCCGATCTTATTTATTTAAAATAATGCACTACATTCTATTAAACAGCAATGCAAAACTGGACTGAAATCCAATATTTTGCAATAACGAGATATTATAAAACCTTTTATTTGTATTGGTTGGTATTACAAGTATGTATTGTGGGGCTTATAAGAATGTTAAACAGAACAGAAGTCGATGGCCATCAACAATACATATTTTTCATACCGTATTTTTGGTGCAGAGGGCAAATTTGCCTCTGTCACACAAAAGTGTCCAACGACCAATACTCAGCAGGAGGTGATGCTATAATACAGAAATAGAAAGTAAAATTTCTGCATTTAAGACATGGGTATGGCAGTATTTCAGCTTTCCTTTCAAATGTGAAGAAAATAATGAATGACTTGCTGACAAGGCAAATAATGTCTGTGAGTAGTGCTAGACTGCAAAGATGACAGCTAAATCATTACATTACATTACATGTCATTTAGCTGACGCTTTTACCCAAAGCGACTTACAATTAGTGCATTCAGCATTTATTAGGGGCCATATTAGCACTCATCCCCAACACTGCCATAAAGACCTATCAAAGAGAAAGAAATGAAAAACAAAAATAGCACTGTTCAAATCATTGACAATAGAGCAACTGGCAACTTTAATAACTGAACCACAAGCCTTTACTATGGTCCAAGGTGAGAGTTTTTGAAAATAGCTTCCAGTGCTGGAGCAAAATTGCCAAGTTCAATGAAGAATCTTTTTCTGGTGTCATACAAAATGTCTACAGGAATACCAGACTTAATGTTGTGGAAAGTGCATTTCATTAACAACAGTCAGGTCAAACAACCATGCTACTCAGTGCTACTCTCAGCAAGCACTTTATTAGGAAAAACGGTGTGTTGGAAATTGTTGCTGATGTGACCACAACCCTTAAGGAAATCACCAACTAGGAGCGGTTACTGAATATGTGAATGGCATGTAGGATAACGTGGTGGATACCCTTAGAGAAGATTTACCAGAGGTAGCGTCCATCTGGTTTCTTTAGCCAGTGCTAGAAATGATGTGTAGATGTCCAGTAACAACCACTCCCTTAGCCAAGACAGAAGGCAGTGGCTGATTCATCTCTACAGTACACACACACACACACACACACACACACACACACACACACACACACACACACACACACACACACACACACACACACACACACACACACACACACACACACACACACACACACACACACACACACACACACACACACACACACACACACAGTAAAGGATGTTGATGATTATTATTTTTTTGCATATGGATAGTGTTTGACACTAATGAGGCCAATAAGAATGGAGCCCATAGCAACAGAGTTGTAATTGGTCATGTGGAGCAGTTGTAGGATGCAGATTTGGAGCCAATGACAGCTGAGAGGAGGACGCTGGTGTTGCTTTGTTTTTGGATGAAGTGACTGGTGTGTTGATTTAGTACAGAGGGCTCATTCACCAAGACTGCAGTGTGATAATTACACACACCTCCACCTCGTGCCTGGATAGACAGCAGTAAGGCAACACACCTTCAACCTAGTGCTCAGACACAACACGGCTTTTTATTAAACAAGACAACAGCTCATTGTGGGCGTTGCTATGACAACCAGTTGTCTATTTTTATGCCACTAATCAATTACTGTTCTGCTGTCGCCTGAGGGGTGGGGGTGTGCATGTGCGTGTGAGGGTTGAGAGTACTGATGAATGGGGAGGGGGGCAGTGGTAGAGGGCAAAGGGGAGGAGGAGGAGGAGGGTTTAGTGTGCAGTTGGAGACAAAGAGCATCGCAGAGGAAGTGAAAGAAAGAAACCGTGTGGAGGATTCATCTCATACCAATACACTCCACAACACAGAGGTCGCCATCTACATTACTTAGAATGTTTCACATCATTTGTCTGTTAATCAGGCAGCACAGATCTGATCTGGTGATCATCTTGATAACTGTTTTTTCACTGATGCCAAACATTCACTGGCTGCAGCCTCTACATCATGAACCCTGTTCCTCATTATTCTGGACTGGTTGTCAGACTCAAGAAGCTTCATGACATTTCACTTCAATTTGCCATTACTTTTGACATTTGATTGACAAAAATGGATCCATTACCTAAAACATGAATCTGTAATTTAACTATGTAAGTTGCTGCTGGAGGTTTACCAAGCTGATCCAAACAATAAGTGTTGGAGCTAATTTTGGCATATTTCAACAGATTGCATAAATTGAAATAAAGAAAAATCTGAATACAATCCATTCCTTACTGAAATCTGGTGCATTCCGTTACTGCACTGCAGTCTGCCTGCACTGTTATATTCCTTTACTGCACTGTTATGTTCCTTTTCTGCACTTTTACGTTCCTTTACTGCACTCTACTGTGTATATTTACTGCACTTTACTCTGCTGCATTTCTTTACTGTTATTATAATTATCATCATGCAGATCTGAAAACTTATCGTGGGTAAAAGGGGTGACAAAAATACTTATTGTGGTTGGCATCTGGTTTTTGCTCATTACAGCTAATGTCTTGCTTCATGACCTCAACCATGTGATTTTAAATGAAAAATAAACGTAATAGTTATTGTATGTGTATCTAAATTGCTCAATATGTAGAGTCAATATTTTTAAATTAATTATTTAATAACAGCTGGCTCCCATCCACTCCCAAACAGCGGAGAATTTCTTAAACATGGATGACATTAAATTAATAATTGAAGTGGAGAAGTACAGTGAGTTGTATGATCCTCGGAACATGTCCAAAAAAGACAAATGTTGGGACAGTGTTGCTTAATGTGGGAGCAACAAGTAAGTATATGCTTGAATACTACTGGATCAACCGGTGATATTATTAGCGCTGCCCGGCGGTTCAGCATCGCTTCAGCGTCCGGTGTGAACAGCCAAGCGCCGGCGCGATAGGGATTAGCGCGGCGCAGCGCTTTGGCGTCGCGTCCACGTTCTCTGTTCCTCTTTCAAAATGAATGCGCTGTCGATGTCTTCTAAAACAGACTCAATGGCAGCATCTACACATCTCAGCTCTCCAGCGGCAGGCGTGTTTGTTGAAAACGAATTCAACTCAGTACTTTGATGACGTGGTTGATTACGTTACTGTTGATCTTCTGTCCATCATCGTATATAGCCCGCCCTGACAATCTGATTGGTCCGAACCGTTTCTGTTCGGGCTTAATTTCTCCCCAACCGAGCGACACCAGACCGATCTTCCCGACCTCAAATGTTGTGGGAGGGGCTCAATTCGTCTGGCATCCAGGCTAGGCCTCTGTGACTTTGACTGGCCAAATCTCTCTAAATATACCGTAGGGGTGTAATGGCACATGTATCCGAAACCAGAAATTTTGTTTGCATCTCAAATTCTGAGGGACAACTTTAGCGAAGGACCAGATGTGGTCATATCAACCGCAGACACATAGGAGTGTTAAGACCCTCCCTCATCATTTAAGTCTGCTGTGTGGGAACACGTCAGTGTCGGGCTAGGGTTAACCCGAACCCTAAAAAAGCCGACATTAAATACAAACTATGTTTGAATGTTGAGGTGGTAATAAACCTCAAAGAAGCAGTGGCGATTCTTAATTTCAGCTCATTCTGAGAATTTGATGCAGCAATTGTCCCTTTTCCCATATTTTTATTTCTGAGAGAATCAAGATAATTTGTTATCAAATCATTTGACCCACTTTTTGCTAGGCAATAAAACAAAATCGATAACTATTGCAATACAATTTTGGTCAGTGGCAATAGCAATATAACAAATGTATAATATATATATCGATATGGTAAATGGCCTGTACTTATATAGTGCTTCACCACCAACTCTCCACTCAAAGCGCTTTACAATATTATTTTGCCCTTCACCCATTCGCACACACATTAATACAGTGCATCTATGTGCAGCACTTTATCTTTTATAGACCACTCACCCACTGCCAGCACAGCCGGTTCAGTATCTTGCCAAAAGACAGTTCAGCACGCAGGATGTGGGGTATCGGGATCAAACCACTGACATACTGATACCATCTCCTGAGCAATAGCTGACTTGTTTATGCATTGTGCAAGCACAGAACGTATAACATAATTGGCCAATTTACAATTTTTTTGTGTTTTTTATTCTTTACCATAAAGGGATCAACTTAAAATTAATGATAACGTGACACTTATTGTGATAGGTTGCAAAATGGCTGAAATAAGTTTTTATCTTGATATAATTTTTATAATCGTCTATCACTACTTTTTAGCATATTAAAATTGAAAACCTGAATCAACGAGAACCGAAATTGATAAGCTGAATAACAATCATAAAATTACAACGAACCCAAGCCTACCTTTAAATTATGACTTTTTCTATGTATAAAGACAGGTGGCATGCACATTTCGCTGGCTGTCATAAAAATCTCAGAACAATGAGGAACACTTGGGCTTCCAATTAAGTCTTTTACAATGTGGGGAAACCAGTTAAACTGATAAGATTGGTTAAAACTGAATAACCTGTAGTTGTGGATTAATAGCGTCAAATCATATTTGTTGATCATGAAGCAGTCAGGTGGACCACTGTAATCCTTGTGTTGTAGAAGTCTTTCAGTGTTTCCTTTATCAAACGCCACTATCAGAAAAAAATGAAAATGGTGTTATTTTTTTCCCTGAGGTAAAATGAGACTAACTATTTACAGGAGGGCAAGGCTGATGATACCTTCTTGTCAGGCGACAGAGGTTTGTGTTTTCTTGTCGGTGTTTAAATTAGTTTTGTGTTCCTTGAACAAAGGCACAGACGTAATTTTCTTCTCTCTCCATTTTTTAATGCACTTATTTTAACCCAGGGAACAGAGCGCAGTCAAAACGCACTGAGCCAGTCTGAGCCGGTTTGTAACCTCAGGGTATGGAATTATCTCTTAATATGTAGCCGTTAGTGGTCAAGACGTCACACAGTAAGACAGTCAGAGAGAGAGAGCCAGGGTGGGAGGAGCAAGCGCTGTGTTTTCAGAGCAGAAAGAGGAAAATCTCTTTCTTCAGGAGCTGGCACTTTGACAAGAAAAGAGTGAGAGCAGAACTTCAGACCACAGGGTGGGGCATGCACTGTTTCACCAGCCAAATGAGAGGAAAAAATAAGAAAGAAAAAAAGCAGCGGGAACATGAGCCATTTAGTCAGAGCGAGGCACACAAAGGTAGACAGACATTTTAAAATGGGGCTGAACATGGCAGCCAGGCGGAGTATCAACAAACGGCACAGAGAAAAATATGCCACAGACAATAAAAAGAACCAGATGAGCACATACATGTTAAAACACAAAACTCATCCGTACAGTATTTTACATGTACTAATCCCTGACAGACACCATCAGTGAATTACACAAAGCTAGAGTAGAGACCAAATTCCCCATCCCATTACACTGCATTATGGAGTAGTTGAAGAACCAATGAATCTTTGTTGGATGCTAGTGCTGGTTTGCAGACAATGTGGAGCAAATGGGACAATATGCCTGTAAAAAAAGACCAGATATGTCAAGTGCTAACAAACATCTACCTTTAATTTCACTGTTCGACATATCACTTTAACAATTTTTTTTAAAGGAAGGATCTTTGCATTCTTCCACACAACACTGATTCAGGCAGGGAATCTGCATGAAGCGAACAAAAATAAACAGGGAGGAGAGTGAATGTGACACACAACGAGGTCATTCAGAACAGAAGGACTGTGACCAGTGTGGACAGAACAAGGAGCTTTTATCTAAAGAAAGGGTGACTTTGATTATACCGACAGGATTTGGGTCTGAAAAGACTGACACTGACCAGAAAATGACCACAGACCAGTCCACACAAGAGCCTTGAAATACCACTGACCTCTTTTAGCACCTACACAGGAATCATGTCAGTACAGAGTCAACAGATGATACACATAAAAGTACAGTTGAGCGGTCAAAACAAAGCCCAGAGTCAGACGCTGAAGAGGCCCGACAAGACACATGAAGAAAGACACATAGATACGAAACATAATCTCTATTTTAATACAGACATGATATTTTGGTCATATCCCACAGGCCAAATATCAGTTATTTAAGGTGCCATTTGATTAAGGGTTGGGAACACTGCTGGAATATCAATCTATCAATCAATTTGTATTTGTTTAGCCCATATTCAGATATCACAATTTGTTTCATAGCTTTTTAACAAGGTTTGACAAGGTGTGACATACTCTGCCCTTAACCTTCAACAAGAGTAAGGAAAAGCTGCTAACGGAAACTAACTAAAATGTCTTTGTTTTATGAGGTTCATTATTGGTGCCTTCTATCTTATCACAACCTCATTACCTTGTCCATAGCAGAGGAAAGACTGAGGCCACAGCAGAAGATTTGCAATAGACAAAACATCCTTGGCCTCACACTGTTCCTCTTCTACTGTTGTAGTTTGGCTTTCAGAAAGCTAATATTAACAGACCACATCCAAGGGTGCAGCAAGCACCGGCTGTCAGCACTGTTCTGAGGTCAGTACATGAGAGAACTATGCTGACAGAGAACAGTAAGTGTGTCTTGTTTTTAACACAACTACTACTACGATTAAGATGCATTCATTAGTCCCAAACACATGCACAGACATGCAAAGGCACACTCATGCAGGTAGGGAAATTTAACTTCTGCTTTTAACCCATCTGGTGCAGGACACACAGAGCATACTACTACTACTACTACTACTACTACTACTACTACTACTACTACTACTACTACTACTACTACTACTACTACTACTACTACTACTACTACTACTACTACTACTACTACTACTACTACTACTACTACTACTACTACTACTACTACTACTACTACTACTACTACTACTACTACTACTACTACTACTACTACTACTACTACTACTACTACTACTACTACTACTACTACTACTACTACTACTACTACTACTACTACTACTACTACTACTACTACTACTACTACTACTACTACTACTACTACTACTACTACTACTACTACTACTACTACTACTACTACTACTACTACTACTACTACTACTACTACTACTACTACTACTACTACTACTACTACTACTACTACTACTACTACTACTACTACTACTACTACTACTACTACTACTACTACTACTACTACTACTACTACTACTACTACTACTACTACTACTACTACTACTACTACTACTACTACTACTACTACTACTACTACTACTACTACTACTACTACTACTACTACTACTACTACTTTTTCCTGTTTACATGACTGAGACAATGTTTCAACCACAGATTGTCTTCCTTAGGTCAGAAATTAACATACACACATGTATATATATATTATCGATTGATGATCCCACCTAACCTCCTCATGAGCCTAAATGACAGTCGGATATTATTCTTTTTTTCAACAACATGGTGCTTACTCCTGGTCTTACATTCTTGTTTTAGTAAAAAAATGTTTGAACAGACATATCCCTACTGACATGTTACAATCATGGATGCTACATTAATGTGTATCACACCGTTATGTAGGGTCAGGTACTGAAATCACCTACATGTGATGCAAAATGCAAAGGTGGCCAGGGAAACATCTAACCTGAAAATCAGAAGCCAGCACCACTGAAACTAAATCTTCAGTAGACAATGGCACTTAATGTGGGGCAGCCTTCAGATAGCTATTTATCTAGTTGAATTAAGTGGTTGTTGGAGATAACTGGGCTTTTTTAACCTTCTTGGTTGACATTAGCTTTTATTAACCCTGAGCCACTGGCTGTGTCTGAAATTTCTTATCGACATGCTATTTAGTATGCAAGTTATTTGAGCAAGTCTGAAACGCTAGTATTGAACCAATATTATGGCATACTATGGCAAACATTACAATTTTTACTATGCAACCTACAGCGGGTAGAGCGGGTCGTAATCTAGATAATGAACCCCAAAATGCCTTCATGTGCCAGTCTCATGGAAAAAGTGCTGCCCATAGATGCACTGTGTGTGTAAATGGCTTTGGCTTTGTATTTATATAGTGCTTGTCTAGTCTTGATGACCACTCAAAGCGCTTTACAGTTCAGTCCTTCATTCACCCATTCACACACACACATTCATACAGTGCATCTATTTGCAGCACTTAGTTATTCTATGGGGGGCCATTCGGGGGTTCAGCATCTTGCCCAAGGACACTTCGGCATGCAGATAGGTCAGACTGGGGATCGAACTGCCGACCTTCAGGTTGGAGGACGACCACTCTATCAATCAGCCACAGCCGCCGATGTGTGAGTGTGTATTAATAGCAAAACCTGTTCTATAAAGTGCTTTGAGAAAGCACTTAGAAATTAAGACTATAAATACAGGCCATTTACCATTACATTAGTCCTGAAAAAGGTACCAGTACTAAATTCCTGCTTCCAATGCGGCTTTGACTCAAATGTGAATGACACGTAATCCTAATGTTGTACAACCTATTGTTTTATGATATTCTGTGTTTTATTCAGAACAAAATGTTGCCTGTACACAGCCAAACACAATAACACTTGCCCATTTCAGTATTAATGTTACACTACTGATTAAGATCTGCACCTTTCAGAAAAACATAATCTGTGTTTGGTAATGATCAAATTAAAATAGTAATTTGTATTCCTGCAGAAACACCCTATGTGACATTTTGGATCCCTGATCCTGGAAGTGCCCTTCAATGTAAAAGGGAGGATTGGGAGAATTGCATTCAGACTAGTTGACTGAGGTGACCTTGTGGAGCACCTGGCTAAACGCAGCAGCACAGCAATGCAGCAATGATGTGCACACTGCTTATTCACTGGCTGGATTAGTCACATCTGCACTGCCTCTGACTGCTAGGCCACTTCTACAACCGAGACAAATTAAGCTCTTCCTTCAACCACACACACCACTCCCCTGCTTTACACATTCATTAAAAAGACACAAATCAATAAGTGCCAAAATATATGCCTAAGTGTGTCCACATGACTGGAGTTTTGTAGCTGCTTAAACATAGACGTTTGGAAACACTGCTAGCAACACTACGGGGCAGAATTTTTGTCTGGAGAGGCAGAAACTGCCATTTTTTGGAAACAATCATATTAGACACTTGCTGAATGGCTATTTTGGTCATGACTTGTCCTTCACCGATTCGCCAGGCTCCAATCACATGACCCCATTCCAGAAGTAAAAAAACAACATCAGTGAAGAACTCAACATGGATAATCCTGTGTACATCGGCACACTAATGCCTTTCAGTCTACATTGGCTTGCCCAGTGTATGCTTGTTGTCATGTGATGGCATGGATCTAGCCTTTGCAAGGGGTGGCCTGATTAAGTGTGTTTGGCCTCAGTCTTAACCTGAATCTTTTGATATTATGTATATATGCTGATACTGAGTCCAATATAATAACACTTATATATAGATCGGTAGTATTAAATGTGTTTCTGACACACTGATATAAAGATGCTAGCCTACAGACTTTGGCACACATTTTTTAATAGCTTCTTGATCAAAAATACTGAAGGTCCTGACTGTAAGACTGTAAAGCAGATTTTTTTTAATTATAAATTTAGAACTGAAATGGTTTGACATGATCGGACAGGTGAGAAGATGACTCAAGAAACAAGAGATCACTGTGATAAGTATTTCTATTAATGGAAATAAAAAGATCCATTTTCAGCACATTCAATTATTTTGTGTTATACAATCAAGTGTCACCCCGGTCTATCATATTGAACATGTGCTATAATCAATATGATGCAAGGGATCAAATGGCTGTTTGTGATGTAAAAGGTGAAATTCGTTGCAATGAATCTCTATGAATTATTATCTACATTTACTGAGTATTTAGCCTCTTTTAGCTAAGTGTAGTTAAACAGCTCACACAATCTGCTTCCAGCTGAAAATAAACTACAGGCGACAGACACTGATGAAGCAACTTTCCCTTAAGATATCTGCTCAGTAGACAGTCAGAAAGAGCAGCTGGTGAACATGGTAGAGCATTTAGCGGCCAAAGAGAAAAGAGTACAGCCATCATTAAGGTTATTATTAACATGCTTTGAGACAAAATGCCGATGGTGAAAAAGACCTATAAAAGGTAGGCAACTTCAAACCTTCAACTGTCTGTCTGATGCATCACTTATTGTGTAGCGGCTACAGCTTCCTATAGCCTTAGGGCCATTTCCAACTAAGCATTCCTCAGCGTCCAACAGGCCATCAAGGTAAGTGACACTTTAAGTTGTTATCAGCCCATTATACCCTCTGTCCATACTAACACATTCACATACACTGGGAACTAGTGCTATCAGTGTAAACAGGAAGCAGACAATCTTCTCTACACATGGTTGCTATGGTGCACAAAATACGATGTATAATGAACAGCAATGGTGAAAAGTAAGAGCAGGGATTGCTTTTCTTGGACTGACGATGTGGTGGAACTGTTCATGAAAGTAAGTGCTCTCAAATATTTGTAATTCGTTATTCATGATCTGTTCACCACTGGTAGTTGACTTGTGACTGATAAGATCCCAACAGGAAGTGAAAGTGGGTGTCTGTCATTATTTCCATCATTTCCAAAGTCATTGTTGGTTTTAAAAGGTTCTAAAACGTGTTTCCAGTTGTCTGATGTCCAGAGTACTGTGGATGCCAGGCGTACACAAAGGAAAAGTGATGCATTTTAAAAGAAGAACCTATTTAGTGGGGTGCCTAGGCAGTCAGTCATTTCAAATTGATGCAAAAGTTTTGTTTTGTTTTTTAAATTGAACATAATGGTCTATGAAACCATTTTGGTCTGAGAAACCAGATGAAAAAAAAAATGTTAGGCCCATTTTCTAAAATCGCAAAAATCGGAAATATATATATTTTTAAAAGGTCTTAATTTTCTTACATTTGCTATGATATTATATTTTTTATTGCTTTTGCAAGTCAGTACTATGTTGGGAATGAACTTTTGCTCAAATATGGAAGTTGTGAAAATTATGGTATAGCAAAAAAATAAGGTGGCTACCAATTTCCATACCTTTTTTTAAATAAATTTATAGATTAAGATTAAGTAAATGATAACAATGTATGTGAAGGGAGCACTGGTGTGGACCCAGTGCTCTTTAAGAAGACTCAACTCATCACCACAGTGATTCACACACTAATTAACGATAGGTGAACTTTTATTGTCATCTTGTGACATATTTGAATACAGAAAGAAAAAAACAATGGCAATGTAATAATTGATTAGAACTATGAATTATTTATTTTATATACAGAAAAATACACACAGGTAGATGTTATACATCTGCTATTATATACATCAGTGATTCTCAAATGGGGGTACGCGTACCCCTGGGGGTACTTGAAGGTACTCCAGGGGGTACTTGAGATTTTGTTTTTATATATTTAAAATTAGCAACCATCCAAAAATCCTTGAAAAATTGTTATTTAACAAACATTCAATAAAATATAAGTGTAAGTTCATGAACTAAACGTTATATTCAGTAGGCTTTTCAATTTAATTATCCTAAAAAAACAGAGTCTCCCCCATACCGATGGTTTGACCCAACCTGGCACATGCCACCTGTCATCAACTGTCATCACCTGCCTTGAAAACAGCAATGCTGCTGAAACACGGAGGGACAAGTACCAAAGAAGGCGAAACCAGAGCAGAGAGCCTTCCCTAAACAACACCGTGAGAGCTTGTGCCTCTTCGGAGCCTCGCTAAAACGTAAAAGTTTTCCGTTGTGAAGTTAATGATTCATAACAAGTCCGCGTCTCTACCGGTACCCTTTCAAAATAAAAGCATGTAATTCAAAAGCGGAAATGAAATTGTATGACCTTAAAGCGAGCAAATATTTCACAATAAAATAACAGAAAGCCACTTCAATAACAATAACATAGATTGGGTTATTTACACTTTTTGTTTTTTCTTTTGGGAGAGATTAGCCAACAGTGGCATTAAGCCACCACATCTTCAGCGGTATCTCCAGACAAAACATGAAAGTCATGTTGGTAAGCCACCTGAGTTTTTTAAGAGGAAACTTTCTGAATTCAGGTCATCTCAAGACACGATGCGAAAAGCCTCCCCGAATCAGAGGGAAACAAGCTTCCGGTCAGTATTCTTTTCGATCCTTAAAGAAGATATTTTAAGATGATAAATATTGAAAAAATATGTTTTGAGCTAATCTTTTATTTAAAACTAAGTTAATGATTTATTTTTTGGGAAGAAGTGTTTAGCTATTATTAAGTTCATGAGTTCAGTTTGAGAACATATCTTTATTATGATCCCAAAAGAGGTCACTTTAAGTTGATAATTATTTTGATGTGCACAAATCTTTATTTATATTGAGATAATAATAGTTATTTTTTATATCTTTTTATTTCGAAATAGTTCAAGAGAGACAACTAAAAATGAGCAATGTTATGGACATTGATGGAGTTTTAAAATGCTTTGCGCTGGTTAGGGGGTACTCTGCAGAATTTTTTCTTCGAAGGGGGTACGTCACTGAAAAAAGGTTGAGAACCACTGATATACATTATTGGTTGGAGGTTGCCATTGAGGGGTTTGTTTTGGGGAATAGGAAAGGGGTGAGGGGTGGGAGAGAAAGGGGTGGGAGTGGAAGGTGGGCAGGGGGAGGAGGGGAGGAGTAGGTAGTGGGTGGGGTAAGAAGGTGTGAAGGAAAAGGGTGAGTGGTTTCAGGGCAAACGTCGTATCATTCCTATCATCTTTGGAGTTTGATCTGTCTCCTGGTTCAGGAGTTCATCTTAGTCCTCCACCTTCAGCGCCTCAAGCTGCTCGACATTTCTGTCCATAAATCCTCTCTACGTTCTCAGGCTCGTTCTCCAGTTCACTGAGCTTGTGCTGGCAGTCTAGGCACGACCTGGTAGAAGCTTGTCGTTTCCTGATTTCCTTTTTCACCAGCTCCTCCTTACGTTTGACCTCCTCCTGGAGTTTACTGTTCATCTTTTAGATTGTCAACTTGCTTCTTCAGAGTCTGGTTTTCTTTTTCAACGGCCTCAACCTTCCTGCTGCTCACTCCCTCAGTCAGAGTCTTCTCCTTCCGCAGCCTCTGCGCCTGTATCTTCACCTGACTCTTCTTGACCTCCTTTTCTTTGACCGTGAGCGTGGCCGGGCAGTTAAGGTAGGGGGTGATTTGAAGAAGCTTGTCCTTCTTCTTCAGCTCATCTTTAAGATTCCTCTGTACAGTCTTGAGCAGTTTGACCTCCTTCAGAGCCTGCTTTTCCTGGTCAACCTCCACCTCCCTGCTTCGGCTTCTTTCAGGCTGAGCCGGCTCCTGGGGCAGACTGGCCTCCAAGGTCTCACACTTGGCCTGACACACACTGAGGTCTTCCCTGCAGTATATCTAGGCCCTGAAGCGACGACGTCGTTTCTTCTTCTCTTTTTGTAAGAGAACTTCTCCTACTTTCACCTGCTCCTTGAGCTGCTCGACCAGCTCCTTTAGAGTTGAGTTTCCCTCTTTGAGAGCCTCAATCTGACTTATGGCTCGGAGCAGTTCGGCTCGGAAGCTCGGCACGATGTCTTGGCGTTGCATGGTTGCCAAACGGAGCAGATCTACTTCCGATGAAGCACAGACAGAAACATGGACTCAAGTTCGACTGAGGATCGTGGAGAGTTCAAAATGCTTCGGCTCTCTTCAGGATTGTAGACACAGAATGATGACGTTTTCTGCACCTTTATAGATCCAGAAAGTGCAACTTTGATCTTTAACATTAACAAAGATCATAGTCACTTCCTTTGCTCCTATGATCCTTTGTTCATTCCTTTGATCAATTCAGGAAAAGAAATACCTTTCCTTAATACTGTTGAGGGTTAAGATCAAAGCATGTGATTTGTGATAAGAGCTAAACAAATAAAGTTTTATTGATTGATTTTTTTTTTAATTGATTGATTGATTACTGCTAATTTCAGTGTTAAAGACGTATTAATGGGAAAACTGAATATCATCTGAAAACCAGTATCAACTTTTAATTCTAACATGCGAGTCAAAACTCAGCCTCTTGAGGAAAGGTTCAGTGCGTGAAGCTTTGCAAAGGCTATTGGAGATCGAACAAGGAACAGCGCAAAAAAAAAAAAAAAATCATAAAAATTTGAGTTAGTGCATATTCAGAGTTGCAGCCATGGATAACCTGGATCATAATCTCACATCACGTACTGCTACCTCATACTTCCATAGAATTGGGATTTCACTTTTTCAGTTTCCTACAACACAGACGCCTGGGACCAAGAATGTCTAAGCATAAACTCACATACAGAAGAAGGTAGCAGTGGACCAATCCTGCCTCACTCGTATACATATGGGTTATATCGGTCATATTATAAAGATATCAGTTGCTACTCCTGATCCTGAATCAATACATACTTATTATGTTCAGATCAGATAATCTGATCAAGAATTATAACAGCTACCATATTTTATTAAGGCTGGTGGTAGGTTCGGAGCCAACAACACCCCCTAGAGGGCAATTTTTTGACCGGCAAGTCTGGCCCTCGGACCAAAATTGTTCTATAGACCCTTACAAACATCTTAGAAGTGAAAACGAAACGTTTGCATCAATTTGAAATGAAAATGACATATTGCCTATACACGGAACCCCACTAATTAGCTTGGCCATAGCCTCAGGCAAATGTTACACACACGCACACACGCACACACGCACACACGCACGCTGTATCCCACTGCTTCCCTGACTGCTCTACAAAAATTCTGTGTTAATTAACTGTATTTTATTTATGTTAGAACTGAATGGGGCTTAAACACAAATATCTAGATAGCTCATCTTTCAAGTCAGTTGTGAACAGTTGTTCACAAGTAGTAGTTGTGTCACGAATGAAAAAAAACCTGTATAGTAAAGACCTTTGAAGGGAGGTTCCAGATACTGTCTGTTGATCTTACAAATACTTGGTTCTGAGCTTACTGAGGGCCTAACATTAGACCTACTCTGGCTATTATGCTTTTCTCCCTCAGCAGCAATGAAAAAACATATTTTACAAATGTGCTTATTGTACATACAAGAGTTTGAAAAATACACACAGATACAGTATATGTTCGTTTCCACCATAATGCTCACTTCTGAAGTCTATTGCAAACATTAGCTTTAAGCTTCGTATACAACTCTGTATGGTACACGTGGCTGGTCCACATCACAAGCCAAGGGGACTTTATCTCTGATCTACCGTGTGCACCATCAACCATTTATAAAATACTGTTCTGGCAGTGTTAATGTTTTAATCATGGGCTGATCAAACTTGCCTGAATTTTATCACAGCAACTCATAATGAGACTCAGTAGTGTGTATGGCCTAGCATTGTCCTGCACCAGGGGGAACCCATGGCCCACTGCACCAGCATTAGGTCATACAATCTCTCTGCGAATTTCATCCCGTGACCTAACAGCAGTCAGGAAACCATTTGCTATGACATGGAGGTCTGTGCGACCCTCCAAAGATCGATCAATCAAATTTTATTTGTATAACCCATATTCACATATCACAATTTGTATCATAGGGCTTAACAAGGAGCGACATCCTCTGCCCTTAACCCAAGTCCATGTCAGCAGCCACCACGATCAGGATCCACCTGCCAGATCGGATGCCAATGTAGTCCACAGTCATTGTCCACTGCCGCCATCAGGATCCACTATCAGCTGCCACCTCCATCGTGGTCCACCACCATAATCAGATGCCAACATGATACAGGATTAGGGTTGCAAAGGTGCGTAAAATGTCCGGAAACTTTCCATAGGAATATTGAGCTCAGGAATTTTGAAAAAAAAAAAAAATCGGAATTAAGCGCTGAGCAATAAAAACATCATTCAAAACTCTATTTTAAGATGTATGGAATGCAGCACACGCTGCCTATTGAATTTCAACCTTACACTGTGCATTCTTCCATCACATGTACAGATAATTCCCAGCATCCTGCACACTACAGCAGGGCTATCGAGGCCTGCTGTTGTGTGCAGGACTAGTCAGGTAAGTTTCGATGATATTACTGGGGGAAATATATTAGCATGCTGATTGAGGATGGTTCATCTGTTCATCTAGCCCAGGGGTGGGCAAACTTTTTGACTCACGGGCCACAATGGGTTCTAAAATTTGACAGAGGGGCCGGGCCAGGACAAGATGGATGGAGTGTTTTTGTGAACTAATATAGATGAAATGGAAAAATCATTACATGAAATGATTTGGCCTTTAACAAATAGCAAAGCCTTTATTTGCAAGGCAATTTAACAAAACTTGGTAGTTGACTCTTGAATTGCAGTTTGTCGGTGAAAAAAATGTTGCTGAGTCTGTAAATAAGCCGCCAACCTCTTAGCCTTAGGCACCCGTCCTTGCGTTGACCGCTTTCTAGCCTTGCTTCGTAGCAAAGTGACGGCTGATGTTGTACTCCTTGAAAACTGCAACAGTTTCTAGCATATCAGGCATACAGCCTTCGATTGGACTTCAGTGAAAAAGTATTTTGTTGTCCACTCCATGTTAAACACTCGGCACTCATTGTCTTACAGGGCAAAGCGAAAAAAGTGAAGGAGATTATGTGCCCTTTCGAGCCCTATACACAACACTCCCGGACAAATGTTATTTAGCTGATGCTTTTATGCAAAGCGACTTACAATAAGTGCATTCAACACCGAGGGTACAAACCCAGAACATGAAGCAAGAAAGTAAAATTTCCTTAAAAATTAAATAAAACTACAAAGTGCTATAAGTAAGTGCCATTTAAGTGTCACTAAATTGTTACTTTTTTTTTTATTTACTTGGCCAATGTCTGATCTAGCCTATTTCTATTCATTTATCCATCAATTTAAAAATATTTTTATATCTCTACCATTGCTTTAGTGTTTTTTTACCAGCTTTTTTACTCATCTTATTCTACAGAACACTTCCACTATCTCATGTGTGTGGACATTTCACCCCAGCCAATGTAGAAGGAAAGGCTGTGTACATTTGCAAATACTGTGTAAAGACCTATGTTAAGAATGACACAAAGATGCAGAAGCATATAGTCAAGTGCCCAAAGTTTCCCAAAGGCTCAAATCAGCCTATGACAAAACTAAATGTTTATCTGTATATTAAAAGGTTAATACAGTTAGTATAAATTACCCACAAAATGTCTAGTTTATTCCCGTTAATTCCCGTATATTCCTGAATATTCCTGAATATTCCTGTATATTCCCGTATATTCCTGTTAATTCCCATGGAAAGTTTCCAACTTTGAATATTCCAGGAATTTTGCAACCCTACACAGGATCCGCCATTATTATCACAATCAAATAAACTTTAGGAGTCTCAGGGGTAAACAGTGCTGCAGCAGAATCCATTACAATTGAAGTAACTACTGACCAAAGCTTCAGACGTAATAAACAGAAAAAACATAACATGCCTCCATACTGCTATTGTGTTGTCATCCAAGTGCCCCGACATTCATATTTGACTCGAAAAGAGGTCATGTACAAAATGTTTTAAGCGTTAACGTCCACCAGAGGTCGGACCGTAGCATTTCCAACGGTCCCTGAATGCACCCCGTCAGAGGATATCAGTGTACAATTAGGCTAAAACACGATGTGAAGGACAGTTTCTAATGGAATATGAATGTCGTGGCTTGCAGACACTTAAGGCCGGCGCATGCTTCTGCAACTGCGTCTGCGGCTTTTCACGCAGTTGTGTCGAAGGACTCTTTGTCATTCTTGCTTCTCAAACCGTTGCGTGTGTTACAAAGCAATTCCCTGCCAGAACACTAGGCGGAGTAACGCGTTTGTCGAAGACGACCTTAGAGACGCCTTCTTTCTTCTTCGTCGACTGTTTATTTACATCGCCACTCCGGCTCCTCATAGCCTTTTTCTGGAGGACATATCCGCCAGTCAGTGACGGGTTATACAAGTGGTCATACTTTCGGATCTCTTCTGCCAAACGCCGTTCTATTTGGTCCATATTCGTTCTTCGAAATCTTTCGTAGTTTCTGCCGGTATTATGTGGCATGAAACTGGAAATGCGACTCCGGAAAGGATGTAGTTAGCAGACCAATCACATCCCTTGCGGGCTGCGTGAGGCTCGCAGAGCTTTGCTGTATAGTCAGAAAAATTGGGCGATGCACTTAAGAAGGGATACATAAGCACATAAGGGGCCCGGAAGAGCTCTTGCGCTTGCGGGCCAGTGAAAACGCAGACGCATGCGCCTGCCTTAAGATAACACCACAGGAGCAGTATGGAGGCATGTTAGGTTTTTCTGTTGTTTTATTACATCTGAAGCTTTGGTCACTAATAACTTCAATTGTATTAAATTCTGCTGCAACATCGTTTACCCCTGAAACTCCAAAAGTGTTTTTTGGACTCAAACACTTCACCAACCCCTGCAAAGGCATAGTGGTTAGTGGATGAGTGAATGTTCCTTACCGGGTGAACTTCCCCTTTAAGGATTGGAGTCAGTCCCCTCAGAGCGAGTTTTTCCGGTGGCTGGACTGACGGTCACCAGGCTGCGTTCCCGTCTGACCCCAGAGGATGTTAACACGCTCATATTTCGCAACACAAACCCGTAGGCTGGTGCTGAGGTTGTATGAGAGCTACTGGTTATTTTTATGAAGCGTTCTCGACTCGGTGCCTTGTTTGATCGTTTTGAGTTACGTCTGGCCAAACATGTCAGACCTAAGTTTTATAGAGATGTGGTTAAGTTGTTGTTTAACATGATGTTTTTTATATTATTATTATTATTATTTTGGAGGGGAAAAAAACGATGGTCAGTTGTGTTTTTTAGCTCCGGCTTCTAGCTGTCGGCTCCGCTGCTTAAGATTACGGCAGCGCATATTTTGTTCATCTTGTAATAAAGATCTCAATGCGAAAACACGCTTTGTTTTTTCACTTCATTTTAATATAGCCTATACATAGTGAATTTTTGAACTTGGAAATATGAATGATTAATCGAAAATTCGTCATTAATTCTCCCGACGATCGATGAAGAAGACTATTTAATCGAACGCCCATCCCTAGTTGTCATGCTGCTCCCTTCATCTCTATCAGACATTTTCTAATACATAAATACTTTAAACATTGATACAGTTTTCCATTATGTAACAAACTGTTTCTTCTGGTCAATGCCGTCAAATCATGTTGTTGATGTGTTCAGTTACACTGAGCATCTATTGCACTTCTGTCTGTCCTGGGAGCCCTGTGAGACAAATTGTGATTTGTGAATTTGGGCTTTACAAATACAATTTTATTGATCGATAGATTAAAATCCAGTCTCCTGATATATACCCATACAAACAACATCAAATATTCAAACCAGGAACAGTTGAAGGGGCTTAAAAACATGGACAACTAAGTGCATTGACTGTATATTAATCAATTTATGTTGCAGTACTCTACACGCACTGTAAAATCTGTCATACAGTACGATAAGCTTCATTTTTCATGTATGCTGCTGGGGCTGCCAGGGGACTCTGAGCTGGAAATAGGAAATGGAAGGACTCCACCATTGAGAATACTACAGTTCATTCACACTCTTCAACTGCAAGGACCTTTCATTCATATGGACCCACTTTTACGTGAGTAGAGGGCTGAGTTTGTCAAGGTCTGCCAACTTTTATCTCACAACCAAAGGCTGTGGGGCTGCTGTACCTCCACGCTCACATCTGTGAAGTGAGCAATGTGTCCTGAAGGAGACACCACTAGAAACAACCAGCTGGTTGAAAGTGATACACTGCTGAGCAGAGTGAAAGTGACTATGCTGCTGTCTGTCAACTTTCCCAGTGACAAAAATACACGTTTTTATCCCTTACCTGCAGTTGCTGTGTATGGCACTACATCAATATATCTAACCGAAGCCTGGCATGACCAGCTCCTGTTAATGGCTTGCAATGGAGGAAGGTATAATTTGACGTTCTCTCTTCACTTCATTGAACCTATCTCCACCTCAAAGACTGCATAGCAGAACGACAGAGACAGGGATAGCAGTCAGATGCGAATCCATCTGCCTGTGACTCATGTAAATGTGGAGGAGCAGTGCAGCAGCAGACACAAAATGAGCTCCTCTACACTGCAGAATAATAGGCAGAACACATTAAATATTGATTCCCGTTTTGTCTCTAACGTCATCCAGACATCTACCTCCATTAATCCACCGCGCAGCCTGAATAAAGCCTTGCCCTTACAGTAACGTGTTGGTTGTGCGGTCAGGCGCCAGGCAGCCATTTAGGTGCATATGAAGCCAGTTGAGTCTCTACGTAAATGGCTGATGCATTTCAAAATTTTCTTCCTAATTGCTCGGAGCCATCAGCAGCCCCGGCCTCCTCCTAACGACGTCCAATCCGCCACCTCGCACAGCTTCAGCCCGTTACAACCGTCAGAACATCCCATCTCATCCAGATGCCCTTTAAACGAGCATTAACAAGTATTTGGAGAGGTTGCCTCTTTCTCCAGTCTGTTAACCCCTAGAGACTCTGGATCAAACAATGAAACCGACTGGAGGCATTCAGCTCAACGCTCCCATCACACCGTAATTCAAACATCTCCGGTAACAGCTCGGTTATTATCGAAAAACGGAGCCCGGGGGAGGATTTGGACCAACCTAAATGTTTCTACTGCGTTTCCAGACATTTAAATGTGGATGGATAGCTCGAGGCGACGGCTGCTGGTCGCCGACATGTCAGTCTGCATCAATAAATAGCGAAAAGAAGCCGCTCTATTGTCTATCAGCACATCAGCGTATCCATCGGCTGCACAACGGCACTACTCGCCGTGCTGCCGCCATAGAAACCCCTTCGCTGCCACTTCAAAACATCCCCAACCGGAGCCAGGCCCCGCGAGCATCCTCGGACTCACCTGTGTCTCCGTTCGCGTCAGTGTGTACCGTCTCCGGGTTCACGGTCCGGTCCTGACAGCGCTGTAGCGTCTCCTCACCACCAGTCCCCGGCACCGGCAAGCAGCTCTAAACCACTGATTGGGCCTCGACACACACTCACCCCGTCGGTACAGCCAGACACGCGGCTAATTGGTCCAGCAGTCGGTCCGTGTAAAGGAGGAAAGGCAGCTTATTGGCCATTTGTTTCCCCAGCAGACCCAGACATACAGCTGATTGGTCGTACGGCATGCATTAGTTGAAGCACTCAGACAGCTGATTGGTCGCATATTTCCGCGGTGGAGATAACGAGTGATTGGTTGCTACTAGTGTTGTTGTCTGTGTCTGGATGGAGCCATGTTACCTCCGATGGGGCTAAAGAAACAATGAGGAGGTCTGCACCCACTCACTAAATGTTTGTTAGAAGACCTCCACTCAACTACGTAGATTTTTACCTGGTTGAGTTTCTTGACTGGTATCAGGAAGACAAACCTGGTTTCTTGTTTGAACGGGTTCTAACAGCTCCCTGTGGATGCATTTACATGACAAAGACCCAACAAAGCTAACAGCTGTGACAGGAAACGTCATCGTTCTCACTAAACTGATGCTGCTCAAAGCATTATATCGGTGTCTCCAACGTCTGTCCTTGTGTTCTGACAGGCATGCAACATAGTTGCAGCGCCGTAACTATAGCACACTTCCCAAATGAGGAGCGGAAGGTGACCCATGGACATAACTGGAGGTGTTTAAATGTAAAAAAAAACTGTTAGGTAAAAATAGGTTTTCACCGAGTTGCGGCCCTCCGTGCACGGACAACATGGAGTCATCACAAATAAGATGCCAGACATCCTGAACTACTTTGCATACCGGAAATAATAAATAATCATATCATATACTTTACAATGGTTATTTTGATACTTTTTTTCCTTTCCAGCTGTTGATGTGTTTAATTATATGAGTTTATTTTGGGAACGGGAAGTAGTGATTGATGACCATATGATAAACCGCAGTAGAAGCTGTGGGACTCATCTAGAAGTACAGTGCGGGCATGAGAGACATTTGGATATCCTTGGTTACTGGCAATGAATGAAGTTAGATGTTGCTGGTAGCGGCTGTTCATAGCCACTACCATGCACACTGAACCCTCTAGTGCTCTCTATTTGAACTTCACTTATAGTGTAGGGCTACAGTATGACTTGTTTTACTATTGTTCATTCAATGCTGTTTAATTGCGATGATATTTTTATCTTATCTTCTGGACTCTCAGGGGACTTTTGTTAAAAATACTATTAAGAGAACCCATAAATTCTATTATGCATAATATATGATTTATTAACAATAACGATTCTGTTACAAAGATTGTAACAACATTTAGGGATTAAAGGAACAGCACTAGCTGTTTTAGACCTGAGCATCTTAAGTTTATGCAACTTTATATCTAATGTCTACCTTATTCCAAAAGCAAATACTGTACATTTTACTATGCTCTACAATGCTCATGGTCAGCTCCTCCTCGTCTCCACTGTTACTCTTTTATTTAAAGTAATGTTTCTTGACCACAGTAGTCACTAAAAGGGAAGGATAGATACAGGAAGTGTTTGTTTCCACAAGAGTAGAGGTCACGCTGTTGTTATGGAAACAGATGTTTGTAAGGGCAATGGTCTTTTCACTCACTAAAACATACTGAAGATTGAAAGAGTAAATACAAGTGATAAATTGCGAAGAATAGAGCAGGCTGAGCATCACTGTGGGAAACAACAGGGTGACACTATCACTGCAGAGAGGACAGACTCTTACAGACAGATCCACCATCATAATCCACGATGTTGCTGCAGCCGCGGCCCTGTGTCTGCGGACGATAAGACAAAGGGACTCTTATCGTCCCTTTATCCCTTGTCAGTAACATGTAACAATACATGTTACTGACTCAAGTCAGTAACATGTATTGGTGAGACCTTCCTGTATTGGTGAGACCTTCCTTTCTTTGATGTGATAAGGATTGAGAAGACAAAGTGTGATGGGAGATTTTATATTTAGTTAAGTTTCATGCAAGGATTGACAGTTATAGATTGAAATATTATCCTGATGTGTTCCTGTGTGTTTAAGACTGAAAACATGTGGGGTCAGCTTGGCAGACTCAGATGTGTATTCGTTGGAGATACCTCTGTGCCTCTGTTGAGACAAAAGGTCTTAACAGCAGGGGCCATCCTACTGTCTGCGATAGAGTGCAAAGGTGTTACAGTCAGAGGCAGGGGTCTGTGGGAAAACAGGTTTCACGAAGGCATGTTTCAGGCTTTAAGCAGAGCCTCATGTAAATGTGTAGTGAGATCTTCGAAGGGGTTCTCATTCAGATTGGAGGTGACCAAATGTAAGTCTGAAGACAACAGGCAGAGAGCTGATTGGATAAACATTCTACCTCTCTGAAAGGAGGGGCTTATTTAGTATAAATCAAATGTGATTACATTGTTCTGTGCCATTGACCCCAAGTCAGACAAAGTGACATGGGTGCTCTGGTCCCTAGCCGTAGCTAGGTAGAATTGTATGAACCAGAATTGATAATTGTTTGCTGTGAAATGTAATTAAATATTCCATTACACAAAGAATAAGCTGGGAAGAGAAGCTTCATGTTTCATGTGTCCCCTGACATTCTAGACCTAAATTAGCATAACTAAGAGCAGGTCTAAGACAAGCATGGACCAGCTCTAACTATAAGCTTTATCGTAAAGGAAGGTTTTAAGTCTACTCTTAAACGTACAGATGGTATCTGCCTCCCGAACTGAAATTGGGAGATGACTCCACATAAGAGGAGCTTGGTAGCTTAAAGCTCTACTTTAGGGACAAAAAGTAAGCCTGAATTCTTGGAGCAAATTGCTCTAGTGGGGGGATATGGTGCTATGAGCTCTTTAAGGTAGGATGGTGCCATATTATTAAGGGCCTTGAAGGTGAGGAGGAGAATTTTAAATTCTATTCTAGATTTAAGAGGAAGCCAGTTTGAAGCTAATACAGGAGAAATGTGGTCTTTTTTCTTGGTTCTTTACAGGACATGTGCGGCAGCATTTTGGACAAGCTGCAGAGTCTTTAACGCCTTCCTGCTGGAGCGTGATAATAAGGAATTATATTAATCTAGTCTGGATGTAACAAAGGCGTGGATTAGTTTATCTGTATCTTTTCGAGAGAGGACATGTCAGATTTTTTAGATCAGTCATCTTAAATAGTTACTGGTCAAGTGAATCAGCTCAGACAGATTTCTTAATACACTTTTTCATTTTGAGCATTTCTATATCCCACATCTCAACCAATATACATAGACGTCACGTTTTTAAAGCCCCTTCACACCTGGGGCCCAACAACTTAAGCATTGTGACTAAATTTGGTTGATCAGACAAACCCCCAGGAAAGTCGTTTTTTACATTTAAACCTCTTAGGGGAAATCTTAGGTGTTAAATGTAATGGATTCTTTGAACAATTTGATCAAATAGAATCTAAAATCCTAAAGTCCTTCTCCTCACTCATAAATGCTTACCTCCTGTCCCATCCACCTAGGACCAAGCACCGGACCTGGGGCAACAGGGCCTTCTCCGTAGTTGCCCCCTCCCTCTGGAACTCTCCCCAAACACATCCGAGACTGCACCAATATAACAATGTCCAATTAATAAAATCTAATCTCACCTTTTAAGAATTACTTTTAATGTGTGATGTATGTTGTGTACTCTATGTTTTTAGTATGTATCTTTCTATGTTTATAAAGTTTGTAAAGTGTCTTTGATTACTGTGAAAAGCTCTCTTTAAATAAAATGTATTATTATTATTATAATTCCCACCAAAACGTGACGGCTTCTGGTTACTTGTTACTTTTCAAACAGAGTAATGGATTGGGCACTAAAGGAGATAAGCATTTGCAGAATAAACCATAGATGGTATGACCTACACAGAGCAGACAGAGTCCACACAGCATGACAGCTTTTCAGAGGGACTGAATGCACAGTGGATCACGTTTCATCATGATTGTCGGCAGAGCAGATCAAGCCCTCATCTATCTGCTAGTCATGATGGCAGGAAAAAAATCTATCGCCTGGATGTAAACAGTTCCTGTACATGGTCTCGCTGCCTCGTGGGCTTGAGCAGCAGTCGTTCAAAAAGATTTGCAAGTTCTATGAGAGAAAACCACGATTTGTGACGACACCTTCAGCCCCATCCCTGTTTATTCTGCTTACACCTTCAAGCGCTCGGATGGCTCCAAGAAGGCTGATGTGCCTTGGATGTATGAGCCACAGGTAGGAATGGTTTCTGGATTTTACAGTTAACCTACTTAGGAGAATGTTTTTATGGGAAACCAGAGAGAATTGTTCCAGGAATTAGTCTTATTTGGTCTTGATATCTAGTTTAAATATATATTATTTTGAGATTTAAATAATTACACTGTTTATCCTGGCAGCTGTCCACAATGTCTGGCTGTAGAGAGATACAGCAGCTGCCTTCAGAAAATGCTCCAAAATCTTTAGAAGTTTCACAGGCTGTCCTCGATGACTACTCTGAGTCTGTGCTCTTCGACCAGATGAGCACCAGACCCATCCTGATGACAAAGCAGCCACCTACACTCTGATCAACATGGTTCCTCAGGTAGAAGAGTTCAACGTGGGCCCCTGGAAAAAGCATTAGCACATCATCCGCAGGCGGCTCAACAACTACTGCAGAAGCACCGCCTATATGATCACCGGGGTCACAACCTCAGGTAACACAATACGCCGCCAGAACATCAAACGCCTGGGCATCCCCAGCTATTTCTGGTCGGCCTACTGTTGCATTGATTTCGACCACAATTCACCCAACTCCGAGCACTCGAAGTTCCCTGCATTTGCAGCTTGTGGGCTTAACGACTAGGAATAACAAGGTTCAGGAAATGACGGTGCAGCAGCTGGAGGACTTCCTGAAGAGGGTAACTTATGTTAGTGGCTCCTTCCAGATCTTCAACGACAACTGTGTGGCTCCTAATAGTGTTTAACAGCGCCCTACGCTGAAAGCAAGTATAGGTTAATTCTACATCAAAATCAGTAAGATGCAACATTTAGAAAGTGATTTGGAATAAATCCTTTGATTCAATATTCATTCAACCAGATTTATCCCTAATTTTGTAATTTTCCTGGGTAAATAAAGTAATATTTTAAAATGTGCACTTAAAATGACTGGGAACAACACCTGTCTGCGTAGGCCTTTTGTTCATTAGACAGATTAGTCCTACAGTTTTACATTTTCACACAAACTGAAACGCTAATGCTTTAAGCAAAGCTTCTTTAACCCAATGAGGTAGGATGTTTCTGAGCTGATCAGAATAGAAAATAATCAAATTGGTTTCAGTGCTTGGTTACATTTGGATCAAAAACTATGAAATGGGAATGCCAAAGCCAAATTAATTGAAGTGGCATGTAAAAATAATAATAAAAACGTTTTTTTAACCAGTAATCTTTAAGGTGACTTTGTTCATGTTATTCCTCAGAATCTAGCTGGACATTTGTTTTGTAAGTTCAACATAAATTATCATACCAGGTCAAAGTTGCTATTAACTTTACCATTCAAAACAGAACTGATCCAAAAGTAGGAAGTCAGACATAAACCCATAGTGAATAATATGTGTCTGGTTTTCAGGCACTGGTCGCCTCCAGAGTTCCCATTTTGACCAGCAGCAGACTGTTAAAGAGCTCAAAATACAGATCAGGTCATCCACTGGGAAGACACTTGTTTCTTAGGCCAGTAGAGGGAGACGGTGTTTGCGTCATATTAATGAAGACACACCATGATCTCTCTGAATGGAGTAAAAAATTCATCCAATCAAAGCCCCACTTAAACAATGAATGCACATTGTAAACTCAACATTGAAATGATTTTAATTTCTATCTTCAAGCTTATCTTCAAGCTTTTACATTAAGTTTAAAATAAAAAATTCTGATTTCTATACAAAGATCAGATCACCCTGTGCAGCAAGAGTCACTATGTGAGAGCACCCTGAAATCACAAGGGTAATTAAATCATTGTCAAATTATTCTTTTTCAGCACAGAAAATATTTTAGAGCAAGTAAAAACATTATTTTAAAAAAAGGTTGAATAATAGTATTTGTTGCTCTACAAAGATACATAGATTCATGTAGAACCCAATCATTTGCTCACACACACACTACACTTAAAGTAGCCACAGTAGACCGGTGCTTTGCAGCCAGAAGCAGTCTGCTCTATGTCAGAGTGTGTTTTGGTCTCAGTTGAACCAGGTTGTGTTGAGCTGCGTCTGTTTTTTGATGCTTGTGTCCAACTTGAGAACCTCTCGGATCGCCATTGTGGCATAGGTTGAAGGAGGCAGGGAGAACTCCATCCGCAGAGCCCGGTGCTTCCCCTCTGGAAGGTAAAGGAAAGTAATACTGTATTAGGCAAGGTAGACATAATACAATATCAGACAACTAGAGCTACAAACCTGAATTTCAGAAAACATTTAGGAAAACAACAATTTCCAAAACACAACATTTTACAAATACAGAACTGCTTTTTGTTTGCAGTTGGACAAATCCTTATTCCCGCATGACTGTTCAATATTAATAACAGTT
This sequence comes from Platichthys flesus, assembly GCF_949316205.1. Taxonomy (NCBI): domain Eukaryota; kingdom Metazoa; phylum Chordata; class Actinopteri; order Pleuronectiformes; family Pleuronectidae; genus Platichthys; species Platichthys flesus. Next base: position 20,723,226 of record NC_084961.1, on the reverse strand, counting down.
CTTAAGTACTGCAAGTCACAGTTGGCAAAAGTAGCAATGACATTGCGTGCGAGAGAGCCGGAAGAGAAAAGACTGGCTTTGGATGTGCGGAGAGCAGGAGGGTGAAATCCATAGTTTTCTGCCCTCTTTCACGCAGGTCATGATGTATCTAGTGCTACATTTTTAAATCACAAGGTGCCGGAACGCTAAGTACATATGACAGCGCAGGTACAACGAGCACAGGTCCCGGAACGCACATAAAACGACGCTTAAAACAGCACACACATGCCACTTACAATGCAGTGGGACTTATTTAGGCTACACTACAATCTATGTGTGTGATTAATAAAGTGGCATCTTGAGCAAAGGCAACTTCGGTGTCCAGCGGAGAAGAGAGAACGACACTCACTCACTCACACTCTTTTGGAAGCTTGTTTACGCAGAGGGATTATTCTAAACTGCAGCAGTTTATAACACGTCATTGAGCTAATATCTACATTTTACAGTCTGGGATGCTTTACATTATTATTTACACCTGATATGTGTGGATGAATTGGAAGGATTTAAATTCCCTCATCCTCTGGTGGTGATATTTACGCACCGAGCCACAGACTGTTCGTGATGATGTGCATAACTATTTTGGTTCATCTTAGAAGTCTGCATTTGTTATTATTTTATGAAATTGTGATGCTGTTGTTAAGAAAGCTTTATATATAACTTATTAGATTATCTTGTTATTGCGTGGCCACAAATTAGTAATTTTTCCACCGATGTCAACAGGGTCTCCGTAATTTTCTAGTGATAATATTATATAGTTATATTTTATTTTAATTATTTCTTTAAAAACTTTTTTTAATATTCATATTAATATAATTATTTTTTTTTCGATACGAGAGGTACCGGTGCTGGCAGCAAGAAGTAGGCAAGAGAAAGCATGTTCAGAAGAACCGTTCATGTTCTTCAATATTCTATTCATGTTCAGAATAACCCATTGAAGTTAAATAACTGTTAATAAGGACATTTGAGAAGCTTGGATTTTTTTAGCAAAGCTTTTTTTGTGGAATACCTGATGCGGCCCAGCCTCATCCAGATACTGCCTCCAGTGGCCCCCAGGTAATTTGAGTTTGAGACCCCTGGTATAAACCCTGCCTCATTTGTGAGGAGGAGAAATCTCAAGATTTCATAACATTAAAATGTCCCAAGGACCCCTAAAAGACAACTCATGAGAGCAGACGTCAAAAAGACAATTGTATCAGAGCTGTCAACCTTGACAGATGTTTTGCTATAGAGCTATGTGCTTGACTTTAAATCAGAAGGATGGCTTCTGTGTTATATAGGAGAAAGTAATGTGAATACTTCTACTTCTACTACTAAACCCTCATGCAATATTTTCATTAACACATATTTACATATCAGACACACATATTCATCTCCAACATTGTACACAGGCATGACTTTGCAGTAACAAATCCACAGTCTTCGTGTCTGTCCAACTACATCCTTTGCTGTACTCTTAAGTGTTTTTGTGGTTTCCATACAGCTGTTATGCATTGTACAAAGCTGTTGTGTATCCTGCAGTAACCATCAAATGTTCCACATTTTCACTTGAAAAATTCACAATTATTGTTTTATTTATTGAGAACATATTCTGTTTTCTGATTTACACATGTAATCATACAGTGGAAACCTCTCATAGTGATCATGGATATAATAATCAGCAATTTATATGGATCAAAAAGCTTACCAAAAAAGCATACAAATGCTGTTCAAAAAATGTGGTTGTCGTGATCAGGTAATCTGCTCATGATCAAGTTAAAACAAACCGAGCACACCCCACCATGGGGCGGTGTGGCCTAGGTGGTAGAGTGGTGGCTCTTCAACAAGAAGGTTGCCAAATGTTGAGTGTTATAATTGTAAGTTGCTTTGGACAAAAGAGTCAGCCAAATGACATGTAATGTAATCTCCTCCGGCTCTCCATACATTGTTTAAGTTTACAAATTCTGTTGTTTTTCAGCGGAGTCCCTCTTTCCTCATTTACTCTCTACAATTGTAATAAATGCCCCAAGAAATGCTTTAACTGCAAAGCATTGGTGCACAGATTGCCTCAGTAGAACTAAGACCCATCTGACCTGTTTTGAAGACCGGAGCAGGTTTGTTCTCCATTTTCTCAAAATCAGTGTGCACCAGGGAGATTCTGGGGTCGTCGTACTGAATCACCTCCCTGCAACAAACACACAAAACATCCCAACACTATCTATTTATTGTACTATGCAGAGTTAAGGCTAGTGACAGCCTTGATATTGAACAGTGTTGGACAGTAGAAGGGTCTTGTACAACAGTAACAGTGAAGGTTATCATGATAAACTGCTTTTGTACTAATACTTTATATTTCATGCAGTGAAAGGCCTTACCAGCTGACTTCGCTGGGTCTGATAATGATCCGTCTGTAAGCTCCAGCCAAAGAGTAGTCCTTCACTTTGTGTCTCATGTTGTCAATGTCGAGCCCGTCAGCAGTGAGCAGCTCTTTGTAACCTTTACCCACTGACACAAACACAAACAAAATTAAATGATAAGGAAAATGTAAGTCTGAGATAATTTGTTATCTCAGACTATAATTTTGTTGAGTATTTCTTTTATTAACATTTTCATTAGCTGCTTTTTTATATTTGTATCCATTCAAGCTGGACGGTATTCAAACTTTACCTTGATACCCATTAATGAACAATTGTTCTGGTCACTTTAAACATATTTGCCTGGCACAAAATGATGAACTTATTATTATTTTTTTTTTATACATTTTCGGTTAATGTCCAGCTCTACTTTAAGTGTGTGCCCATTTTCTTGTACAAAATTAGTCGTTATACTTTTAAATCACAAGCAAAAACACTAAAAAATAGCAAACAGCTAATTCCTACCATGGTGGGTGGGATAAATGACGTCAAACCCAGGTAGAGGCATCACAATATCATGGATTGTGTGATTCTCAGCCTCCTCTGCAGACAGCACATGTGCTGTGGCTTCATGAACATATCAGAGACAAATCAGGATACAGCATTTTCTTCATCACACCACAATACTGAAAATGTTGTTACAGGGACACTGAATGACGCGGATTGCATTTTACACGATCGATGTTTGTCTCAGTCAATTAAATAAACACGACTAATAATTTCATTCAGACTAAATTAAATGGTTGGATGGTGAACCGGTCACCAACCAACCTCCCTGTCCGGGATCCATCTGCAGCTTCTTCTGACAGTACAGCCTTCTCTTCCTAGCTTTTCCAGGATTATAAACCCCTAGCTGGCTAAAGTGATAGTTTCAAGTTAGCAAAATATTTGCAGTCTGGCTGAAAGTAAAATGAGAAGAATATTACGATGCTCATGAATGTATGTAAAATGTGACGTGAACTGTTGTGAACTTTTTGCAGAAACATTGGAAATAGGGAATTAATTACTTCCTCTGAGCATCAGATCCCCCTCTACAGCCCTCAGGCCGAAGGCTTCAATTCTGCGGCTCACCATCGTGTTCCACACGACGCTCTGATAACTGTGGATGTACATCAGACGGTTGTTACGGGGGATCTAGAAAAATTAAACAAACAGGAGCCATCAGACAGAGAAGAGTATTGTCTTGCATGTAAGCAAGAAAGATTTGCCGCAGGTCAGCTTCCTGGGAGCGTTGATTCAGTGTTTTACACAGGTACCTGATAATTACAGTAAATCAGTTAGTTTCACAAAGACAACACGGTCAGTGTCTTCTACAGCAGCCACGTGCCTCTACCAGTTGGGGAGAGTGGAGAAAAATTGGGTAGAGTGGAGAGGTAGGTGGAAAAGTAACCAAGAACAGTTGTGTTACATCTAAGCTCTGTCAGACTGGTTATGCTGCATGATGGGAGTTTCCCTCAGCAGTCTTGGCCTATAGCAGCATAACTAAGGGATGGATCAGGGCTTACCTGTGACAGCCCTGACTATAATCTTCATCAAAAAGTCTCGACTTTAATGGAGAGATGGTGTATGCCTCCAAAACCCAGAACTCATTCATTTGGTCAAAATATTAGTCATATTGTTAGGTCACTTTGCAATCATTTTCAACCTTATGGCATTACAAACAAAAAACCAACCAGTCCGAAGGCTGTGACGATGTTCTTCTTGCCATACATAGATAGGCCCCGTAGCAGCTGGCCCTCCACGCAGCGTTTGTTGGGCAGCTTTTTCAGAGCAGCCTCTGGGTCCTGAGACTTAGCCCACTCTTCCCTACAGCGGACCAGGAACTCTTTCTCTGCTGAAAAAAGCAAAGATGGGGGAAATGTTAAATACTTCTCAGATGTAATAAAAGAGTTCTTTCTTTCTTCTTTTTTTTTTATTTACCTCCGGGACGTGGCTTCAATATCAAATCAACTACCTCATTCCAGTCATTTCTCAAAATGGCCCTGCCCCAAACAAAAAGGAGAAGACAACAGTTGAATATACCATTTTGTTATAATTCATGCCAGTATCTCTACGTCAAAACCTTACCTGCCAACGCTTTGTGTAGGAACAGCCGTGGTGCCAAAGCGCTGCATGCCATAATAGTTGATGAAACCTGTCTGCTTGAGGGATGACAGAGCCTGACGGACCTGCTCATCTGTTCCTGAGATGTTCCTGATATACAAAAACAGCGACAGTTCACTTTTCATTAATACGATTTAACAGCTCTGTGGGATATAGTCCAGTTTACAGTGAACAAGCAATGCCAACAAATCAAAGGAACAGGGTTAACAAAAGTCATGTGAAACATTGCTTAACATCTCGTGACCTGATCACCACAGTGAAGTGATTTCCCTGCAGCTCCCCCAGCTTCAGAGGATGGTTTTTGTAGCAGAAGTTTCCCAGCTTGAGGTTCATGAGGCACTTGTTGAGATGAGCCAATCTCTCTGCTGTGATCCTGACGGGACACAGTGGAAAGGTTTTCTTCATTATTGATCCTGAGCAACAAGCTGGTATCATATGCATAAAGACAGCAGAAACCCCTCAACCACTGATACAATCAAACACATTCAGAGCACAATTTACAAGCACAAATTAATGTAGAGATTTCCTTACAAAACCACACACTCACTTGAGCACAGCAATCTCCTGCACAGTGATGGCTCTCTTGTCCTTGGTTCCCATGTATGAGAACATGTTGGGTCTGAGCCTAGAATGACATGCATCATTATACACAAGACAGCTCTTCACTACAAACAGCTAATTGGACAACAAGACTGTAGGACTGCAATCCTACCTGAGGAACTTTGAAAGCACATTGATGGCATCCATAGTGTCTTTATTCTCCTTGTATAAGACAAAGTGGCAAAAGCAGCCACGGTTTTTTGGCCAAAAGTGTTTCCTTGGAGCTTTTATGGACACAAAGAAGAAGTTTTACTGAAGTGAGAATTGTTATGATTCAGAAAAATCTCTTAGAAGGCCTCCATAGGGATTTTCTCCTTAAATATGTTTCTGAGCATGTTTACCTAAAAAGGCAACAACCGTGTGCCAAAAACCTCATCATTTAATTATGACCATTTTCTCACCTCTGTTCAATCACTATATTACAATAAAAGATGAAAACTAGTTAAGGTTTTCAAGAGCTTTTAACAATACGAAGAGTATGTTAACCATGAAGAGTTACCAACACCTAACTCCGTGTGTGGAGAATAGGCTCTTACCTGTAGTTGTTTTGCCCTCTATCCCCCAGAGAAGAGCAAAAGGAGGATAGAATAATGTTACTAAGAAAGAGATGATTACACACGATGGGAAGAGCAGTCCGAGATGAGATCTCATGCACAGGCCTGCGAGTGGAGCGGGGTATTTAAAATAGTATATGCAACAATGGTGTTTTTCCTTTTTTCAAAGCACCATGATATTGCCGGTTTCCTTATGCACTATAAAGTCTGACTAAACCTGGTCATAGTCATGTCATAGTTAGAGCATTCCACCGAAAAACAAGGTCCATCTTTAACCAAAAATCAATGGTTGAAAAACCAGTGAATTAAGATCTGGTGCAGAATCATGCAGGCTTGTTCATCGTGCTTATGCTCAACTGCATGCGTTATATTTTACTGGTCGAATTCAGCTGTGACCACTTGCATTGCAGCTGATAACACAGACATGCAATAAATGATTTCTCTGATGATTGTTATACATCTATCCAGGCATTTTCATAAGAGCACTTGGTTCTGTCTCCTCTCCACGTACTTGCTAGTGCTTTCTTCCCAGCAGCGTGATATGCTACAATGAACTTGTGTCCTTCCTTCTCCTCTGTCTTTGTTTCAAGACCAGGAAACATAGTCTTGATGGCTTTGTGGACCATTGTCCTTTTCTCTTTTGTGTCATCCATCACCTACAAAAGTTGAGGAGCAGGGTAAAGGTGTTATGTAAAACTCTGGATGGATTTTTAAGTGATGTCATACTTGGGTGCAGTGAATTTAAACTCACCTCAATGAAAACATCGTCCTCTTTATTCTTGAAGAGCTGCAGCTCTCCAAGCTGTTTTTTCTGCTCTTCAGTCAATATGTCAGTGTCCATTGGCTGCTGCTCAGGTTCTTGTACTTCCTGAAATGGAAGAAACAACACAAAACGTCAGAAAGCATTATATTTGCAAACAGTATAAATATCACAAATACCACCCTTTTTTTTAATCACCAAGTCATCAAATTTGAATGTATGATAAATAAGAGACTTCCAGACAATTTTAAGATATTTCTTGCTGAAGTCTTAATAATAAAGAACAGTGAGACTGGGGATTGAAATTGAATTGAATACCTTACCTCAGGCTCTGCAGGGATAGAGAGGTCATCTAAATGCACTATCTTGCCATGTTTGCTGATTTCATGCACCACAAAATCCGAATATCTGAGAACAGACCACAAGTTCTATATTAAGCAAAACAAACAATATTTTTTTCGAGGCAAATTCTGCTAAATATAATGCTGACTTTTTAGTACAAACCTTTCCTTTAGGATGCCTGAGAAGCCCTCATGTTCACTGACATACTTCAGGATGCCCACATCCAACTCTGTGAGGCCATGCTTCATCATATCAGCAAAGGTCTCGCCATCCTCCTCTTTAACATCATTCCCTTCCCCCTCAGGCTCCTCCTTTTCATCTTGGTGGGGACCACCGTCATTTTCGTGATCACTCTCTACTTTGGGTTTCTTTGATGGCGCGTCTTCTTTACTCTCTAGACAGCCTCTCTTCTCTCCAACCTGGACAGACACAGGTTTGGATTCAGCCATCAGAGCCAAGCTGGGAGATGAAGGAGAACAAATGTTTTAAGTCAAACAAAGTACAGTAAATGTTTTTATAAGGTCTACTAGTGTTTATATACGAAGTTCACTGATCCTCCTATAATTTAATCCTGTCGTGATCAACGTCCTTACACTTTAAAGTGGATATCTAAAAGTTGGTCCCGACAGAGGACAAACTAAACCTGATAGACCGACAGACAACATGTGTTGTTACCAACAAACAGTTAGAGATGTTTGACAAACACAAGCGAATGTTGCGGTGTTGACATGAGTTAAGTAGTGGCCTAGCAAATATTAGCATCAACTAACTTTTTGTAGAGTTGAGGTATTAACAGATAACTGAGGCTCGGGGGGAGACACGTCTCGTCTTCCAGAGGCTGAACAGTGGCAGGCACTTCTTTAGGAAGCTGAGTTTGAAGTAGGCACTGAAACGAGATGAACATACTGCTAGTTAGCCGAGCCGCTAGCACAGCCGCATTGTCAGTACTTAGCAGGGTAACTCTGACGGCTGAGGCTGACGGCAAATATAGGATGAAACTTCGTCGCACAATACACGACACACGTCGCTGCCTGTGGGTAAAATAGCGAATAGAATTGTACCTGTGTGTGAAGAGAGTCAGCAGAGAACGGAGCAGCATCCAAATACAGCTCTTCAGTCACATGCGCGTGTTTCTGTGTGTGTGCCGGAAACAAAAGTTAGAAGAAACCCCGCCCACTGCATATGGTTGGTTCAGAACCGCGGTGGGTTGGACCAAAAGATTGTCTATCTTAGCAAAGATGCACAACTCAACAACAAAACCCGTCAACCAACTGGTTTGTTAGTTTTTTTTCGTTTTTGATGATTTCCATATAAATAGAGTAGTGGCTTTTTGCATTTTCACCTCTTCAACAATAACACTGTTACATTTGTTGTAGTAGACAAGGCCAAATAAACCTCCTGAGGGGCCCCTGGTCCATGACTTGTTTTTGGCCCCAAAAGAGAAAAAAAGTATTCTCGGTCCTGTTCCAGAAATGATCATTCAAAATCCTACTAGCATTTGAATTGTATACTAATAAAACAGCAAGGCTCTGTTGTGTATTCGGCTTTATTCTATTATTGTTATTTTTAATGGACTGATTGTCGTGGGTCAAGAGAAGAGGAGTCTATGAGTCGAGGGCTCCTTCTTTGCTCAGACAAACAGGACTTAATGCTGTAGAAGTTGTGAGACTTTAGACATTCTGATATGTTAAGTTTGTCAGTAATTCATCACACATCACACAAACACACACACACACACACACACACACACACAGCAACAGCCTCAGTCAAACTACTGACACTGGGTTTCTGCAGATGAGGTAAACTTGAATGAATCTCTTAATGTTATATAATCTATAATACTCAATGGTGGGTTAGGGTTAGGGATTTTAACTATGTAAAATCAGCAGAATCCCTGTACTGTAAAGTAATCACATTGTGACTGCAGGCAGTTGCCAGTTCATAAGATACATAAGGCTAAAATTCCTGCTTTGGAAGATTAGTTTGATATGATTTAATATTAAAAATTACAATTTGAGAATCAAACTTTTATTGTGATATCTGATGGCTTCAAACCATGCCCAAAACTTCCTTCCAAATGACTTAAGGAGAAAATGATGTACAACATAGAAGAAAGCTCCAAATCAATTTAAATTAATAATTTTTAATCGTTCTTCTTCTTATCATTATTCATTCGTCTTTTGGGTCTCAAATTTTTCTGTTTTGTTTTACGGTTTTATTCTCACCATAATTGCAGGTAGAATAGGTTACTTTAATACTTGAATACTTAATGTTATATTCAAGTCCTCTTGAGGGTGGGTGGAGGTGGGTGTCTGTGGGGTAATTGAAAAATAAATAAAAGTAGTGGACTGCTAGAATTATGCCTTTTCCTCTGTATGATTTTGTAATCCGTAATCACCATGGTAATTTATGGTACATCTTGGACCTCTTGGTAGGTTAAATGTATAGTAACAGAACAAAACCTACACTACTAATCCATGTTGACATTTCTCCCCGATTACCAGTGAGTTATCCATGCTGACCCACTACCAGGTCGGCTGGTGTCTATCCTTATTTTCAGGTGATCACCTCCAGCTCAGCATATTCTGCCTGTCAAGCGACCTACACAGCCTGAGGCAGTCACCTTTCGAGACCTTCAGTGTCCTCGCCAGACTCCAGAGGGGCCAAGCTCATACAAAGCCTCCAAGTCGTTCTCCAGAGGGGTGACGCTGGCCTCCGGTCCTAAATTCTGAGACCATCCCGCTCCTGCTTAGCCTCCTCCCGCTGGAGTAGTGTCCCCCTATATTTTCAGCATAAACTGATACTTTTGAATAGTTTTACTCTGTCTGGTTCCAGCATTTCCACAGCAGCAACAAGGCTCTCTCAGAAATTCTCCCTCTGAATAAAGCATCTCAGCTCATGCAACCTGCCTGTGTGATGTTATGTGTCAGAATGTGGCATTGTGAGGGCTGCTTGTTGAACACTGAAGAGTGTTAACTTAATAAGAGCATTTGTCCTTCATTTGTCATCCAGCTTTGCTTCATGTGTCCAGCTGTAATGACGTATGGAATTTTTCCAACTGGCTTCTCTTAATCTATGTTTCTTTTCTGTGTTTATTTCTATTTGAGACACAACATCTATTTTTCTTGTCCTGACAGGCACCATGTGAGGCTTGTTAGCAGCTATTTGTGTGTTTCCCTTTACTGTGACCATGACAGACAGACAAGACCACCCTGAAGGACATATTATTCTTTTGCTTCACACTATTTTTTATGCAAAACTTAAATTATATCATTTGACCTGTTTTTTTTTATATTTATAAGTTGCCTCATAGGCTGTATGTGGCCCTGAGGATACCATATGTCATGGGATAACATAGTGCCTTCATGAACTCTGTCTTCTTCTCTGAATTCAGAATTGGACTGTTTTGCTTCTGAAATAGGACACATGAAGGTGTAGGAACATATCTTATGCCGATAATAAATACATAAGATAAGAACATTCAAAAAGCTTGAATGTAAATAAGTGCTGGACCAGTCATTATTTAGTTTTTACAGACATTGCAAGATGTGATATTTCTTCTTTGTGTGAGTGTTTTCACATAATAGAATCAATACACCCTAATCTGATATGCATACAAACATGACAGCAGGCACATGCACAGAGAGACCCCTAGTGGTGCTCAAGCTTGGGCCCTTTTGCCTTGCATGAGAAAAGTGCCCCTTCTGCTGGAGCCCAATTTTTTCTTCATTCATACATTTTTAGGAATAAAAATTACTCTCTCTGTCATCAATTCCACCCTAATGGGTTTGATATCTGACGGGGCATTTATTTGAGTTCTTGTGAGAATGTCGCCCGCAGTGCGCTCATAATGCCAAGAAAAGACTGACTCTAAAAGCAGAAGAACAGGTAACTGCAGCAAGCAGCTCGGGTAGCAGCTCTATGACGTTGGATCAGGCCATCAACTGGTAAAATAAATGGGGAGAATCAGTAAGTTTTTATTTATTTATTATTATTTTTAATTTCGTAAATAATTATGGTGAGGGGTGCCCTTTTTTTTTGGTATGAGCACCTGCCCCCCAAAATGTCTGTGGACGTGCCTGCATGAAAGTATAGTTTCTGATTCTTTTGTTCAACCTCAGCTCAGACTGTTAGTTTTCCTGGACATTTGATATTTCTGCTGATGTCAGATCCCATAGAAACACAGTGCAGATATTCATTAATTTAACCTTCAAATGGACTCTGTCGGTGGAGAACACATCATCATTGAAAAATCGATTCATAACAAAGACAGAGTCAATAAGCCTCAGAATTATTGAGAGAATCCCTTCAATTAATCCCGGTGAAAACTGGATGTGATGAAATCATGCTTTGCTCCTCACCTCTGCACGAAGGGTCCATACATGTACTGGAAATTCTCCAGGATGTCTCTGTCACGAAGGTGGCGTCCGCCGCAACACCCCGCGCGCGTCACCACCTTAATTAACCAATCGCCACTGATCCTTTTTGCTTCAAGCACAACATGCTCACTGTGGAGTGCAGTGTATGCGCGCGCAGGTGACATGGAGCAACTCGACTGATCGCATCGATCATTGATCACATGGCAATCTCTGTTTGGTCAGACGGTGAGGAATGTAAGAGACAGAGCAGGTAGTGATGCTCCAGCACGTTGGACAGCTCCGCATCGCTGCTTCTCTCTTCATGTGGCCACCAACACACTGAGGTAGGAGATCCCTGCTGCTCCGTTGTGCGTCGAAGTGCTAGAGATTCAATGCTTATTTGATTTGAGATTGGTAGTTTGTTGTTTTTAGTGTGTTTTCATCATCAGTATCAGCCTGTGCACATGGGAGGGGTGCGAGTGTCAGGGGAATGCAGTAGAATATGTGGAGCTGAAAATGTGGAAAGGGATAGAAAGAAAGACAGCATCTGCACAGACCGCCATCTTAAAGAAGACAGACGAGGAAAACATTAGATTTGAGAGTCTCATCAGATACCTGTATCATGTTACAGTGATTCATTCATTCAATCTTTGGCGCAGCATCACAGGTGGAGCTACCGTGGTTGGTCAGCAGATGGCACCCCTGCTCCAACACTGTGGCTTAGCTCTTTGACGTTTCAATTTCCCATTTGTTACTATCTTGTTGGGATGTCATTATTTGAGATTTGTAGTTTTGCTGACCCAGAGTGCACAAAAGGCTGCAATTTAAGAAAACAATTAGGCTACAAGCTAAAGTTTGACATATGTAGCATTTAACAATTTCTGCAGAATGGTAAAACACAGAAGCAAAAATATAAAATCAACCAAATGTATAAATGACAGGGGGTAGTGAAACCTTAGGAATTATCTGCATTTATTTTCAATTGTATATCTATATCTAAGTTTCAATAAAAGAACAAACACAATCTATCTGAACTAACAACACAGATATCTTTAGATGGAGTGGAATGGTATGTCAACAGCGCAGCTCTCAGGAGTCAGGAGCTAGTAAACGTATGCAAATTGTTTGTATGGGGTCCACGTATCATCAACAATTTTTTATGAAAAATACTCAAAACATATTGTCGCTGCTAATGTGAACCAGACATTTACAATTAAAACTAGCAGAAGAATGTTGATCAAGAATTGTATTTAGTTCAAAGTTTTACACACAATTCATACATGTAGATGATTTAGTTGAAGCTGCTCTCACTAGATGTGGGTTTTGATAAGCTGAAATAATGCAGAGTGACCACTGGTTAAGAAGATAGCCAGAGCAGGCATGTGCACAGATATTTTGGGGGGCAGGTGCTCAAACAAGCATGTCCGGGCGACATTCTCACAAGAACTCAAATAAATGCCCCGTCAGATATCAAAACACATTTGGGGGGAATTGATGACAGAGAGAGTAATTTTTATTCTTAAATATTGATGAATGAAGAAAAAACTGGGCTCCAGCAGGTGCACTTTTCCCATCCAGGGCAAAAGGTCCAGTGCTTGAGCACCACTAGCGGTCTGTCTGTGCACGTGCCTGACCCAGAGTATTAGATAAATGTTTAAAGCGTCATTGGAGCTGTTCATGAGTCAACCATACAACAAGTCCACAGCAGGGTCGGAGGAGAAGAACCACCACTGTGTGCATAAGGTTTACCAATTTGCAGCTTCATCTAAACTCTGAGCCTGGACAGCTTGACATAATTTAGGAGAAAACAAATTCCCAGTTTGATCAGTGTAGCTCACAGGATACAGTTTTGTCATTAACCCATACCCACACATTTTTACAGTGTGATCATACACTGCCAACGGAGGCAATTTGTGGTGCAGAAGCTTAAGCACTTTAGGGTAGACTGGGATTGAACCATACACCCTATACCTCATCAGCCCCATGACCTCAGACAGAGAAAACCCACATGTTGGAGTGGCCCAGTCAGACCTGAGACCTCAACCCAAACTCCGGATGGAGCTCAGAGAGATGTTTACAGCTGACATCCTGGAGCAACTCTGCATGTAGAAAAGAGGGAACTAACCCTCATCCGAAGTGCAGTAAAGAGCTTAATCAGCATTTTTAGTGACTGGTGACTAGCGATTCCACTGTTAATGCTAATGGAAGGTTGGTGGGTCGATCTCCAGCCCCTAAAGTGATGTGATGTGTCCTTGGGCAAGATTCTGAAACGTAAAATTGCCTCTGATGGCTGTGGCGCTATGAGTGAGTGAATGCGATTTGTTGTGTGACACTTTGAGTGGTTGTTAAAGTACTATATGATCATTTACCCTCCTTTGCCTTCAAAGCTCCAGTTAAGCTCAGCACTAAGCAGGTAGCTTGTTCCGAACGTCTAGCTAGAGTTCAGGTTGTTGATCAGTGTGCTTATTTTTCTCCCAAATAGCCTGTGCTTTTAATGTATGAGTGCAGTAAGAACAAATCACTTCATATGTTTGTCCATGAGATGAACAACCAGAAAATGTATTAGTTTTGAATCAGAATCTGACCTGGCCCTTTGCTGTGTGTCCTCCACGCTCTTATTCTCTCTCCATTTCACGCTTGTCTTAGAAATAAAGAACAAATGGCCCAAAAAATGTCTAACAAATATTATGTTATTTAAAAAGGATACATTTTGCTCTGCAAGAATTAAACATACAATACAAATATACAATGTCATAGACTTATGGTGACTGAATCAGTATTATGCTTTATTTTCTGTTTCTCTTTGTCACAGGATGGCAGGAAACCAGTCCCAGTGGAATACCACACCTGCTGAGCCTTTACAGAACTTTTCTGTCTTCTCTCTGTTTAACTTGTCTGCTCCACCCTCTCCTCCACCCTGGAAGGCTCCCTCCTTCACTGTGGCAGCCCGCTGCCGTGTAGCCGCCACCCTGGTGCTGTTTGCATTTGCTGCTGTCAGTAACTTGTCTGTCCTCATTAGTGTGTGCTGGGGCCGAGGCTATCGCCTGCCAGCACACCTCCGCCCACTCATTGCCAGTTTAGCATCAGCTGATCTGGTGATGACTTTTGTGGTGATGCCACTGGATGCCATTTGGAACATCACAGTGCAGTGGTATGCTGGGGATGTCATGTGTAAGCTGCTGTGTTTCCTCAAGCTCTTTGCCATGCACTCGGCTGCATTCATACTGGTAGTGGTGAGTCTGGACCGCTTTCGGGCTATCCTCCATCCTCTGGACTCTCTGGACGCTGGGCTCAGGAACAAACGCATGCTGCTTGTGGCATGGACTCTGAGTGTGTTGCTGGCCTCTCCACAGGTAGACTACGTGCTAGGTCTTAATCACTTTCACCAGTCTAAGTACACATGGTCTAGGTTTATGTAGCAAACATATAGTTTATTTGGTGCTCCACTAATTTGGTATTGAATCTTAAAGTGCCGTTGATCAGATGTTCTTTTTTTCCTTAATTGGCATTCGTCAGAGTTAAAGTGACTCATCAGTGAGCCATTCACAGTGTTGTAGGCTGTATTGTTGTAAACAGCACATATTGCTGGAGCACACTTTGTGTCTTTGGGATCATTCAGTTTAGTGCAACTAATGGCATTACCCTAGCATTACATATATTTTCCTTTTGGCTGAAAAATTATAAAAGTTATAGATACATGTCCTGACCTTTAGGACCATGCAGGACAATCTTTTAGGGTCAGCCTTGTCGGTCTCTCAGCAGCTCAAAATTGTTTTACAGGAAGCTTATTAATGCAAACTGAACACATGCTCAGAAATCTCCTGTTTGCCTCTACTGCAGAGACAGCCACCTGCTTTAAGACGATCAGGGATACCAAATACACACACAATGATTATATATTGGTGCACAAACAAAACAAAAGCATTCTAGATCATATGAAGGAATGTTTAGTTTTGTGAAACAGGGAAAAAACAGAGTGAAAACTAAACACACATGGTGAAAGCAACCCACTGTGCTAAGTTTTAGAATAGTACAGTCTTCTCCTGTAGCCCAGTGATGATTGGTTGTGTGGTAGTGATTTTCTTCTTCACACTGCTGCTGTGGCTTTCTCCCAACTCCTTGTCACTAAGTGTGCGTTAACCCACAGCCCTGCCACTATCAGCCACTGAATGCTCAGTAGTTCAGCAAGAGTGTCATCACATCCAGCAGACTGTTGCTAACCGACCTGCCTCAGCATCTTAATGATGTCAACCCAATTAACACCTTTTACATCTGCTTCCAGAGCAGTCATTGAAAACCTCATGTTCGCGAAGTGGTATAATTATGAGTGCATTCAAATGACTTCAATGCACAACATGGAGTCCAAGACATCCCTTCACCCTGTGGCTTGTTGTGTATTTTGTCATAATATAAACAAATATGAGGTAAAGTTTGTTTAATGACTAAAACTACGCTTGTGTTTTTGCATGCATTGCTCATGTCTTTACACTCTATTCATCCTCAGCTGTTCATCTTTCGGGCCATTAAGGCTGATGGAGTGGACTTCACTCAGTGTGTGACCCATGGAAGTTTCCAGCATCGCTGGCAGGAGACGGCATACAACATGTTTCACTTTGTGACGCTGTATGTCTTCCCCCTGCTTGTCATGACTTTCTGCTACACCCGCATCCTCATCAAGATCAATGGGCAGATGCACAAGAGAAAAGGTGTGTGACCTTACAGAAGATCTAAAACAAGTTTTAACACTATTCACCCCTTTGCACCCATTCAAAGGATAATTCCTTTTGATCACAGCTTTATTAGCTTTAGTTTTGTTCTTCCACAACTCCCATTGTTAATGATAACGTTATAGAGCTCAGATCAGGGAACAGAGAAAGTCATTCTCCGTCAGTGTGATATCACAGTTCAACAGAGTAAAACTAAAAAGATCTGCAGTGATTTCCCCTACCCAAGTTAATCCTGATTCCGATGGAATGAATGGATTTGACTGCTCCTTTATCAGACTGTATGCAGAGAACAAACGTTAAAACAGGTAAAGAAGATTTAGCGGATGACCTCAATATGTGTTGTTGTGTTTTAGTAGGAATAATCAGCACAATGGGTCGGGCTGGTGACAGCGCACACTCAAATGAAGTGCTTTAGATCATCTTGATTAACTGTTGGTTGATTATCAGCGTGATCGTCTGAATTCTCATGTTTCATGACATGTCAGACTTGATTGATTTCCCTGTTTTCCCAAATTTCAACAATTGACGTGGTGGGTATAAAGCTGTTACTGATAGAAATGGTTGACAAAAGTATAAATATAATACCCAATGTGTTATAAGTTGAAACTATTATTAAAACTGGCATAACATTACTGGTCCCTTCAGGTGTATAAGATGTTTAAAAATAGTATTTTAACCATAGAATAGATGATACTGTCATAGTTGAATAGACTGATAGAGGGTTAGGAAGTCACATATATAGAATGGAGCCTGGCCATTCAGGGCTTTAAAAACAAGCAGTGAAATCTTAGAACGTATTCTATAACTCAGAAATAAACAACCTGTGAAAAAAGAGCAAGGATTGGCGAAATGCGACCACTTCTCTGAGTGTGTGTTAAAAGCATAGGAGCATCATTTTAAATTAATTTAAGTCTTTCAATGGTTTGCATACTGATACTCAATTAAAGGGTATTGCAATAGTCAAGCCTGGAAGAAATAAAAGACCTGATCTATTATTGTCTCAGTTATACATAGTAGGTAGGGTAAACCCAAAGTTATCCATCTTCACATTGCATCAGAAACTGTATCTAAAAGGCTCTGCACACAATGTCCAGCACACAAAAAATATGTATTGTTTTAGAAACACTCATTAATGAAGTAGCTGTGATGCATTACCACAGGCCAAGCAAACAGCCCATTCTAAACAGGCAGGATTAGAATCTGCTCATTGCTGCACTTGGTTATGTGCAAGATTTAGGAATATCCAACTGTGAAGGGGTAATATCGGTGGGATATCAGCATTATAGTCCCAATCACACACACACTCACACATAGAGTGATAGCCTATGTACTTTGAATTATCAAATTTGCTATATTTCAGTTATTGCCTATGATGTGTTTATGCAGATGGTGAGCAGTGCCTTAGACGCAGTGGGACAGACATGATACCTAAAGCCCGGATGAAGACCCTCAAGATGACTATTGTGATTGTTAGCTCCTTTGTCATCTGTTGGACACCCTACTACATCCTTGGGATCTGGTACTGGTTCCAACCAGCAATTATCCAACGCACACCTGAGTACATACACCACATACTTTTTGTCTTTGGAAACCTGAACACGTGCTGTGACCCTGTCATCTACGGCTTCTACACTCCATCTTTCCGGGCCGACCTCACAGATGTGATGGTGTGCTGCTGTGGTCACCAAGCCAACAACGCCTCACCTCGCTCTGTGGATCATCTGTCTTGTCGCAGAGCTGGAGTTGCTGGGGAGATGGAGTCTGACCTGAGTTCAAACCAGCATAGTGGCAATCCAAGTTAGACAGTACTCATTTGACCCTGACCAGTTAAACAGTGTTACAATATACCAGATGTCCTTAATGTCAGCTGTTTGCTCAAGGTCTTCCATGAGCACATTATTGGATTGGGAACAACTTCTGATTTTATAGATCTGTGGAACTGTGCTATGAAGAGTAAAGCTTCCTCAATATCTCCCATGTTGTATGCTTATGGTTGCTGAAATTTTTGATGATAGCCTTTAGAAGTTCTCCATTGCTTCTAATGATGTGCTTCAACAATTTCTTTTTAACTCTATAGCTGTTTTTAGCTATGCCGGCCGTTCACTGCAGTACATGAAGGCTGATCTTCAGTAGCCTTCTGAGACATCCACCTCACAGCTGTATTGATCCTTACCAGTGCTTAGAGATGATCTCCTCATACATATCAATATGCATTTACCTACAGTAACTAAGTCTTTTTTTTCCCCTTACATACGCAATGCGGCCTCAACAGAGTGTAGATGCCTGTTAATAGATGTACCCTCTATACTAAGAAGTATTTACTGAGCATTTCTACGCTAACCACATACAGCTATGAAATTGATGTCTATCTTATTATTTCAGTGTCAGAAAAGAGTACATAAAGAATGTCCAATAATGTTTACCTTAAGCTTTGATAGTCTGTGTTACCACTATCTACGAGAGAAGACAAAGACTGCTGGCTGGATTCTTGGTGTTTCACTGCATGGCTGTCTGTCACTGACTGATAGTATTTATTGTATAGAATACAATAGGAAGTAGGACAAAATCATTACTAAAGACAAAAGTAAATATTTCACCTTTAAAATGTATATGTTCCAAGTTGACACTTGGCCAGAATTAAACTCATTGTATATTGTAACTGTCAACAAATAACTGCTTGTCACTTACACATATATATGAATAACAAATGTGCAATTTATATCTAATTTATACACTTGAAAAGCACACGAGTTTACAAAACTGTATCACATCATATCCGTAGATTTGTGAGCTGCACATTTTAGCTGCAAATCTCCTGTTGTACTAGACTGACATCTGGTGACTGCGAAGGTCACTGACGTTCATTGAACTCACTGTCATGTTCATGAAACCAGTTGTAGACTGGGATCAAACCACTGTCACTCTGGATAGTTGACGACCCACTCTATCTCCTGAGCCCTGAACTCCAGAGATGTGTTGTGTGTGAAAATCTGATGTTTGATGTGAACCTTAACTAAAGCTCCTAGTCTACATCTGACCTTCACCTGCAGGATTTGATGAATATCAGTGCTGCCTCATGATTGCCTGATTAGAGAATTGCACGAATAAGCAGAAGAACTGATGTTCCTATACCAGCATTATTATTATCTTAGTGCAAGCAGGTTGCTCAATAAAAATCTACTGGAAAATGTCCTCAGTTGTGACCAGTTGTATGTATTACATCCGGACACAAACTCAAACTGACCGAAAAGCCAGATAAAAATGTAGAGTAAGACCTTATAAAACATAGAGAAAATACTAATAATAGGATAGGATGTCATGTGGGACATCCTATCCTATTCCCCCTAGAGCTTGGGGACACCAAAAGAGAAATAGTGCCCAAGTGTTTGAAGATGAGAATGGAGGAGTTGTTAAGAAAGCATGAGTAACCTGGGACTAGAGAGTGGAATCAGAAGAAAGTAGATATATACATATATAAAGAAGTTATTTATTCACGTTTTGTACAAGTTTTTGTAGAACAAGTCTCTCGGCAGAATTTGAAGAGAGGGTGGAATTGATCAACTCCATGTACAGGGTGATGAAAGCATGGATGACTGTTACTTGGTCAACCTGATGAAAATTACCCTTCACAATACTACTAAGCTGTTTATCAAAGTTAAGAGACGTTTAATTCTAGGCAAGGCAAATTTATTTGTACAGCACATTTCAACAGCAAGGCAATTCACAGTGTTTTCCATATGATTTAAAAAGGGATTATGACAAATTGTAAAAGCAACATATGACAACATAAAAAGAAGCCTTTTAAAAGGAAAAATAAGAACAAAATATAAAGAGTGAAAGTAAATTTGCAGTGTGATTTAACGAAAGGCAGGGGCAAACAGGTTAAGTCTTCAGCACTGATTTAACAGAAGAGTTGTGATGAACCTTCAGGTCTCTGGGAGCTTGTTCTGTTGCCTGTCCATGTTTAGTTTTGATTCTTGGGACCGAAAGCAGAACCTGTTCCAGACGACCTGAGGGGTCTGGATCGCTAATAATCTAGCAATAGATCAGAAATATATTTTTGCCCTAAAATGTTCAGTGCTTTATAAACCAACAGCAGGAATTTGAAGTAATTTATTTGACAGACATCTTGCAATGTAAAGATATCAGCACCAGAGTGATATGATCCACTTTGCTGGTGTTAGTGAGGACACAATCATTTTGAATCTTTCTGAATGAGGTTTTAGAGAGACCCGTGAACAGGCCATTACAATATTCAAGTCGACTGAAGATAAATGCATGGATTACTTTTTCCAAGTCCTGCTGAGACACAAATCCGTTAATCCTCAATATGTTTTTAAGGTGATAATAAGCTTACTTTGTAATTGCGTTCATGTGGCTGTTCAAATTAAGGTCTGAGTCCATGACTATACACCTTGCCTGGTCTGTGGTCTTTAACTTTAAATTCAAGCTGAGTGCTGACTTTTAATCATTCTCCCCTTCCGCCAATATAAATTACTTTTATTTTGTTTTTACTGAAGAAAAATCAAACTAATCCAGTCATTGATTTGTTAATATTTATATTGGGGAATAGCGCCCTGGTGGTATGGTTAAGTAAATTTGTATTCTCTGCATAACTGTGGTTACATATTTAGTTGTTTTTCATAATCTGAGCAAGAGGGAGCAGGTAGACATTGAACAGAAAAGGCCCTTAAATGGAGCCTTGCGGAATTCCACATGTTATTTTTGTCCTCTCAGATGTGTAATTACCTGTGACCAATGCAGCACTGAGGTCCGGTAATACTAAAACTTAGCCAATATCTGTGTTTATGTGGATGGCATTGGAATTGTTCATTACTGATGTGTCTAGACCAGAGGTCTTCAACAGGGGGTCCGCGACCCCTAGGGGGTCCGCGGAGGTACTGCAAGGGGATCACGAAATCTTTGATTGATTAGACAATTTTTATAATTTTTTTATAATTGTTTTTTTTTTTAATTATTATTTTCGAACCAATTTTTTCCCCACAAATTTAAATGTCTTTAAATACACAT
Source organism: Platichthys flesus (assembly GCF_949316205.1). Lineage (NCBI taxonomy): Eukaryota > Metazoa > Chordata > Actinopteri > Pleuronectiformes > Pleuronectidae > Platichthys > Platichthys flesus. The sequence goes on along the minus strand of NC_084961.1, from coordinate 20,702,322 downwards.
TTACATGCATCCAACATATTGTGAGGCTGATATGACCCTCTGCCTGACAACCTCCATCCGTCCAAGATTGATAAGTTGTGTGCTACCCATCAGGGGCCGACATCTCACTAATGTGGGTGTATGTGTGCCATCCACAGATGGCTTGAGGATTCATGTTTAAAATAAAACATGAATCTTTGAATTACTTTAATAGCTCAGTGTTGTATGCAAGATGTATGTTTATAAATGGCAGTGGCATGGCCACCCTGTACCTTGCACATGTTTAAGTTAGTAGCTTAGTATTGATTGCACAATAACAGGGTAGCTGTGTTTATACAAGGCACTAGGCCCAGTTTAATATAAAACACAATTTTATAGGGGAGAGCGGGGTAATGTGGGACATCAGGTAATGTGAGAAACCCCCTGTATCTAGGCAACGGAACACATTTGTGGTCATTTGACCAATATGTTTTCAAGCCCCTCCCATTCCCCCCTTGGGAAAAAACTCCCTCATTAACTGGAAGAAACCTCAAGCAGAACCAGATACAATGTGGTGAGCACATTGTATCTGAGCACTGGTTGGGGTGAGCAGATACAAATTGGTGTGAATTAGAGGTGGGTCGAAAGGAGGGGAGAGAAGAGAGGAGGGGTGTGTGTGTGTGTGTGTGGGGGGGGGGGGGGGGGGTCAGGAACCATTTTGAAACACATTTTATAATATTAATATTAATGATTGTTCTTGTTGGAACATTTTTAGTTTAACCTTAAATGTAGAGATGGTGCTGTCACAGTTATCATACACTTAGGTAAATTAAATTATGAATATTAATTGTTTTATTTGGATTAAAAATAATATACCACATATTTGTTTAAAAATAGTGTTTGTCCTATGCTAATTATCATTTGTTTTAACTCTAAAAGACTAGGTTGAAAAATGACTTTTTCAACATCATTCTGTTATATGAGTTTGGCAGTTTGAAAATTTGCTTCACAACTTAAGGACTTATAGAGGGAGTCCTCAGGCTAAATAAATGAATACAGTCTAAGCTCAAACAAATCACAAGACAGTATATTTTGTCTATTACTTCTCATGGTATCTTGCAATCAAAAGTATAAATGATACTTCTACTATACTGAATTATATTAAAACATTTTTAATATACTTTTCTTAAGTGAATTCATTTAACATTTGCTGAACATAAAGAGCAATAGGTGGCAATTAAGAGGATTAAAGAACATAGTGTAACATCAGTTACACTATGTTCTTCTAAGAAGAGAAGAATAGTCAGTAAACAAATTAATGCCAGTAACTCAATTAACAATATCTCTCTGAGGATATGCATTTGCCATCACTACTCCTGCTGACACCGTGCCAGGTAAGACTGTTGTAGTTGTAATAAATTATGTATAATCTACTTCTTGTTTCCTTGTGAATTGTTGAGCAGTTGAGAAAAACAATATGATTCCTTATTTCAGAAGTTACAGTAAATTTTCAGTGTTGCTGCTAGAGAAATGTATTTCAATGCAAAAGTAGAGGGCTGGTGACAGGCAAACCTCTGTAAAATGGTTAAACAAAATGAGATTTATTAATGATATTTAAGTTAGTGAATGTAACATTGAAATAAATGTGAAAGTGAAAACCTCACAGATTGGTCTCTGTTTTCCGCTGTGACCTACCAGTGAGTCCTCCATACCTTCTCATTTTGGCTAAAGACCAAGGACAGGGCCTCAGTCTCAACAGAGTAAAGCTTTAGTTTTGCAGTTGGCCACAATACACCAGTGGGAAGCTTAAAGAACGTAGAAGCACTTGTCATCAGTAAAGCTTTGTTTCTCGTCGGTACTAGAAGCCACTTTCTACTGTCCTATATATTCTTTTCTTTTGTAGTTCTTCGTTTACTAGTTACTTGCTCTTTGAGGAAGAGAGCAAGTTTGGCTTAAAAATGTAGTCTCTGGAAATCTCAAGCTCAAAGACCATCACAAAGCAATCCTAAACACTTTCGTAGCATCCTTAACAAGAAAACATTTGAAATCAACATAATTAATTTCATCAGATCTAATAATATTAATAATAACAACAGAAACTTCCAAAACAAAACATTTGTTTTGGCAAATTCTCATGTGCTCAGCAGGAAGAACAAAAGACTCAAATGAAAAGAGATAAAGAAATGAATGGTTCAAACAAAATGTAAAGATGCTTTCCATTTAGAAACTAGTCTAACAACTACACACTTCACACTACAAAAAGGTCTTCCATATCAAATACACTTTTTGGCATCACATTGGCTTATCAGCTTTCAGTTGAGTAAGAAAGGAGGTTTATGAGTTTTATTCAGTTTTGCTTTGAATAAACCTTAACACTCATAAAGGGTGAAGGTCAACCTTGAGGAACATTAAAGCTTTAGGTATCACACACTTTGCATCCGTAAAACACTGTATGAGCTGCGTTAATCATATAATAAGAGGCAATTCATTTATTTAAATTTAATCTGAAATCCCAGCAAGTTTTAACTTCCATTTAAAAGTATCCTTATTGCTCATTGAAAGTAGAAGGATGTTTGGAAAAACTCACAAATTGGACATTGATAAAAAGATGACAGTAAGAACACACTTAAATAATGCTGGGCCGTGGTGTCATCTAAAAATCAAAAACTAGAACATGGAATATATTCCAGCGAGACTTTGAGTGTTTTCTTTGTGATGAACTTTAAATCTTTATGTGTAGTTCCCTCTCGAAGCTGCTGTCCTCAAGGTTGACCTATTGTTAGCTCTTCACACACATACAATATTTTCTCACACTCACAAGCATGTTTCTGTGCTTTGGTTATGAGGAAGTGAAAAGGTTAAGGCTGTGAATGTAAAAGTTAAGACGTATTTGGTTACACTTTTCTTAAAGATAAAAGCTAAATAGTTGAAACAACTATAAAAATGAAAGCATTTATTCCTTATAATATTGACATAAAGTCTTTTTAAAATATTTGACATCTTCATTTGGTCACTTTAAAGGTAAAAATGAACAAAATACAGTTCCAAGTCGAAGGTGTGCACCTGGCATTACATCCAAACTCAAGCACATGAAAGGAAAGGAAATGAAAATATGTAGTACATTTTTTTTGGCTTGGGGTCAGTTACAGCGCTTTACACAAAGGTGACACCTTCAAACAGGAACAGTCCAAAAAGTAAGTAAATGTATTCTCTCTTAAAATAACATTTTAAAGGAAAATTTAAAAAAACCATCAAAATGTTTACATCTTTGGGTATCATTCACCTTGGTTTTCATAGAAGAACTTTTGGATAGGCTGACATGGTGAGACATAAGCCTTGTCCGTGCATTCAGGCAATTATCACCATGAAACTTTTGCTGCCAACTCAGCGTCATTGAGGTCCCAGGGTGACTAATTTGGCATCTGAAGAGTAAACTTGGCAGCATGACACCCAACAGTCTTTTTTTTGGCTTATCTTCAGTATGCCATCAAGCTGGTGCAGGTCAAACATGTTCGTCTGAACTTATTTTCTGCGATGGACTTCATAGAAAACATGGACTGCATGGCTTTAATGTTCACAACAGTCTTCGTCATTATGCTCCATTCGGTATATCCTCTTCACAATCATGTTTTTGGAGATGAACTGTTGTGGTTATTTGAAAGCCTTGGATAACCACATAACAGAGCTATGATATCAGATCAAAGATTTCCACCAGAATATCTTGATGGAAACAAATGGTGATCTGGAGCAGGAGGTTGTTTGGTCTCATGTAAATCTCTGGTAGAGTAAGGCTGAGGTTTATGGCAGTGGAGTTCAGGCACTGCTACGGTAATACTCTCCATGGTAGTCATCCTGGAAGGCTCTTTCTGGACTGGCCTGGTTGGCAGCTGGCACGGAACCCTGGCATTGGCACTGGTCACGGAACCAGCTATATGGAAAGGTTTTTTTGGTTGAGGTAGGCTGGGCACAAGCAGCATCAACAGGCTAACCCTGGTCTAAACTATTGCTCACACATTCTCGTCAGACTGAGGTAGCTTTCTTTGGAATATTTAAGAAAAGAATGTGTTTCTTCTAAATGGCTTGTTTGGTCATTTCTTATCAGACCACCTCTCTAAGGCTTTCGCAAAGGCCGCTATGTTTCTTCCTTTTCTTATAGCAGAGTAACTTAAGGCAAAGTCAAGAGTTCTGTCGGAATAGATTGGCTGATATTAGCCAGTCAGGACAAAATATTAGGATTAATATGGGTTTTAAAGACCACAGTGAACATCTTCACATGTCAGACTACGAGGGGAAATCTGAGAAATATGATATTTTGGTTATGGAACAGACTCCCACTGGGAAGGTGACATGAGTGTTGATGGTGTACACACTGAAAGAATATGACTGGGCCTGATCTGGAGTGGCAATGCTTTCTGAAGGCTTTTTTCAACATGTGCACATGCACAGGCAATAAAGGCAACAAACAGGCATTGGTTTAAGGTAGGGCTGGGGAATTGGGGGAAGGGGCAAAGGACCAGTATTTTAGCTTTGTCACAGTATTCTGTTATAATTTTGTGTAGGTTACTCTTAGGTTATCAGCAGCAGGCTTTGGGGAGACTAAACCTATGACTGGCCTCTATAAAAGATCAGGAGTGGGGTGGGGTCAGGGGTTTGTGTGGGGGCATTAACGTTGCTACCATTGACCAGTGTTAGCCAGGGCCCATGCCAGGTAAACCTGATGACTGCTGCTCAATGATGACCTGGCACTGCGCTGGACAGACCACCTGCTCACAAGAAGAGGCACAACAGCAAGACAGGAGGAGACAGGAGAGAAGAAAGACCAGGGGTCAGATATCATTCAAGTATAGTATTTATATGAGATTTCCTCTTTCTAGCCACTGTGCCACTGTGAAAAGTACCTATATTTACTCACAGTGTGTTCGCTTAAATTACCATATAACAAAAGGACAAATAAAATGGGCTAAAAAGTAATGTCATGTATTGACTCACCAGTGTTGGTGTCATAAACATATAAAACTGTTGGTGATTACTGGGAGGAAAGATTGATACATTCTGTAGATATGGTGGCAACAAGCTCACACCTCAGAAGTCTACATGTCCATTTATGTCAAATAATTATTTTCAAGTCTCTACTTAAAGAAAGATAATGAAAGATAAATGAAATGTTTGAATAAATTCGAACAAGCTGCATATTCTGAGTGACTACCTCAGGCACTGACTCCATTCTGGAGCAGTTTGCTTCATCTTTAAGGTTTCCGACGTGTCCTGTGTTGTTCCTCGGGACAGACCAGCTGTCCTGAGTTCCTTTACTGCAAACAAAGCTGCAAACAGGTTCGGATTACAAATACATATTCTGTTTGACTGTTTACAGTTTACAACATAGCTGGAGGATAATTCATGTGGGATTATAATTCCGTGAAATTTAACAAGAGATAGGATTTACCTGCGATGGTATCCAAACACGAGAAATAGAACGCAGAAGATGATGCAGGCGGTGCCAATATGGATGCCAATGATGATGCTGCCCAGAGAGGCCTCTCCATCCCTGCACTGACACAGACTGTCCCCACCTGGAAACAAACATAACACTAATGTGGAACATGCTACTGATGGAAAATAGCTAAACTGTTAATCCTACATCCTGGCACATACAGAGGGGCTACAAGTCTGAAACCTCTTTCAGGACAGAGATTTGAAAAAAGACATTTAATGAAATCAAAGTTGAATATTTTTCCCAACATGCAAGTCTCTGATAAAACATGATAAAGTAGGATGTGAATTAGCAAATGTGGATTTACTAATTCAAATATGATCATCCTTTCATGTTGCAGATGCAGTCGGAGCAAATGCTGAAAGCTCTTCCTGGACACTGTGTGGTCCTACTCACCATTGTTTGGGTCACTGGCTCCTTCCTCTCCCAGTGATACCAGTCTCTTGGAACAATCACTCTCCCCATTTCCATTGTAGGCCACCAGTTTGATTTCATACACTAGACCCGGTTCTGAACAACATAAAATATATGAAATAATATTCAACCACATCATGAAACAGAATATAGAACTAGAAGTAGGACATCGCAGGTGTACTTGGATTTGTTACACTGAGGTTGTACTTTGGTGCCTGTGTTCTAATGCAGTCTATGACCACTTTGTTTTAGATTATACATAAGATCAAATACCCTACATTTCATAATTTATGGTTTAGTCTCTTTCTTTTTCCATATGGGACTGTTTGATTCTGTTGTTTTCTAACCTGCTGTTTAGGTCAAATAGATTATTGTGAGAAGGACCAGAGGATTTCATAATATAATCACATATTCTGATGCAGCTACACACAACTACACACTCACCCATGTTTGAGATGGTGTGGGCATTAATGTGACAGGGCAGCTGGATGGGTCCCTGGAAGTCAGCATTGGGGACCTTGCGGTAGGACAACCTGAAGCCCTCAGCCTTGCCAGCCTTACTGGGCAGCTCCCAGAGGACCTGCACAGCACTGGAATTCACCACCTTGGTGAAGAAGGAGGGAGGGGTTGGGACTGTATAGAGAGCAGAGATAGAAAAAAGAGAGGAATGAGAGAATGATACGAACAAACCTAACTGTCCTCCCATTAGAGGATGAACGACAGCCGAACATAAAAAGCACAAATCAGACAGCGAAAGCTTAAGAAATATTTTACAATTGAATCAGTTAACTGCACTACAGTAATTCCTCGATAAACAGACTTATAAACTTGATATCATTTTTTGGGTTAATTGAATCTGCATTTCTGTCATTGCTTCAATGGTTGCATTATGGACATTTTAACCATCAGATGGAAATCACATCTGATTTTTTATACAAAAATAACAAATCTTACACAAGAAACCCATTTTTACATCATTCAAGGCTGACCAGGCCATGATTAGGTACAATATTTCCCACCAGTTTCTATCAACCTTAACACATCAATTTCATACATTACGTATGTTTAAATAGTTACAGTTTGAATCTTCTATCACTTTCATGATAACTAACTCTACAAAACTTTAGCTCGCACTCTACTGAGGCCTCATATTAAAATGCATTTCTCAACACAGAATCATTTTCTAGGAGTTCTTAGTCAATCTAATCCACTTAGATTCCTGTCAGACACGTTAATGTGACTGTTGCACAAGATCATGTGACATATGAGCCTGAATGTCAACATGTCTAATAGTACGGCACATGCTGATGTAGACATGAGTTAACATTTTTGACCCAGTCATTTAAAAATATAACGGATAGCTTTCTGTGACATATTTACTATTAATAATTGTGTGTCATGTTCTTACCTCCACCTAGTGTTGTAGCCACCACAGTGTGGGACTGCTGGCTGGCTCCCAGAGGAGAGTAGGCCTTCAGGTAGAGGGAGTAAGTGGTGGCTGGTTCCAGGTTGGTAATGTCATGTTGGAATTTTCCTTTACTTATAGCTTCCTGCAGCTCCAGACTGTCAGGCTCTGAATCACACACCGACATACAGTAAGTTTTTTTTATAATTATGTAATATTACTGTTCAATTTGAAGTATGATTGATATTTCACAGTAGACTCTGTGTGGGCTGACCCTCACCTCCTGTCTTGCGGATGTGCAGAACATAACCAATGATGCTGTCAGTCACGTCTGAGGGCGGTTGGATCCATGTTATCTGTAGCGCAATTGTGGACAGGACGCTGACTTTGAAGCCCTCAGGGGCAGCAGGTAGGTCTTTACTCTGGACCACAGCCAAACGTGCGCTGGCCTGGTTGGTCCCGGCACTGTTCTCGGCGATGCACTGGTAAATGGCCTCATCCTCTGAACTGATCCGGGTCAGAGCCAGAGTGCTGCACAACCAACATTTCAGTTTACAACACATTACTTCATTGCTCCTCACAAATTATTAAAAATATAAATACCACATCTCATATAAAATTCTGGCATGAAAAAAATGTCAACTTAATTAAAGGTATTAGCAGAAGAATTTACCATAAACATTAACATTAAAATACAGGTTGGGTCAGTTTGATTATTATTATGAATGATATAATTACTTGATTCATGTTAAAGCATTGATGTATGAGTAGCATATTATTATTACTGTTGCTGTTGCAGGTGGAGCAGATTTGACCAACTCCAGTTTTATATACAGGCTTATAGGGATGCCTGATAAATCTGAGAGGTCATGAGATGATTCATGGTGGAGGGAAAACAAAAACATTTCTGATGCTGTTTTCAGTTTATGGACTTGACATGGAACTCTCCAATCTTTGATATCTAGTTGAATATTTGACCATTTGAACCTTTACTGAAATAAAAAACATGTGAGGAATTTAGAGGGAAAATTCACTATTTGTTGAAGCTGAACATATTAAAACTTGCCAACGCTGCATTCATTTTCTACTCCAGTATTTGGATTATCACGCCTGCTAGGAACATATTTAAAAATTATAAAGTTAAGTAGAAGACAAAAATACGATATTGATGAATCCCTGGACTGTGTCTGCAACTGTCTCTTCTGCAGGATAAGATAAGCACACCTCTTCTATACAGTTTTTTTCTCCGACAAAGCAATATCGTTTGTTCAAGAGTTAAACTACAATGTCCATATAACATTGCAAATGAACTGTGGGCTGTAATACATGTTCAATAGCAGACCACAAAGAGATCATCAGAAGACATTCAGAGTCCAACAGGCTCAGTAAAATATTCTCTGCAGTACTGCCACCATGTGGTCAAACTGTGAAATTCAGATATGAAAAAAAGCTGATTTATATAGTGAGAGTTGACTAACACAGATGTTGTTTTTTACAGACTTTGCCTGTCATGACATAATCCAGTTCAACAACAACACAGTACTCTGATGCCTCTGTCTTTGTGTTGCTACGAACGTTATATTTCTAATCAAGATGTTCCTCAAATGAAATGATACTGTCACTGACTAGGTCAAGTGGATTCAGACTTTCCATGTTTCTCGAAGTTTTTGATTTTAAAGATCTACCTGTTGTTGTTGGTCAGCTTGACATTGTTTCCAGGCAACAGGACCTTGCCGTTCTTCAGCCAGATGAGGTGAGGCTCTGGGACACCCTGGGCCACACAGCTGAACACAACACTGCCCCCTGCTGGTTTGGACACAGACTGCGGCCACTGAAGGAACTCTGGGGGAGCTGAGTAGGAGCAAAGAGGACAATGGGATAATAATTATAAAAGGTAATAATAAGTATTTATGCATTCATCTATCTATCTATCTATCTATCTATCTATCTATCTATCTATCTATCTATCTATCTATCTATCTATCTATCTATCTGTTTGTTTATTTTGAACCATGGTTGAATTAGTATCCTTGGTGAGAACTGGTAACATGGTAAAAAGCAATGAGACTCATGCTATGTTACGCACTGTTAAACATACCTTGTTCAGTGATGGTGAACTTTAATTGTTTGAGCTGTATGATTTTAGTGGTATTATTATAACATATTTTATTTGTAGTTTTAAATGCAAACTGAATTGACCATCTTATTATCTTATAAAGTTGAAAGTTTCAGGATTTTCATGAAACCCTTCAAAACTAAAATTAATATAAAGAGAGATGGTTAAACTTCCATAAACTGTATGTAAAGCATAACATGATGTCAGCTGTGATCAGCAGTAATATAAAATATATGTTTGTAGTAAATTATCCCAGTAGGATGTTTGTTCAGTGTTCAGTTCCTTCATTTTAAAATCAGATTATGTGCTCCGTGTCTGTGTGTGTGTGTGTGTGTGTGTGTGTGTGGGGGGGGGGGTATTCATTATTTAGCTGTCCACCCCTTCATCTGTTCAGTCATCCCACCACCATGCCTAGAAGGTACCAGGCTTCCTCAGCTGACCGTTTATCAACCGATCTATACTCAGTATTGATGAGTGATTCTGGTGACCTTAGCTTTACCTGTGCCTCACACATCTTATTATATCTTATTAGCTCCTATTGTCTGCAGCCTGTAATGGGGGCTTCTGTCCCCTGCTGAGATATTTAATGATCATAGATAGATTTTCTATCTTATCAATGTTTTATTTGAATCATAAAACTGAGCATCATATTTTAGTCACTCAGTTGTGTCTCTCAATTGTCACCCAAGCACAAGTCGACAAGTATTAGCATTAGATGTAACTAACTAAACACATAAAAGATAGATAATATATAATAATAATATTCTATAGCAAAAAAAGAATACTGCATGATCTGGTCCTATTCTAGAAATTGTTGGCGCTTTATTCATACTACTTAGTGGTTTTAGAAACAAGAATGCATAATTTAGATAATATGTGAGTAAAATCTTAATTCAAACTAAAATTGTTAAACATTTATTTTGTTCACTCTTAACCATCATCTGTACTTGAGCTAATCACATCTGTAAATGTGGTTTTACTTTTCAGCATAGAATAGGAAATGACCTGTTTTCTCATTCTGAATTCCTGTCAGTGATAAACACCCTTTATTATCATAATTCATACATTTGTGTTAATCTGTTTATTTGGACATATAAAAATACAGAGCATTCTATTGATGAAAAACCAAAACTCTGCATTGAATGAGATATGACATTTGTATATTTTTGCCAACACATTTGGGAAAGAGGTAATGTTGCTTAGTGTGTGATACTTGGTCCTGATTTACATAAAACATGAAGATCTGCAGCTCATCTTGTCTGGCAAACATGTGGACAAAATATTTGTTGCAGTCAATGCATTCTCCAAAATGGCTGGTCACCCTTTGAGTGTATCTCTACATGGCGACACCATGGTTGCCCTCATGGTGCCCGTCCATCTGCTAGGATCCTATCCATCTTCAAGCCCTCCATAATTAACCCTGAGACCACGCCTCCTTTTCCCTCCACCTCCTCATGTGTCTGTTGTGACTTCAGAACCTTCTCCCTCCCTCCAACTGTTTCCATAGACACACTCTGAATCCTCCTGTCAAGGTCAGGGGTCAGAGGTCAGAGGTTGCCAGTCATTCTTCATCTCCTTTCCCTTTTTCTTTGCATCCCCCTCCTGCACCTTGTGCCCTGACGTGACTGTCTCTACATTTTGTGCTCTTTGTCCCTCTGGCCATCGTGATGATCGTGACCACAGAGAAAGACTCTAACCTTCACACTGAAACACAGCCGGCAGCCAGTCACTGATCCCCACTGAACTTGACTCCAGATGAAAAATAAAACATCCACCTTCACTATGAGTCATTTTGCCTCTGTATATTTGAACCTCAAGCTGTTACAACTGAATTGTAGGTCAATACTCTTACTAAAGACTAACGAAACCAGAGAAAATATTTTCCAAAATTAACCATAAACCTTTTATCGACATGCATCCAAGTGTTTCAAAACCCATTTAATAAGGTGTTTTTCTATTTCAAATTACATTTGGTATATTCTGTCTTTCTTATTTACTGGGGACTCACTAAGGGCCAGTACTAATCACAGTATAATCAGAAATAATTCTGTGGTTGTATGTCGTGCATTTTTTGTTCAATCTATGGAAATATTAGTTTTAAGAGCAATTTTTTTTAACTTGTGCACAAATGTAATCACTAGAAGCTTTATTGATTGTTATTTTTGTGTCCATCCCAGTACATTTGTATATAAAAACCTCAACAGTGAAACTTCTGTTTTCTCCCTATGTGACCTCAACACGATACACTGTTATGTGTGCACAATTATTATATTAAATTCTTTTTTTTATACAACTGGATCTACCATGGGTTCTTTTGACATGATCCTTCAATAGGATCTAGTTTTGGATGCTCCACTGTAGAATAATGAGGAAGCTTTAACCACATTGTGGGTGGTCATGTTGCCAGATGACCAAAGCATAAAGGCCTTTTTTTCCCCCAACCTCAAAACCAGAGCAAACTGATCAATAAATTGATGAATATATTAGAGATCAGTGCCTCCTCTCCTCCCATACACCTGAGACACTGCCAATCACTGAGTGTGTGACAGCAGGAAGTATTGATTGATGTGGTCAGATAAACCTGGAATTGAAGGAAAGCTTAATTACGAATATGATGTCACTGAGATTAAAAGACATCTAATATAATAAGCGTCAGTCCATTCTTTTTGTCCTTGATTCATATATCAGGGCTTTGGTTCAGGTGGTTGAGAAGCACCACAGCATACTGTTTGGTAGTATTGTGTGAATGTGTGACTTGTAAAGCACTTGGAACTGTCGTGAGAATTACTCAGTCAGTAAGTCATATTGTAGAGGATCCAGAATAAAATGTCCTCCTAACCCACTGTCAGCTCTTTGAGATTAAAATCAGAAAACAGCTGAGTCAGGGCAATAGAAGAAATGTGTGCATTTGGATGATTTTTTCCAGTTTAATATAAATCATTACCTAATTAATATAATGTATATTATGTTTATAATTCAGACCGAAACAGTTCTACCTGTAACTTTGATGACTTATTACATTTCACATTTTTATGTTTGTGCAATGTTATGCTTTGATTATAACATTTTCCTGTTTCTTACAAATACCCCCAATATGAGTTAATGGATTACCACTTAAAGGTTAACAGTGGAAAAAGAAGTACTCAGGCCCTTCACTTCAGTAAAAATACAAATACCTCAATGACGAAACACACCTTTATCTTCTTATCTTATCTTATATTATAACATGTGTGAATGGTATTGATGGATTAAGATACAAACACCATTAATTCCCTCACTCTCATCTTCACTGTATCTCTGTCTGTACGAGTGTGTTTGCGGACACGTAAAATGTAGGTTTTTAGCATTTGTAGCAAATCAGGTTTCACTCCCACGACTTACAGGAACAAATTTCATCGTACAGAGAAACCAGGGACGCTCCATAAATCTGCAAGCTGCTAACTGAGCAGGTTTCAGGACAGCCAGTGAAGAAACAGCAAATGACAGTGAGAAATATAAGTGCCCTGTGTATATGGACATCTATAGGATGATGGATGAATCCATGTCATAGGGAGCTACCACCCCCCCCCCCACACACACACACACACACACACTCACACTCACACACATAGCTGATCACTGGTGTTAGCCTTTTTTGTGAGAAAGGAACTGGAAGGGGTGTGCATATGTGCAAAGAAGGTGGGGAGGGGTTTCCCACCATCAGTGTCACCACACAACTAGCATAGGCTCCCAGCCTCCACCCCCACTAAACAGCCAGGGGCAAAGGTGAGAAGACAGCTCTGGTATTGACCCTTTCCACCCGCTCCCCTCACCACCACTGCCAGTTAATACGGTCAATTGCACACACACACACACATGCAGGATACTATATTAAACAACGGCTGCAACAATGCCTGCACATTTGCCAGAGCATCTGTTTCTTTTTTTTTGTGATTATCTGACAATCTTCACGTTTATGTAAAATTTTATATTTATTAGCCTTGCTTTGTCAAAAGTCACAAATTAAAGACATTCTAGAAAAAAATTTCCTGTCTTTCTTTTACATTGTGTTGACAGGTTAAAGAAGATGCTGTAAATTACTCAGTAGTAATAATGATCTTTACAAACAAGACAGTGTTTAACTGAGGCATCCTCAGACTTGTTGGTGGGCTAAACTCATCTTCCTATTACTGTATCATGGCAGTAGCCAGAGCAATGAGATCCCAAGCTACGGAAATGTTGGGTCTTACTTAGGTTTACATCCTTCTCTCACACGTACAATAGTGTCTCTCAAGTTACTCCTTATATTTAATAGTCTTTGCACTATAAATTCATAGTTTTTAGACAATATTCCTCTTCAAGAATTAGTGTCAGACCATACTTAAGGTTCAGGCTACATCCATACTACAGCGTTTACAATTAAAAACCCTCTCTGTCTACACAAGCTTTTTGGCTCCATATCATTGTTAATCCCCGTCCATACTAACAAGCCTGAAAACACACATCACATGACCGATCACGTACACCGGGCATGTGCTTGCAGGTGTAAACAGGCTAAATTTGATTGTTAGGTGCAGAAAGAGCTAGACTACAAATGGGAGGCAGGAATGGCAAAATGGTATCTCCAAGATGCTGTTACATCGTGTTACAGTGACACACAAGCAACTGTGTCACTGTAAGATACTGCTCACATACTTCTTAGTTTTATCAGCTTTTAAACTCCGGAGTAGTGTGGACACCAGGCATATCCCTAGCAGAATTGATGCAGTCTCAATGTACAACATAGTAAAATGGATGTGGAATACATTTCCAGAAGAAAGACCTGTTACAAGTATGAAGTTTGATCCATATGATGGTAAGATGAAATGTTGACAGAATTTTTTTTAACTTTGCTAATAATTTGTGGAAATTCATAATCTCTATGTATTTCTGAACTGCTGTTTATTGCTGTGGAAAACTGTTCCTTGCAAACAAAACACCTCATCTCTAAAGTTAGATACCCAAAAATATGTGGCCACAAAATTGGTGCAGTGATCTCTGTTGGTCCTCACCTTGCACCACAAGTCGGCCGAGTGCTGTGCGTCTAATTCTGGTGCCAGGCCGATTGGCAGCACACACATACACACCAGAGTGTTGCAAGGACACATCTGAGATCATCAGGTTCCCTGTACCCAGAACCTGGATACCCTCCACCCCAATAGAGCGCCCATCTGATGGATACAGAAATAGAGAGAGTGAGTTAAAAGTTAATGCATGCTGATTGCAATTAAATAATCCTCCTTCCACCATATGAATGTGATTAGATTGTTACCTAGCCTGCTCCAGGAAACTATGGGCCTTGGGTTTCCAGTGGCTATGCATTCCAAGATGGCCGTCTGATGGACAGTGATGGTTAGATTCTGAGGTCCTGACAAGATGAATGGCTCCTTGTAGAGTCTGGGAGCTCCACCTGCAAAAAGAGGGAAGAACCAGAGTGAATGTGGATTAAATGAAAAATAAACAAGGTACAAAGATGATGAATAGTATGGATCTGCAGTCTATCTTCCACCATTCTACTTTCACACTGTGTCACACAGCGGCTGATAAGATTACTATTGAAAATGCTTTGGAAAGCACTTGTGCATTGCATGTCCCTTAGACTGAATCAGATGTTTCTAAACAAGTGATTAAGGTTGTATTACCATATCACTACATTATTTGACATTAAAATTTAGATGGCGTTTATTGTGTACCATTTGTGTCAATCTGCTGTTTATAAACCAGCCCACTTGCCGGATGGACCTTTCCCTCATACCAAACAAACTAGAAAAGATTATATATAAAAACTTGTCAGCTTTGGTGATTTGATATAATTTGGTTTTAGATGTAACAGCCAGAATGTTGAGGAGTCTGGGGTGTACTAGAGTGAAGAATTATGTGAGTAGAGCACTTAAACTTGTTCACTCCAAAGACACTTCTCTGACCACTTGTATGTAACATGCTTCATCTGTGTCCACCTACCAGTGACATTGAGAATGGCCTCATGGCTATAGCGAGTATTGGCCGGGTTGGTGGCGACACATCGGAAAATCCCAGCGTCCACCTGCCTCACACCTGTCACCTGGAGAATACCCATTGGAAGCAGAGTGTACCTGGACAGGGAGTAGATGGGAGGTCAGTGTACACAGGAGGATTATTCCATCACTCATTCCTCTCGTCAGTTCAGGGTGCAAACAAACATCAAAAAGACTGTGGAGATCTGGATCGTGTTGTAGGAGTAGGTTGTATGGGTGTTGAGGATGTACACTGAGATTCTTCAAGTCTAGCATTGGTTGTTTTTTTGACAGAGAGGTAGTGAATGTTCAGCTCACAACATCATTAGCATGGTTAGCATGCATTAGTGCTGAGGGAAAATTGTGCTTGTTTACGTGGAGGTTGCTTTCACCCTGAACATCCCAGGGTAAAGCTCTAACATACCTATTTACCAGTGCAGAGTTCCACACTGTAGTGTATGTGTGCATGGTGTTACCTGTTCTCAGTGGTGTTGAGTGTTACTCTGTCTCTCTCCCAGGTGATCTTGGCCTCAGGTACCCCATTAATCTGACACTGGAAACGAGCAACGCTTCCCTCATCCACAGCCATGGACACAGGGTGGGTGTGGAACTTAGGAAGAGCTAAAGAGTAGAAGACACAAAGATCAGCTTCAGTCAAGAAAATACTGCACATGGATATTGTAACGTAACAGAAAGGACCTACTCTACTCACTAAATCATTCTACTAGTGGTAGTTGGCACAATTAAGCCTGTAAAAAGCACCTGCATGAGGTCTTCTCTGATTCTGAAGGAACCTGGTCATCTCTAGGAAAATTACTCCAATGAGATGTTCAAATTCAAAAGAAATTTGATCTGTTTAGCCCATATTCACAAATCACAATTTCTCTCATATAATGTGAGGAATCCTCTGCCCCTAAACACTCAATTAGAACATGATATCATAAGGTTATTTTGTTTTCATTTCAGTTTGAGTTTGGCTACGGATTTATAATAGAAGCTCTGCCTGACAAATTGTGGTTGTTGAGTTTTAGGACCTATAAGTTTTGCAGAAGGTCGACAAAAACATGCATACAAAAGGGATCCAGTGTCTTTCGAGCATGACCTTCAAACGGGACTAAATTCTTGGCTGTGTTTCTACAATTTTTATTTTTCATTTAATTTTTTCAAACTCTGTCCTCAACACTGTTCAGTTTCCTGACATTAACCATGCTGATGGTTAATGTAATGCTGATGGTTAACCATGCTGATGGTTAATGTGTGTTAAATCTGTTAGCAGTGACACCTTCAAAGTAAGGATCTTCTAACATGTTCATGTTAATTCATCCATGTAGTTTACATCGATCAGGGCTCTGCATTTAATTATGATTTAATGGGATACAACTAAAAAGTGTGTTTGAGTTGATTAGTAGATTCTATCTCGTCAGGGTTTTAATTGCAGAGCCATTAAATTACATTTCTCTTTTTTTTTGTGCAGACAGATTCTCAACACATGAGTGAATGACCAGCAGTTATACATCATAAGAAAAAGTAAGTCACAAGAATTATACAACTATTTATTGTGTTGTGATGCACTGTCAGACACTTACATGCCAAGAGAACTTTGGCTTTGCGGCTGATCAGCATGCCATAGCGATTTTGGGCAGCACAGTCGTACTCGCCCATATCCGCATCGCTCCCCTCTCTGCGTTTCTGGAAGCTCTGAATGAACAGGGTGCCATTCGCCAGCACCTGAACCCGTGGACTTGTGGGTATAGGCACACCGTTTTTACGCCACGTCACCATGATCGGTTCCTCACCCTGCACCCCACAGTCAAGCATTAGAGGCTGATCTCTTACTGCAATCACATCACTGGGCTCCAGCAGGAAAGAGAGTTCTGAGGCCAGACAGCCACCTGCAGACAGGAGACAGAGACAGACGGGTTATCAGAGAGAGGCTAAGAGTTTGATTAAAATGATCACATGTACATTACCAGAGGACCTTTCAAATTACGCTTTAGTGTTGGGAACCCCTCTTACTCCCACTCCTGTGTCAAAATGCATCTTCAAAATAGCAAGTTTTCAGCTAACATGATTAAGAAGGACATTTAATCTTAGATACCTTTTTGATAAAAATATTGTGAAAGGTACAATGTCTGAAATGTCACAAGCAAACTCAGATCTTTATTAAAGGGTCAGTGTGTACAATTTTGTGACATCTAGTGGTTGGTAGATGTCGAATGTTTCAGCTGAATACACGAAGGCCAACATGTAAAAAACATGGTGTCCTTCGTAGAGAGGACCCCTGCTGATGTAAATGTAAAGCATTTATATATAAAGGGCACATTCTAGATTTAAGAAAACAACAATTCGTACAATTTACTCAATAACATACTAAGAAAAACATCACTTGGGTTATTTAAAATTGAATTTCTACCAATAGATCCCTTCCACCTAAATCCTGCACACTGAATCTTTAGCTTTTTAACAGATTGCCAGTATTCTTTCTGTAGTTTTAGTACAGCTCGTAAATATGGCTCGTAAACAACTGACTTCAATCTGAACTTGATACAAATGTCATAGTTGGCACATTTCATGTTAATGTGGAATGACTTATTCATGGGAGAGCAACCTTGAACTGTTGGGGTTTTTGTCAATACATTGAAACAAATGATGGTGGATCATAAAGCTTCAACCCCTCAAACAAACAAACATCCCATGATACCATAGACAATAGCATGGTCATCTTGGTCAAACACCAATCATCAGGGAAGTCTTCACCAGTTAGTCCTCACTCAACAAAAATCATCTAATTTGATTGATGCTGCATTTGATTTTGAAGCCTATAATTCTTTCACGGAAGAAGAGCCTCAATGGATGCTGAATGCCAGCAAACCATCTAGACAGAGAGGAAAACGACAATGGCCAAGCTGGAGAGAAGAAGACTGGCAAGGATTGCAGAGGTCAAGTTAAGGGAGCCTCCATTGAAGCTGGGACCATTTGTGACAATAGTATTGTGACAATGCTTATTTGCACCCAATCCCCAGTAACCTCTGTAAAATCTCCTATCAGCCAACATGCACCCAAGGGCACCATCTGCCCTTCTTATGCATCCCCCTACCCCTCCCTTCTCTTCCAACCCTTTCAGATCCATCTCTGAGGTGACTTTCCCATGCCACCAGACCTCTCTTTGTCACCCTTGTCCCCACTCCTCCATGACCTTGGTGACGCTTCCAGTCTTCCCTGTTTTCTTTCAGTCTTTTCTGGTGTTAATGCTCTCATATGCAAAGAGCCTTGAACTCTGGCATCCACCACTTTCCTCCCCAGCTGTGAAGCAGTAACAATGTATTTGGACTTGAACCTGGACAATCACTGTCGCTTTGGAGGCTTGCATCTGTTCAGACACATATACCCTGTCCTGCCACACAGACAGCATTTATTGTTGTCAAGACACCATCAAGCACAACATCCCACAAATTAACTTGACTTCAGATGTTTTCTGTCTTTTTATTCCCAGTTAGGTTCAGTTCCACTGTGGAGACCAGTTGATGCTTCAGTTATTGAACATTATTGTCCGGATACATTAATAAATTCACACAGATTTGTTTTATTATAACCAAAGTAACAAAATACATAAAAGTGTTTTTAGCCTGCATGGTACCTGGTAACTAGCATTATGGAGGAAGGAACCCCAGGGATAAAATCTAACATTTCAATAGATTCCACCAACTTCAGCACATGAAAATGATGTAGCTCAATAGATAAAATGCCCCCTCACTAGTTACATTGAGAAAAAATACTTTCTTCTGAGTTGTGGACCCACAAGAAAGTAGGGGCAGAGGTATCAAAGCATCTACAAACCACAGAGGTGGTTATTATCTATAATAATAATATAGTTTCTCTGGAACTGAGCATGTTGATAGCTCTTTGTTGAAAAGTAAATGATGCAATGAGTCTATCAAATTAAAGTCACTAACAATACAGTGATAGGGCACAAGCACAGCTTTAACATACAGCAGAGATGTTCCCTGTGCTTATGTTCTGTAATTTGCATTTAAGTGTTACATTAAGAAATTAGCATGTCCTCCTTCTAATGGAACCCCTACCCTTCCACCACCAGCAGATGCAGTCAGCAGAAGGGATTGAGGATCTAATGGTCAGCTGTGTCTGGACAGGCTGATAGAACCCTGCAGCCCCTGAGCCTCCCCTTCCTCAGGCTTGGTAATGAAATCCAGGGCTCCCAAGGGGAGACTTGCGTTGCATTATGTGGCCATGATTATCAAACACACAGTGTTGGTTACTATAAGGCCTAAAAGGCCAGAGATAATGTGGCATCTAGTACGCACAGGGTAGAGTGACCACTCATACAAAATGATAACCTAGGCTTTAGATGAGTCTCAATTATGACAAAACTTCAGATAAACATAACTCAATTTACGGTAATGTAGCAAAGATAACGTAATATTAAATAGCATAACACAACTTAAGGGGGCACAAAAAGTTTCTGAGAGGTTTTCTTTATATTTGCACCAGTGGATTGTATCATCATATCCTATTCCAAAAAACCTTACTATCAGAGAATGGAGTTACAAGTGCATTAAAGACACAACTAATTTACTCCCTTTAAACAGTCCTGCAATAATCTCATAATTTGTTATGCACATTTTGTTGACACTGTGTCAGAGAACAGTCGATTCAACATTTTGTGTCTTGGTTGGTTTTCTGTACAATGTGGTACATAATATCATATCAATGGGCTGTTTCACCAGTAGGACTATCTACCTGTATTAGATCACATTACATTGTAAAGGTGCACCATATAAACTCAATACCAGTTTTGAGCTTACCTGTGATATTTGTGCCCCAACCCATTGCATTGCCATATAATCTATCACATTTAGTTTCTAGAGTGAAAGTTCAAATTCCAAATGATTCTCTCCATCAAGATGAATGATGGAAGATAACAGTAAAAAAACCAAAGGATGTCAGACAACAACCTTTAAGGCAACTTCAGACTGGAGGAGTTAAATATATCCTATAAAAGTTCCAACAAGCTGAAACTGCATGAAGTGTGATTAAGTGCATAACATTGGAGATTGAATCATTTTCACTATAGGGGTGGGACTATAATGACATTTTTTTTAGAGGAGGGGGCTGTCTAGAAACCCCAACAATAGCACCATGTGCTTGCAACCCCTAGCCCCTCAGAGGTCATGGGAGAGTAAGAGGTGCGGAGGGTGGATGTGTAGATGAGGGGGTGAGGGGTGGGAAGGGTAGATTGTGTCCAGTCTGTGGTACTATCCCAGCCCTCCACTGCTATTGTTCAGTGAAACCACTGCACATGAACTTCACAGGCTTCTGTCCAGCCCCCATAAAAAAGGGACAGAGAAAGAGGAATTGTCGAGATGACCATATAAGAATCTTCTCATCAATATCTTTGCTCTCCTCTCTTGTCATTTCTATTCTATGGACAGCTTGGTAGAAATGCAGAGATTTGAGACAGGACTGACAACTAGAATGAAGTAGTGCAATATCTCATATTAACCCTTTTATAATGGACCAGAGAATAGGCTTCAAAAGGTTAGGCTTGGAGGTTCATATTTAATATATTTATTCCCCCCCTTAATAAATACCCTTTACAAATTAACAAATCTAAGCTAATTCATTTTTTTTATTATGTACTGTATAAAATATTCTAACATTTCCCATTCTTTTTTCCCCCTTGCCAAAGTCCTTTTCCTCTATTCTGTCTGTTTACAGAGGGAAAGGTTTTTGATTGAATGTAGACTAAAAGTTTGGGCAGGAAAATGGGAATATGTGGGCAAACATAAAACCAACGTTTCCTCCTTTGTCCTCCAAGTACATGTATTGGGAACCTTTTTCTGATCAAGAACCATTTCAATACTTACAACTTACAAGAGCCAAATTGAACACATCACACTATCCTCTCTAATGTGATGGCTGGAATTGCATCTGTTTGGTGAAGAGTTGGTGATGATGATGCGAACAGGATGTCAACCTCAGCAGTGATCCCTCACACACTAAAGTCCAGTATTTGTAATGTCAAAGGCCAGAGAGATTTTTTTTTACATTTCTAGTGTGCTCATGCGTTTCTGTGTTTTGTTTTCAATAGTACATTCTCGGACAGTTCGGCAAGATAAACTGAAATTTAGCTCACCACAAATTACACACTGGTATATCTTGTACTTTAACGAAAAATAATGTTTGCTGATTTAATCAGTGAGGGAGGAATGAGCTGACTGAGTAGGACAGATACAGAGTGGAGAAGTGAGCAGCCAGGTGATGTGGTCAATCGGACTGGTCAGAGACAGAGAGCAGCTGCAGGATCACTAGAGGTCACATTAGATAAATGAGACCTGCAATCTAGCAGGACAATAACAGTAGTAGAGAGACAGATGTCTATGGTTTATTTAAGCTCATTAGGGACGGTTTCCACAGTTATATCACTAATTAATTCTTCAGGAAATTTTGCTACTCCACCAATGGCTAAAGCAATCTGTTATCATGAGTTTTCATCCCCATTTGCCATTTAACAATTAAAAATATATTTTTAATTGTTGATGGGCTAGGGGTTAGTTTTGGTGATTGCTTTGTTGTTCATAGCAACATTGTAGTTTATCCTTTAATTTTCTTCTTATACAATTTGTCATCTATAGGGGGTGTTCAGTCATTGTGGCCACTGCTGCTCCTGCTAAGTGTTCCTATTCTGTTCACTCTGAGAAAAAACAACTTTATGCTTTTTAAGAAACCAAGTGTTTGTTTAAAATTCAGTGTGTCTCTAAAGACTTACCAATTAAATTGGGATTACATATGACTGTGGGAGATTGCGAATAGATGAGACTGATATTGCTCTTTGGCTTTTTGTATACGGCTAAGGACACTTTAGAGAAATAACATCGGCTGCTGTGCAGGTGTTTGTGTGTATCTTTTTCATTTGTTTGCCATTACAAAGTAAAAATCTTTTTTGGAGTAATCTTCTAATATAGAAGAATGAACTACTACTGAAGTACTATTAATTGCCATTCATTTAAGAAAATCATATTTTATCATTAAATATGTCAACTCACTTAGTACATACAATTTACAACCCAACATTACAGAGAAGGTTTTTAGAAAAACTACAAAACTTGTGATGGATG
Organism: Platichthys flesus; assembly: GCF_949316205.1. Taxonomy (NCBI): domain Eukaryota; kingdom Metazoa; phylum Chordata; class Actinopteri; order Pleuronectiformes; family Pleuronectidae; genus Platichthys; species Platichthys flesus. The sequence goes on along the minus strand of NC_084961.1, from coordinate 20,679,791 downwards.
GTAGTCTGATGGTTTTGGTGCTGTTGATGGTCAAACATATGATGATCATGCACAACGACTTATTGTGCAGGAAATGTACTGGTCATGATCATACTATAACTATTGGTAAAACAGATGAGTATTTATACACGTGGACATATCCATCCTGTCTGGAAGGAGAAAAGGCATGGACTGTACAAATGCAGTAGTGAACAGTTTTGAAAGATGTTAAATTGACTCATTAAGGTTCAGAGCATTCAAGCAATATGTGCTTATTAGCACCTCATATAGTCAGCTCAGTGTTGGATGAGGGCCCTCTAAAAAATTTCACATCAGCTTCATAATCATATCTCTGCATGTTTTGAATCCTGTTAGCTTTGGCCTAAACTCTCTACAGATTGAGACATTGACCTGTTTTCATTCACACTGCAGGGAATGCCAGTCACCACAGGGTCTTTGTGTCTCCGCTGTAGATGACCAAGGGGTATTTCTGTTGGCCTATTCCTTCATGGCCACTGTGTGTGTGTGTGTCGTCAGTATATATGGGTTGGGGGTTGTTGAGGACACGGTCATGGGCAGCTGTCAGGGGGATTACCTTTTATACATATATCTTTAATAAGGTCTCAATCTAAGTGCCGACTGAGGGCAGTGTTATGTAGATGAGGGTACGAGGGTCAAGTCAGGCTTCAGGGAGGAGGGGTTAGAGTAGGGGGGTGGTTATTGTGTCCCTGGTCTGCCCTTCCCCAAACTGCTCCACTGACCATGATGACTCAGAGCCCTACCCCCTCTAAGAGGTTAGAGGTCACTGACTCTAACCCCACACGGCTGTCTGACCTAAACACAGAGCCACCAACACCGTCTGTTCTGCTTTCCACTAATGCAAAGCTGTTTGGTTGTCTCTTGAATATAGATTTAAGTTGCCATCTAAATCTGTGAGTTATTTCGAAAGTTATGTAATGATCATTAATTATTAAAACTGGAAAAATAACATTCAGATGTAAACCATTACTGCAGGTTTAATAGGTGAAAGCCTAATTACAAACAGTTTCTGAAGTTTTGATTTGCACTTCACAGCTTTCCTTGGATGCGGCCTGTTTAAATAATATTTCCAGTAGTATTTGAGTGGACCGTGATTTATTTTTTGATATTTGTACTACTCTTTCTTGACTACCTCGCTCAGGTTAACCGTGTTGATAACCGTTTGAATTGCCAATTGGATTATTTAATATTTATGCAAGTTAAATTGTTAATACTTATGATAACCAATTTAGACCACAGCTATCCCCTGGCCAAGTTAACAAATATTCTTTAGTGCTTGAGATTTAAATGGACTTTGATGCATGTTTACATTTTTATCCCAATTTGGGTTGAGTGTTCATTCTTGATCTTAGAAATAGTCAACTGATGATAAATTCTTATCATTTGGGTCATCAAGCTTGCCTTCGAGGAAGGCCCCGAGATGTGCCTAAATGCTCAGGAAAGACTAATTGGAATTATGGTTGTGGTAAGCTAAAGTTAATACCTAGAAATGTACCAACACTGTGAGTTGGCATTTTGTGCATATTTATGCAGTGATAATCAATTCACACCCATGTCAATATTGACAAAAGCTTGCATCTTGACTAAGATGACATCCATTCCTTGTTGATAATTTGTGAACTATTAATTAAAACCACAATTCAAGAATTATAATACAGTCATAACAAGCACTGGTTGAACGGAGAGAAGATTAAACTTAGTGGCAGGTTTTATAGAGATCAGTATTGAGGGACCTGTTGTTGGTGATGGTTATTGATTTCAGTTTGAAAATGTGTTGGAGCTGACTGAAAGTCAAAGTCAAAGCTGGAACAGTACAGGCTCCAGCAGCATTTTCTGCTCTCTGAACTTGATCTCTGTTCATTCAGCTCCCATCCTTCACTCATACACATGAACTAAGCTACACTGTGAATTTAAAATATAAACTGTACTTACCTAGACAGTAGAAGGATGCCAGGCAGATGAGAAGGAGTCTTGGTATCATTTTGGTTATCTTCCTTCCAGCTGTCAGGATGTTAAAGCTTCTTACACTTAGAACCCTCAAAAATCAAAACACATTGATAAAAAGTAATCCAAATCCAAAATGTTTTATTCTGTATCCTCCAACGGTATCTTCTTTGGTAAAAAAGCTATAAAAAATATATAGCTTTTAATAAAGCATTGCAATTCTTTAGATTCCCTGGTCCAGCGTTTGGCCCACAGAAGGCTGCTGGTCATGTCCAAAGAATAAGGAGGACACCTCGACCAGTACGGACTCATGAGTTATTTAGCGTCATTGTTGTCAGTGAATAGACACTGATATAGCAGCTTTCACCGGCCTCTAGCAGGTTACTCTCCTAAGAACCAATCAGAGCCTTGGAGTGATTGAGGGGTGGTAGCTCAGCCTGCAAGGCACAATTGATATTCATTTAAACAGGGGGATGCTGGCCAACTCCTCTAGACCCATCACCCCATCCAAGCACTTGATGGCCCAGCTGTGGCCTGAGCTGGACATACTGATCCCATCTAGGCTGAAGGAGTGCCCCCTGACCCTGAGCAGATTTCAGTCAATATAAAGACTGCACATAACCGCCAAATACACATGAAATGCAATCCTTAAAAAAACTCTACTTTGTCAAAGTTTATTGTCACATGCACCAATGACAGAGTCATCGGAGCAGTGAAATTCTTGTGATCTGGCAGGCAGCATCTACGCAGTAGACAGGCTTTTTACAAAATAATGACATACCATATAACATATAACATAGTAAAATGAAGCAGCAGTTTAGAGGGTGAAGGAGTGGGGAATATTAAATTAAATAATAAGAATATATGTGTAGTAAGTACCTACATTAAGTGTGACCTGAGATCTTGTGACCTGGCAGGCAACATCTTCTTAGTAGACGGGTTTTTACAAAATAAAAAAAATAACCTACCATATAACATATAACATATAACATAGCAAAATGAAGCAGCAGTTTACCGGTTGAAGGAGTGGGGAATATTAAAAAATTAAATAAAAAATATGGATATATATGTAGTAAGTATGTAGTAAGTATGACCTGTGATCTTGTGACCTGGCAGGCAACATCTACGCAGTAGACGGGCTTTACAAAATAAAATAAAGAAATAACATAACATATAACATATAACATATAACAATAATATGAATATATGTGTAGTAAGTGTATTTGTATGGGTGGTGGAGCAGAATGTACATGGTAACTGTTCAGAGGGTCAGTGTTGCTGATTCAAAAGCCTTACGGCCTGGGGGAAGAAGCTGTTTTCTAGTCTGGTAGTCCGTGCTCAGATGCTCCGGTAACGTCTGCCAGACGGCAGCAGTGTGAGAAGTACACAGCCTGAGTGGCTGTGGTCCTTTATTATCTTCAGTGCTTTTCTCAGGCATCTTGTGTTGTAGATGCCTTGCACGGAAGGGAGATGGCAGCCGATGATACGCTCCGCTGTCTTCACCACCCTCTGCAGGGCCTTGCGATCAGCAGCGGAGCAGCTACCATTCCAGGCAGTGATGCAGCCTGAGAGGATGCTCTCAATGGTGCACCTGTAAAAGTTTATAAGTATTTTTGCAGCCATACCAAACTTCTTGAGTCTCCTTAGGAAGTAAAGTCGCTTTTGTGCAGTTTTCAATGCAGAGTCCGCTTGTTTGGACCAGGTCATGACATCCGGGATGAGCACTCCGAGGAACTTGAACTCAGAGACTCTTTCCACCACAGCTCCATCGATTTGTATCGGATCGTGAACCCCCCTCTGCAGCTTCCTGAAGTCCACGATCATCTCCTTGGTCTTGCAGACATTGAGAGACAGGTTGTTCTTTTGGCACCATGTTGCCAAGCCCCTTACCTCATCTCTATAGGCGGTCTCATCGTTGTTACAGATGAGGGCCAGGTGGTGTTAATTTCAGAATCAGAATCAGAATCAGAATTCTTTTTATTGCCTTGTATATTTTCACATACAGGAAATTGCCTTGGTGTGGTTGGTGCACTTTACAAACAACAATATAAAAACAACAATATAGAGCAATATAAACATCAATATAAAAAACAACAATATCGAAAAAATAATATATACAGTAAATGTGTTGTGTGCGGTTTTAAGGTGCAAAGATTGGTGGTAGTGCCAATAATGTAGTGTTATAAATTATGTGCGAGGGTGGGGGGGGGGGGGGTCAGCAGAGTCAGTGTGATGGGGGGGGCTTGTTTGTGAGCCCCACTGCCATGGGGAAAAAGCTGTTCAGGTGACGCGAGGTTTTAGTCCTGACGGCCCGGAACCTTTTCCCAGATGGAAGTCTCTGGAACAGGTGGTGACCGGGATGGGAAGGATCAGCGATGATCTTGCCTGCTCTCTTTCTGGTCCTGGAGTGGAACAGGTCTAGGAGAGCCGGCAGGTCACAGCCGATGACCTTCTCAGCTGACCGAATGATCCGCTGCAGTCTGCCCTTGTCCTTGGCAGTGGAGGCAGCGAACCAAACGGTGATGGATGAGGTGAGGATGGACTCAATGATGGCTGTGTAGAACTCAACCATCACTTTAGGGATGATGTTGGAACTGTGTGTTGCCACAAAGTCCTGCATGTACAGGGAGTACAGGAGGGGACTGAGTATGCAGGCCTGGGAGGCCCCGATACTCAGAGTCATTGAGGAGGAGGTGTGGTTACCCATTCTCACCACCTGGGGTCTGCTCGTCAGGAACAGACTGATATATTGTTTAGAAATCATTATAATGTTAAAGTCTTGAGTTTGTGTTTTCTACTATCTTCAATCACTTTATATACCAGTTCAGCATCACAGTTATAACGGTATGGTGGAAGTTTGGTATAGAGGCCAAGGTATAGTGGATGCATCTTATTTTGCTATAGTGTTTGGCCGGGAAATTATCTTTTCTTTTTTACTAATTAGAACCACAATCTTTCTGTTCACATGTGTTTTAGTTTAACACTATAAAACCAGATGAATTTCACATTTAAATTCATGTGTTTACATGTTTTGCACATGGGAACTGGTTTTGGTGGTAGCATGTGTGAGGCACCTGTAAATACCCATTTGAAACCTTTGTGATTACATGTGCATTATATGGTACCACAAGTGCTACCATGATAGTCTCTTTAAATCTGGTCTTTAAACCCCAAAGAAGAGTTGAAGGGGTTGGCTTCTGTGTTTTTTTAATTAAGATTAGTGGGCCTCAGACTCAATGCTGCTACTCTTACCATCAACTTTAGGGGGGTAAGGAGGTAAAAAGTCCTATAATACCGTACTACTTCAGTGTTAGGGTTAGGGAAGGGTCCTGTGTACTTAAACAGGGATCTGTACATTGTTATACATGGATAGTAAACTTTTCTAGTCTCAGCAACCACTCAAAGTGCTTTACAATACAAGCCATAGTCACTTTTTCACGCAGGCACTCACAAATTACCAGTATAATACTACTACAGGGTTCAGCGTCTTGCTTCTTTTGGCATATTGACTGTAGGAGCTGGGGATCGGAACACCAACCTTCAACATAATTTCTTGTGTTGTGTGCACAGGTACCAAACATCCTCCTCTAATATCATTGAAGGTAAAAATAAAGAATAAAGAAATAATCAACGGAGACACCCACAGTGCCATAACTCTGGGTGTCACTGTTGATGACACCTGTGGCTGAGGGGTAGAGCGGTCGTCCTCCAACCTGAAGGCCGGCAGTTCGATCCCCAGTCTGACCCATCTGCATGCCTAAGTTTCGTTTTGGCAAGATGCTCAACCCCGAATGGCCCCCCATAGAATAACAAAGTGCTGCGAATAGATGCACTGTATTAATGTGTGTGAAAGGGTGAATGTAAACCTGTACTCTAAAGAGCTTTGAGTGGTCATCAAGACTAGAAAAGCGCTATATAAATACAAAAACATTTAACCATTTAAGTAGTAGCTGCTGAGGCCTGTCAATATTCACATGACTACTGGAATATACTTTGATTTATATATCTATCTATCAATAAAATAAATTTCAAGGTGCTCCTAGGTGTTGCTATTGGTTGGTCAGGATCATAAAGTTTATCAGTTCTCCGAGACATGTATCACTATGCCCCTGACCAATTTAGCCTCACAGAGGACTCAAAACTTACTTCTGACATGGCGGTTGGGCGATGGAATTAAAAATGTACTTGGTCTCTCTCATCATTGTGTAGGAGCAAGTAAATATCACCCGGCAGTTTTTTTGGTAAATTCTATGCCATTTTTAAAGTTCACATCATACAACATGATCATGTCAAACCTTAAGCTATTTTCCCAAAAGGCATCATAATCTTCAAATCCTAAACCCTAAAGGAACTTTGTCTCTTCCATTGGCCCTCCATCCACAGTACACATCTTAAGATAAGTGATGAAAGATGTTGAGCCGGGTTCAGTCTGCAGTCCCCATGTACTGTGAATATGCTGTTTGAGCCTGTTTCCTTACACATCAAACAACCCACAGGAATGACATGTATATTATGCAATACACACTAGGCGCTGGCTTAAATTGAACCTCCCCATAACTGGTGTTCCTACTCCCCCTTATGGGTTGAGTAGGAATTTCAAGGGTATAAAAAGACCTCTGTTTTTCTAACTATGTCTGTAGAACTTGGCTTCATAGCTTGGTTTTTATTGTTGTTTTTCAAGTGTAGAGATTATTATAATGAAGTATTGTTTGGAGTAGGAAGAGACTAAAATTGGTTTACAATTGAAAACTTCTCCTACATTTTCTGTGTTTCAAGAAAGTTTTCAGAATGTCAGGGCTGCTCCTCTGCAGTTTTCTCCAATGAAAATCGACACATTTTATTTGTATAGTCCATATTCACATATCACAATTTTTCTCATAGGGCTTAACAAGGTGGTAATATGTAATATATAATGGTTGGCGGTAACCTTCAACCATTAGTATATGAGTAAGGAAAAACTGCAAAACAAAATCTATAAACAGGGTGAGAAAAAGTTGAGGGATCATAATGCCAGAGATCCCTTTCCCAGGACAAACAGAATTTCAATAGATTTCGCGTGTAACTGAACATATCAACAAAATTACAATATGTTGTCTGTTCCTTTATTCAATAGTTCTTATATAGTGCTCTGGAGTGTTTGCTTACTTTGTGTGAGTATTTATGTTTGTATATTTTTCTTCTTTGAATCACATTGGGAAACATAGCCGTGGCTCTGTCTTTGCCTCCACGAACCAATGTTTTCCTCAGCTAGACTTCTCTGTTAACACTGACTCAACAACCAGGAGCTGCAGATTCTTTCTGAGCAATGTGAGAAGTCTCTCTTGAGAGAAGAAGCAACCCAACTCCTCCTGTAATCAAACAAGCTGCCAGGCCTCATTTACTGCAGTGCTCTGCTGGTACATCGGCCTTCACCAGTGCTTCAACTCATAGATAATGCCTACTCCTGGACAGAATGGTCACTTAAGCAACAAAATTTATCGTAAGTATACACTGGATTTCAGCTTTGGAAAGAAGGAAACACTGTGCTTCTCTTTCATTGACTTGTTTTATAAAAAAAATCTCATAATTTTGACAATAAATAAAAAAAAAATACTGAGCAAATGCAGCATGGAACCACAGACAGAACAAGCTCAACTCATTTGTATCTTAGCGCAATTTAAGTTTAAATCTCATCTAAGAATGTGAATTGTTTTAATTAGGGTTAGGGTTCATTTTAAAGTTTATTATCTGTACTTATTCCTAAGGCTTTACTTTTTGCTACTGATATACGCCACAGGATGTTGTGCGCCATGTGGTGATGATGTGCGCAGCAGGTTGATGTCTGCCATAAGATGATGTGCTCCGCAAGATGATGTGCAGTGATGATGTGCGCCGCAGGATGATATGGCTGCAAGATGATGTGCGCCGCCCGGATGATGTGCGCCACAGGTTGATGTGCGCGCAGGATGATGTGCGCCGCATGTTAATGATATGCGCCGCAGGATGAGGGACATTATTCAGAATATCCTCTCACACACATCTGAAATGCTCTGACACACACTACTGAAAAGCTCTCATAAACACTAGTGAAAAGCTCTCACACGCACATATGAAATGCTCTCACACACATATGAAAAGCTCTCACACGCACATATGAAATGCTCTCACACACACATATGAAAAGCTCTCATACACACATATGAAAATTTCAGTTGAAACGGAAGGTGTTTCAGTTGAAACGGAAGGTATTTCAGTTGAAACGGAAGGTGATCAAGGATAGTTATGTGAGGAGGGGGGGGGGCTTGTGAGCGCCGCGTAGCAGTGTTTCGGTTGCGGTGAGGAAGGACACACGGTCCGAAGCGGAGTGACCCGGCTCTGCCCGGTCCTGATGCGGCTACGAGCGCTGGGGCGGGTCCCCTGCTGCTCCTCCGGTACCGGAGCGACGGGGACCCGCTGCGGGGACCCGCTGCCCGACCGGCCCCTTCTGGGAGCCGGTCGACCCCCACGCGGTGCTGGCCGGTCGCGTCGCTCCGGTGCCGGAGGACCAGCCGGTGGACCAGCGGGGGCCCCAGCACTCGTAGCTTTATCAGGACCGGGCGGAGCAGGGTCACTCCGCCTCGGACAGGCTCTCACCGTGTGTCCCTCCTCTCCGCACCCGAAACACTGCTCCGCGGCGCCCACAAGCATTTCAGTTGACCACCTTATGCTAATGAGAAAGGCGGGCCTAACCTCAGTCTCGAGCAGGATTGGTCAACTGAGCTACACACACACACGCAGCCCCTGCGCTCCGTCACACACTCGCTCAGAGACACGGGCAGTGACTGAGACTTGATCTCTTCACCGTGCAACAGCCAGTTAGTGACTCTGTGGAACAGTGGAAACAGTGGAAACACAGAGCTTCTCTGGTCCCATCTATGGCAAGCCGATTTGACATAAATTCGCTAGACTGGATATGTGTTGCAGATATCTGCAATTCAGTTTCGCCTAGTCAAAGAGAACATTTTGGATATCCGCAACTACATTCCTCCTATCCACAACTGTCATTTCAGATATCCACAAAGACATTCCTCCTAGGAGAAATGACGTCATTTTTGCCATTCATGTCTATGGGGTTTCTCATTACAGATATCTACAATTCAATTGCGGATATCCACTATGTGAATTACGGATATCTGCAACTGAATTGTAGATATCTGTAATTCCAGTTGGAGATATCTACAATTTGATTCTGACTAGTCATAATTCCAGTTCAAGATATCTTTAATTCACCTCAATTCAAGATATCTACATGTCCCTTTTCAGATATCTTAAATTAAGTTTTGACTAGGCGAAATTACATTGTAGATATCTCTAACTGGAGTTAAGACTAGTCAAAACGACGTTGTAGATATCTCAAACTGGAGTTAGGGATAGTCATAATTTAATTGTAGATATCTATTATCAGGTTATAGATATCTTGAAATTAATTTTGATTAGAGATATCTAAAGTTGTAGATATCTGTAACTTTCATTCCGCCTAGTCAAAATTGAATTAGAGATATCTTAAACTAGAGTTTTGACTAGGCGAAATTACGTTTCAGATATCTGTAATGACAAATTATAGGACCGCCTACCACTTTAGACGGGAGCGGAGCAGGTCGTTGTCGTTCATCATCATTCACACAATACACCTGTGTTCACTGATTACATCGGTCCACGGATCAGTTTAGTACCATGTCACAGCAGCCGGCAGTCGAGGGGGTCGGGGTTTTTAACCGTCTTTTTAACGCTGCAGCCCGTGCCAGGCAGGAGCTGGCAACGAGCAATGAGGATTCCCGATTACTTTCTTCAACGAGAAGACTATTTCGCCGGGAAGTTCCACGAGTTCGGGGTAAGTTTGGCCATTTGCTAGCTAGCAGAATGTGGTAGCAGAAGTTCGGGGTAACGTTAGCTGTTAAATATGTTAACCTATCTTGTTTTTCCGGGTTGACTATCGTGCTTCGTTATCGTTACTATAAAGTTATTTGCAGCATAATTCACAGCCTCATACGTATTTAAGTGTAACGTTAATTCAGCTGCTACCTCAGGGATTCCCAATCTGGTACGTGAGCTGCTAACTTGCTAGATGCTAGCAGGGGGGGTCATCCCTATGTTCCCCGTTTTTTTTTTTTAAAAGGCTCCTATGTTCCCCGCTTTTCCCAAAAAATGTGAGATGAAAAGGGCAATGTCAGAAAGGTGTTAAATTTACTTTTTAAATCTTATTTAATTACTGCACTTTGATAACATTTAATGCTGGTCTCTCGACTTTATCCTTATAATGTTGGACTTATTTGCACTACCACCATGACTGGCTATTGCTAGACCAAGCTCAACTGTAGCATGTGCAAAAGCTGCAGGACGAAATCAAATCGCCGGAAGATTGGGCTGGGGGTTACACGAAGGGGAAACGCAGATATTTCCACGGGGTTTGGCCTCTAATTTACACAAACACTTTCTTCTTCTCTTTTTTTTTAATCACAAAACTATTCTCAAAATGAGCGTCGGAATTACGGCATGGCACCATTATAAAAGGTATACACTACAGTAAGCGGTAATATGGTGAGCCTTTCCAAGAGATCCGGCTCACTAAAAAGAGCCGAAATTCCCATCCCTAATTCCCTGGTTGTTTTTATCATTGGTGTGACCAGAATTTTTTTCAATATCGCCGTTTTTCAGAATACCCTGCTGCTATGTATAAACATGGCCTAACCATGACGCACTTTATAATAGAGCACCTTACCACCCACTGAATCACAGGGTCAGTCCCTCTCTGCCTGCATGCCATACACCCCTCAGTACATTCATGTGAACTTTTTATTTGTTTTTATTTAGTATCTTATTGTCCATATTATTCATATAGATTTTAGCGAAGAGTGACTGACAGTTATGTATTTGTGTTTACAGGAGGATCTGGTGGCCGCAGGGAAAACCTTATTTGGCAAGCAAAGCTTTTCCTCCTTCCAGGGCCAGATAGTGATTTTCTGCCCCCAACAAAAACACTTGATGAACTTGCTAAACTTGGATTAGGTAATGTGAGATTGAAGCACATAAGAATTGAGTGTTATTTACTTTTACACCTTATTATCCAACCTTCTTGCCAAGAAAACTATGGAACAAGCTTTTTTAATTCTAACTTGAGCCTGTCTGGTCCCATTTGTAAAACTGTGTATTGGGAGACATTTTTAATTATGTTAAAATACATTTAGCATTTGTTTTAAAGAAATATTGTAGAGCTGTTTACTCTTTAATGCATTTTCATAAAAGTTTCCATGTAGCCATTTTAATAAATACACCTATGCCCTTCCAACACTTTCTCATGCCAAGGCATCATTTTGAAAGTGTTGAGGAATATCTCCCAATGAATCATTTTGCATCAGCGATCTAAAGTTAGTCAATGGTGGTTATGGTTAGTGTGGGTTCTAGGTGGTGCATTCGGAGGCTCAGCTACACCATATATCATATGTTAATGTTCTTTCACATATTATGCTCAGAGGCTCAACTGTGTGATGCCCTTGGGAGTGAAACCAGGCTTCCTCATCTCAGTCATATACAAATTTTGTTTAGCTTTAAACTTTGTAGAAGCACAACTTATCATAGGTTAGCTGTGGCAGTCATACAGGTCTACTTTAGTGGTTGGCAACACTGATTATCTCTGAAGCCAACAGTTTGGAAGCCTTGATTTGTGGAATTTATCGTCTTTGAAACTGTCTTCGCGAACATTGTAGGAGTCTGGGCAAGATCTCTAAGGACAGTTTGCGAGGATTCCTGAAATATCGGGAATATAGTATTAGCAACTAATGGCTGAGTTACTTTGCCACTAGAAGCAGATTATACTGATGTTTACATTTCCATTTTTAGGAAAACCTGTGCAAGATTCAGCAGACAGCCGCACAAACTCGAAGATTGGGTTGAACTGGAGTCTAGCGGAATTAAACAGCTTTGTTTGTCACAGCTACCCTCACATAAGCTTAAATTTGGTTGGGTTTGAATTGGCAAGAACAGGCAAAGGACGCAAAATCCAGATATTGAATGTTAGTTCTGTGAGGGAACTAAAAACAGCTGTTGGCAAAAGCAGACTTTACATCGTGCCACGAGCCACTGTCTTGCAGGTATGGAATTATATACACAGGGATTTATATCATACTACAGTGCTGAAGTTAGTTTTACCTTTGTAACCTATTTTGAGGTTCTTAGAAATAGGCCTTTTATGTTTTTTTACCTTGACAGTTATAATAATAATGTACTACAATCAAATGTGTTAACTGTAATGTCTGCCTGTAACTGAAGTTACCCTCTCTGACCTCAGGAAACCTCACCACCCTCAGCCATGTCCCAGAATTCATTCCCACCACTTTCTGCAGCTCCAGCAGCAGATGAGACCTCACAGGTGGCTAAGGAAAATGTGGTTTCAGATCAGGTCCATATTGAAATGATTGCACATCTAAGATCAGTATGCACTTGATGAGTGGCAGATATAAACGGTGTTTTTGTCTTTTTCTAATATGTATTTATTATACTGTGATGTCTGAGCAGTTACATTCCCCAGGCAAACAGTTTTTGTACGTTTTGATTTTCTGTGTACTGCCAGGTGGCATCCACATCCTCTGCCATATCCATGGTTTCATTCCCACCACTCTCAATTGCTCCAGTACAAGATGAGACCGCCCCTTTGGCTGAGAGTACCCAAGCTCAAAGTGTGCTTGCAAATCGGGTAACAAATTTTGACATTAAAGAATCTATTATTTTAAGTATGTGTAGGCCTATTTGATGGTGATTGGTGAGAAATACCATTTTTGATGTTTTACTTTAGGCTCTTCAAGAATGGCAAGCAATACGTGCCCAGCAAGACCAGGAATATAATGACAATTTGTTGGTGGATCAGGAGAAGGTAAAATTTCCAAGTTGTTATTTTGTATGTTTTACATTATATTACAGAATGCATAAATAATTTTAATGTGGTATTTTAATAGGAGAAGAAGAAACTAGCCTATCAGGCCTGTGAGGAAAGGCGTCAAAAGGTTTGTTTGTAATATTCGCTTGAATGAACTAGCTGAAGATTAATTTGAATTTTCTTTTTAATGAGAGCAATAACATTTCAGGCTATTGAAGCAAGACATCAGCGTCTATCTGCATGTGAGGTACCCTCTGATGGGGTGTTGATCAAATTTAAATATCCAGATGGACACCTCAACATGAGGAAATTCAGCTTGTGTGAGCCAATTCAGGTGATGTGTGTTCAGCTTGAGAAAATATCAAGTGTCGTCACAGTGGGTTGTCAAACGTCACTGGTGTAACACTGTTTCACATATTTTTAGACCTTGTTTGACTTTGTGGGACAAGATGATGGTGCCAGTGAAATCTTTGTGGTACAAGAAGCCACATCATCAAGATCAATTGAGAGCAGTTCCGCCGGGTCAATAATTGATCATGGCATAAAACCATCCTCAACTCTTTACGTACTTTGGTTTTCAAATCACCATGTACAGGTAAATGTATATTGCATTGTATTTCCTGTCTCAAATGAAAAATTGTTTTTTTTTGTGCAAGCTCATGTATTGTGTATGTTTGTCTTCAGGAAATTCTCTCAGGTCAACAAAATGATGGAGCTCATGCCCTAAACCATACATCTCCTGGTCAGTCGTCGCTGTCTGAGCCCTCAACCCAGCCAAGTCTCTCTGTGACCTCCACCCACTCACTGCTGTTTGAGCCCTCTCTCCAGCCTCTGCCATCTGAGAACTCTATCCAGCCATCGCTCACTCTGATCTCACAACCACAAGAAATCCTGACTGATGAAGAACCATCACTCCCTCCTTCACCTGTCCAGGAACCAATCATTGATCTTGATGAACAAGAGGAGACGGTTTCACAAAATCAGTCTCCTGTATCAACACATCACCTTAGAGGACCTGTGGATGAGTATGTGTTTCTCATTAACTTGACATTGATGTTTTTGGTGTATGTAAATATTACATTTTCTATACCATAAAAAGGACTAGCACTAAACCAAAGTCAGTGTGATGCTTATATCCTGTAACATTTAAGCAGGTGGTTAAAACTTAGAAAACATGGTACATATTTGGCATATGAATAAAATGTATGAACTTCTTTGGTTGCAGGATTGATCTACAGACCATATTGAAAAAACTGGTCAGCAAAGTAGATGACTGCTTCTCTCCAACAAGCAACCAAATAAATGTGTGCAGGGACAATGTTTTACCATGTAGCCTGCGGGCGTTTAAACGGAAGTCCTTCGACCCTGAAGCAAGACTGGATGTTGTCTTTGTGGATGAAGATGACAATGGTGAAGGGGCAGTTGACGAAGGCGGCCCGACCAGAGAGTACCTAAGGCTGTTGATGAGGGCCGTCCACCAATCAAACATCTTCGATGGACATGAGAAAGACCGGCAGTTGCGTCTTGATACGCAAGGTAAGGAAGCCCAAATTCTTGGGGCTGTCTTCATTCAACTGGCATAATTCTAGAAATGTATACACGGAAACCTATTTAAATTATTGTACTCCCTTATTTCTCCTGTCTTGCTTTATTGTGGTTTTTTTACGTGTTCATTTTAGCTTTACAGAGTAAACTGTACACCTGGGTGGGGAAAATGATAGCTGTGTGCATCATTCATGGAGGAGTTGGTCCGCATTTCTTCTCGGAAAGGCTTTTCCGGCAAATCTGTGGAATAGAAACGACCCCGGCCACGGTCGATGAAGTTGGCGACCATACTTTTAGGGAGCAGTTGATGAAAGTAAGAAGGAGAAAGGTGTTAAACATTGAATGTACAGTCTACTGTGACACAGCCCTCCAGTTGCTTTCTATTAACTTTCTATTTATGAAATGCTTCCTTTCATAGTGTACAACTATTGACATGTAATTTATATAGGATAGGTGTCCTTGTAAGCCAAGTTTGGATTGTAGACTCCTGCACATTTTAATTATCCTTGTCTTTATGTGCCACTCACTATCTTTCATTCTGTCTTTTCTTTCTTTTTGTCTTTCTTTCTGTCGATTTGTCTTTTCTTTTTAGATACAGGATGCAACAACAGTCAGAGAGGCAAACAATGCAATAACAGAGGCAGCAGATAGTCTCAGTATTATAGGTGCCTTGAGACATGTGTCCAGCCTGGAAGAGAAGGACTCCCTTGTCCAGTCAGCTGCTGACTTCTTTGTCAACGGCAGATTGGCGACTGCCCTGGACCAGTAAGTAATTGCCTCACCTGTCTTGTCTGTCAGAGAAATTAAACTCACTAGCCCAGGACAACTCACACTGTCACATGTTTTCATAGGTTTGCTGATGGGTTAAAAACCCTTGGATTACTCAAAGAGATGAGGGAGAATCCGGCCGTGTTCTTCAACTTCTTTGTCAATGAGGAAATTCCCCTTCAGGCGAAGGACCTGTGCAAATTATTTGTTCCAGACTTCTCAGCGCAGGGCAGCAACCGGAGAAACCGAGAAAATATGACAATCTGCTTCTGGCGTGACTGGTTGATTGACATAGAAGGTATACTAATTATTCTACCAGTAACAATATTGTATGTGAAAACATTTGATTTATTTTAAATTAACTTTTCTCCAATTCTATGAAGGTGTGAAAGGCATCACTTAATCACTGTTTCACACCACTTTCTTGTGTTACAGAAGGAGAATGCAGTCCAGTCACCCTTGAGAGGGTTTTGGAATTTTCGTCTGGAGCCTCTGTAGTCCCTCCACTGGGATTTCCACACCCTCCTCAAATACAGTTCATTCATGAAGAGAACCGAATCTTCCCTGAAGCAAACACGTGTATTGTTACACTATCCCTGCCGCTGCACTCTTCTTATGAATGGTTTAAAAAACATATGATGGAGGGAATTTTGCAAGCGCCGACCTTTGGTCTTGCATAATGTTACCGTGTTTGTTTTTAAAATTGTTCAGTGCAGGTTGTTAGAGGGCATGCCTCTATTGTTCCCAATTGTTTTCTACATTCTAGTTTTACAAGTGCTCTTTAACTTGGCACTTGTTGTTCTAATCACAACCCCATCACCAGATTTGTGCCCACCCTCTGCCACTCTGCCAATGCTGGGCCCACGACACAGGCCACAATGCCTGTTAGTTGGGCATCAACCACAGCTGCCATCAAGTGCCAAGTGCACTTGCACCTTCACTTTTAATGATGTGGTACTCTGTTAATGTTATGTCCAATTTCATGCACTTTTTAATATTTTCTATGTCCAAATCTTACAAGTGCTCCTTGCCTCTGTGGCACTTGTTGTTCTCTTTACTGTGGTCATCCCCACTTGCTGCACTCTCAATAAAGTGGTCAGTGCTACAATGATGCATTGTTGAGTGTATTTATATGCAGGGCCTATAATTTAACAAATCCTTTAAATCAGCATCCCAATAGCAGAAGGCCTAATAGACATAAGAATGAATGGCCTCTAGGCAGAATGGAAACATTCTCACACAAACATGGACTTTTGATCAATACTCGGACTAACAAGACTTTATCACTTTAGATCAAGCGTTTGCAATAATACACATTTGTTCCGTTTGTTTTGAAGACGTATGACCATGCATGATGCCAGCCTCTTGGGCACCTGTGGGCAGGACATGCAAATTAGTTAGACATCAAATGTATATTTATTTATTGTACAATATTGACCAAGCACAATGGGAGCAGTAACGCAACTATACAGCCCATCCCCCTACACAGAGCAGCCTAAACAGAGTCAGGCAGGGCGTGTCGGCGCTTGTCAACCAACAATAGGCCTACAATATGACATGACAACACTTGTTGCTACTTCCAATGTCTTGACTGGCACACCCGGCATTAGCTACATCCTGGATAATGTATGCAACCAATAAAATGTCTCTGGGCTTGGAATTGGACTATACCTGATCAGTTTGCAAAATACTGACAATTGCAGTACAGCAAGCCTGATATTTAATCTTCAGATCAGAAAAGTGTTGGATTGCATTGTGCACAGATGTCTGTTGTTGCCGAGTGAGGATGAGTTGAGGTGGCTCTACCCTTACAGCTGGGAACTCTTCGTCAAGTGTAGGCAGTGTTTGAATTCCGTACTGCGCTAGGATGGCCTCAATGTTTTGGTCGCTGTAGGGATTTTCCCCAAACACATTGTTGACAGCTGTGCTGTCTGTGGCAATATTTCTGAGCATGCCCTCTGTCCAGAGTTGAGTTGGTGTGCGATTATTTTCTGTTCTCAACGGATGGAGGTTCCAGGCCTGTCTAAACTGCTCCAGTCTTTTCTGGATCTCCGGAAGATAAACAATATGCAGTGATAGTCTGTGGACATCATTATCTGGGTTTAGAACCTCTGAATCCTCTAAGGAGTAGAACATATGGTAAAAGTGCTGCAACACATGCAAAAATACATCACGCCAAAGGCGTTCAATTCTCTGATTGTGAACTGATCGTCCGGTTATGAAACCTCTGTGTTCAAGTCCTTGAACTAGATGCATGAATAAAGCCACAAGGATGTTTTCACCACCATGGTCAGATCTAACTCTTGATGGTAGGGCGTAGAGGCAGGTTGCTTTCAAAAACTGAGAAAGCACTGTTGTGGAACGATTGTCTGTGCTGCAGCTGAGGTAAGTAATCAGACGGGAGTATCCATCAATTGCACCATGAGTGACAAAGCCCCATCTAGAAAGGTTGAAAAACAAATAAAATGATTACTTGAAATTATAATACTATTGACAGTAGTCTTGAAACAATATAGCTGTGAACTCCAGTTTTTCACTTGCTGAAGTTCTCTTCAAAATATAAAAGAATATATTGACAAGTCTGGTAGTAAGTATGACAAGTCTGGTAATAATAACCTTATCAGACGCATGTTCCCATCAATGTGCCACAAACTGTTGGGGTAAGGTACATGATAAACACGTCTTGCAACTGTCCGGCTCCATCTCCTTGCAGCAGCAGTAGGATTCACCCGTGTCAACATCTCACGCACTCTGGACCGTGTAACAAAGACACCCCGTGTGCGCAACAGGGCTCGAATAATCTGAAACACATTTAAGAAAAGATCTACATTTTCTTGATATTCAAAAAACAATGGCACACAAATGTGAATTAAATACAGGCTAAAAATAAAGACCACCAATTACCTCATTTCCAGAATTAGGATATTGGCCCTGAAGTTGCCTCACATGTTGTTCTAGTTCACCATCATCTATTGCAGGCCGCATACTTCTTACAGGTATACCCATCAACTTTGACTTCTTGTACAGAAATGATGAGGAACATCCAAGTATTTCAGCAGTTTTTGCAATTGTATTGCCTTGCGCCAGCAGAAATTCTATCTGTTCTCTGGTAACATCAATAGCTGGTCGGCCTGTTCTCCCTACAAAAAGAAAAAGTCAACAAGGTTTAAGTGTTGAGGCAGCATTGGACTGTTTATTAATTATAATTTAAAGTAGGCCTATATATCAGCATACCAATTCTCAAACATGCATTGAAATTGCATATTGTTAATGAATAGGCCAATAGGCTACCCTGGGTGTGGAGAGGCTTGAGGATTTGCAAAAATACTGTATTTATTGCTGTGACCAGTCAGTGGACATAACAGTAAGACCAATACATTTAATGATTGCTGAAATAAGCACATGGATCAGTGTGCGAAATACCCATCAATATTCGGGGGGTCCCCATCTCCCCCGATTGTTGCGCCATATCGATCTAAATTTTCTCATGCAGTAGGCCTATTACATTACAATATTTCATGGATGCAAGCCAAGATAATCAGTCTAATAGGCTACATGACAAACACATGCACACACTTAACAATTTTGCAATTTTGCAAACTGAAATAAACATTTGACAAAACATCCTTTTACAACGGTGAAAAAACATTAAAAACACTGAACGGGAGCAAGTGTGCGGACTTTCCACTCTTTTTCATTTTGATAGTTATTATTGTCCAGTAGCAATTGTTTTTTATTTCTTTAGTGTGACTTCTCAACATTACGTCTTCTGTTTGGCGCACATGGCTAATTTGCATACGGGCGCACAGGACTGGCTGGCTCCGCTTGGCAAAAAATAGAACATATTTGTGAATAAATGTTTAAAATTCTGAATACTGGACATGGTGAGCTTAAACACATTGAAATTACCATTAGTGACAATAATATATATATATATATATACGAAATTTGAGACCCCTCTCAAATTTTGCTTTTGAGGCTTTCAGGCGGTCTCATGGGATAGGGGATAGACCCCCCCGTATTTCGCACACTCCATGTGGTAGGCTATGCCACTCGTTTTTTTGTTTGTTTATTTTTTATTGACCAATGTACAAAATCCATAACCACTCGGTTATAGGGTCACCCATGCAGGAGCGATAGAGCAAACTCCATGGCTCTGACCCATGCAACTTGTTTTTGTATTTTCACAAACAATCAGACGTGGTCTGAACCGTGCACCTGCATGTCCGTAGGAAACACTATCGCCACTATGTCGCCACAACTATTTTACGTAGCGAACTAATGCATATTATAGCCTAATATATGAATGAGGTGATAAACGGACACACCTGAACGAATGCGCCCGACAGAGAAACTTCGGTCTTCCCCAGCCTGGAAATGTGTGCCTACTAGATTTTTCAGTTCAGCCAAACTGCTTTTGAGTTCGTTGTTGGTCTCTGGTGATAGCAAATCTTCAATTCTTCCGAGATTTCTTTCACAGCTTTCAATCGAACGACGTTCTCTCTCTCCACAAATCCCCTGTGTGAGGGCTCGTTCAATTTCATGGCATTTTCTGGTGATTTTTTCGATTACAGCCAACGCCATGACTGCTCCTTTCTTATTCCCACTTCTTCTTTGATTATGGCGGCAAACGGAAATTACGTATTTCTGGATATCTAAAACGTCATGCCCAATAATTCGCACTCAAATGACGTTTGAGATATCTTTAACTTTAATTCTGCCTAGTCAAAACTGAATTACAGATATCTGCAATTGTCATTTAAGATGTGTGACGAGTTGAATGTCGTTTTCTGTGACGTCATTGCAGATATCTGTAATTCAGTTTCGCCTAGTCAAACCTGAATTACAGATATCTTTATGTGTCGTTTCGACTAGTCACAATTACATTAAAGATATCTTGAATGAAAATTCCAACTATTCAAAATGTAATTATGACTAGTCAGAAAGAAGTTGTTGATATCTACAATGTTAATTCCGGATAGTCAAACGTAGTTGATAAATGACAATTCGGCTTGCCATACCCATCTGCTCAGAGATCGGCGGCTTCATGATCACAGCAGAGGCGGCAGGTGGTTTGTAACGAGCTGGAGTTTCTGTTTCCTCCTCCTCTCGGCTCGCTCCTTGTGCTCATTACAACACGAGACGTGACGCTCACAGTCAGGACTACTGACACCTAAATCATCCAAATAAAAAATAACCTTAACTAACCCTCTGAACTTGAACTAGTTCATTTTAAGTGTGAACTGGCTCAACGCTGCAAACAGCTACTGGACACCAGCATTGAAAGGCAGAAGTAGTAGGGCTGGATCATTACACTCCTGTGACCAATCCTGCATGAGACTGCGGTTAGGCCCGCCTTTCTCATTAGCATAAGGACACTGCAAATGCAAAGGAAATGTATCAGGGAAAAAATAAATGTTAAAATATATTTAAGACATTTCTTTTGACATTTCTTTTGGTATTAACATATTTATTTATTTATTTCTGTATTTATTTATTTATTTCCATTTTTATTTATTCATTTATTTATTTATTTCTGTATTTATTTATACATTTATTTATTTATTTATTTTTACTTATGTCATGTATGGTCCTCCATATAAGCAGGGGAGCTGTAGTTGCAGGCGGCGCCAATTTGCCAATTCCACACAAAGTGATATGATAGATAATAGGAATCCGCTTCGCAGGCCAGATGACTTTTAAGTGCTCGTGCCGCCCCGGGCGGCTGCCCGGTTCGCCCTTGCCCAAAACCACCACTGCTCACAATTCTATCTCATCTGTTACTTTAAAATAATATCATAATTAAGTGGAAACAGGCAGTAAAGCGATACTACTTGGCAAAGTTGTGACCACTGTACAGACAATGCATCAAATTTGACCAGGGCGTATATATCAAAATAAGTATATCAAAGTATCCCCCTGAGTGGGTAGTCTCCTGTGAGAAGGGTATAACTGTCCCAACTTAATTTTCCAGAATGGTGTTCACCAAGTTCAGGGGTATACTGCTGAACTGTGCCTCAGTTAAAAAGACTGAGAAGTGATTTCAAAACAGAGAAAATCTCCAATATTCTGCGAGGAAACTTTGCAATTATCAAAAATACTAAACAGTTTGACATATTCTTGCAGCAGCAGCTCCTCCAGTTCAGGACGCCAGGTGTCATGGGTAATATCAGGTCAGTGAGCGGGTCTTTACGAGGTCAGAACTCAGCTCAAGAGATTGATAGGCTTTGCTTTTTTCTCTTCATTAAAAGTGCACAATCACTTAGTATAAGTAATATAGTGTTGTTTTAATGTGGAGTTTTGAATAAAAAGAGTAATGCAGTTCCTGAACTACAAAGTTTGATTTAATTCACACACATACAAAAAAAGATTAGATTCAATCTAACTTATTTTTGTATTTATATCAAATGTTGCATTTTGGTATATATAGAGCTGCTAATTAAATTGTTGGATATTTTTGAAAATGGAAAGCGCCTGCTCCTACAAGATTTGCGTTTGAAGAGGTTAAAGGTATAGCTTACCCAAAAAGGAAAATTTACTCATTGTCTACCAAATCCAATACAATTGAAGTACATATCAACCAATTCTTTACACGTGAGAAAAAAATAAATAAAAAAAACTCCATACTGCTCCTGTGACGTCATCCAAGTGTACATCAGTGACGTGGTCAGACATAATAGGCTGGCAGAATTTAGCATAAATTTTCACTCAACCCAACATGTATGTGTGGTCCCCCCACATCCAACCAATGCCTTGCAGGAGTTAACCATCTGATAACATTCACCAAGTAATATTACGCCAAATTTGACGAGAATACATTGGTAAATAAACATTATTTCCACGCATGCAAGCAAACACACCTTATTCAGCACCAGGTTGCAGTGATGATCTATTGTTTTCAACAGACAAAGAATATGACATGACGATTTCACAGCTTAATTACTTCTGTCAATGAAAGAGTGACTCCTTTAACATGTTGACAAATATCAAAATAGTTGATTTTATTTAGACTGTGATAAAGTTATAAACACATCAGGCAGTGGTTTTATACATCACCATACAGACATGGGACTCAATCAATCTTGTTGATAAACTCCTGAAGCTAATTACAGTACAGTGATAATCATTTCTCGGCCTTCCTGTTGCAGAAACAATTAAAAATCAAACAATCATTGGTTTTTCAACAAACCTAATCTGACCAAACCATTGATTGGATGTAATGTAGTTACAACTTTCCCCACATCAGGGCTTCAGGGCGATCATCAATCAAATGTCTGACTCAGTCATGTCTGAATCTTATTTGCAGCTTGGCACACTTGTTAGAACTTCACGTCTTTAATAGTTATATCATTTTAAAACCGCCTTCCCATTTTAGTTTCTTCCTTCATATTAATATATTTCCTTCAACATATTTAGACACCAAGTTTATCCATTCAAAAAGAGGTGTGGTTCCATAACCTTCTGAAATCCAAAGCAGCTGAAGTATAAATATTGTATTTCCTCCCGCAAAACATTTCATGGAATTTAAACTGGGCTGCTCTTAAACATAAAAGAAGACCTTCATCCAAATATGAAAACAATGTAACTTAAAGCCTTAGTAAGCTTCAAACAATATGTTGATGGTGTCATCTAGTGCTGTCTGCAAACCTTTCACAGCAGGATTGAAGGAGCTGTGTTCGATCATTTCTGCAACTTTCTGAAACTGAAGAGAATCAATCACACCCATGTTACACAGTGACTGGAAAGAAACTGGGATGTGTGAAGCCGCTACCAAAGCTTTCTTCACACAGCTATTGTCACTTTCTAAAAAGAAACTGTATATTTTATGTGGTCATATTCATTTGTACAAATAATTGTGTCAAGACTACATAGACACAGTATTTCTCACCTGTCCTCGAGTGGGGTCGAAAATAGTCGTAACACTTTTAACTTTATTTATAAATCAACACAAGTCAACTGTTCAACTTGACTTGAAGCATACCAAGGCTTTAATATAATACGATCATATGTCTCCTTTGATTTAACGTTGTCATCGCACTGCTTTCACAGCCATGTTCATTAACTGATCTAAGGCAACATCCATACTAATGCATATTAGTCTTAAAGCAACTATTTATTATAGTAAGAGCAACAATTAAGCTTTTCTTGGAATGGCAGCGTAAGCACAAGCAATTCTTTCCATTACTGCTGGTAGTCCATTCAAGTTTAAGATTCAATCAAGAAGCAATCATTGTTTCAAAATGCCTGTTCTAGCCCCAACAGACTAAAACACAGGAGCCTGGAGTTTTTTAATCAAAACCGGGCCTGTTTTGAAAGGTGATCATTGTTAGAGGCTTAAACACTAGTGAATCTTTAAAAACCAAGTAATATTAATGTGGACGTAGCCTGAGAACAGCAGTGCCGATAATCTGAGAAAAAACCCTTCCTTGGTGCTCCCATAATGTTAAACATATGTTACTTGTCCTGTAGCAAAAATTACCAGGACAATTTTAATTATTGAGTGTCATTCAGATTTTCTTCTTGCAATCTGGCATTTTAATTTACTTCAATGTATTACTTCCTACCAATAGCTCCAAAGGTCTCCTCTAGTAATGCCACTGTAGCCCTGATTCAGGACCATATCACACATCACAGTCCAGTTAATAACTCCTGGAACTCAAGTCACTGAGCACTTACAGATTGTTTTATGCTCTCACCTGATGGTAGGTGGTCTTTTAAACAATCTGTAAGTTAGGGGGAAATGACACAGGTAGCTGGAAAGCAACAAAACCATGGTTTGCTTAAAATGTCTCTACAATTAGAGTCAATACAAATCATGTACAGTCAAAGATGGCTCAAGATGTCGTCCTCGCAGTGCTTTTGGTGCTTATAGCAAAATTACAGAACAAATTTTATAATTTTTCTGCAGTTCTTAGCACTCAGTTAGTGAAAAAGATAATGTAGGGTTTGTAATGACTTCAATAGAGAAGACCCTTCTTGTTCAGACCAAATCATTGTACTGAATATTTGCTTCCATCTGACCTTGTTCGTCCCCATCTTCGTTTTCTTAGAATCTGCTGAGCAGACACCCTTCCCGACAGACTTTATGAGCTGCTCAGTGAGTTTGACAGTGATACAGAATGGACAGCATTTTGCAGCTTGTTCGTGCTGGATCCAAGTTATTGCACTTTGAGGAAGCCTGTCTCCTTAAATGATAACCATCAGGGCTATAGTGACTCAGTTCAGCAGTGGATATGGCCTTGGTTTACCACATAAAACCTGGTAGAAGTTTTTCATTTCCTTTGTACACTCTGTTTCTGATTAGTTTTAAAGACTTAAACCAATAACATGACGTAGATAGTTGGGTCAACTTTAACAACTTTCAAAAATATTACACAATTGTTTTTTTCTCCAAAGTTGTTTCCTCTAGTGTGTGGAGAATATCGCTGACTTTGAAACACACTCTCCTTGTTTATGATTCAAAGAATTTTCTGCAACACCCCTCATTGACAGCTGCTACAAACAGCAAAAATGTGATGTTAACTCTACATTTGGCCAATTTTCACAGAAATAAAATACATAAAACGAAGTGGGCCTATAAAGCAAGGCACATTGCCAATAGCTCTTTTGAAACAGTGTTTAAGGGTGGACTCTTCCTAAAAGTTTGAACTCCGTGTGAGGTCTGTGTGGCCATGGACCTACTGATCCTGAATGAGCACCCTATTTTAGAACCGTCCCTGACAATGGGGCCAGGGTCAACTCTTGATCTTGCAGCTCCACTGATGTGCAGCCCCGTGATGCTTCAGTCCCTTCTTGAACTACTGCGTCAGCTGACATTCTTTGGTCTCAGAGAGTTCCTCTGATTAAGGCTGTCTCCCCTCTTCAACCTTTATTCACATTGTATTGAATAAGACTTTCAGCTCCAGCTGACGTCATACTTCATCCATCCCTCTGGTGGAGCCAGGAGCACCCTTCGGCCTCGGTACAGGAAACTGACTACGCCTCTGTAACCTGTACGGGGGACTCCAGATTTCAAGTCATCCATCACCCCCAGATTTCGAGCAAAGACTTTAAAACTGTCACGGCTGGAGTACTGCACTCTGTATGGTCCAGGGTCTCTTAAGCTGCCCCCTTGTTGCAGTTCTTCAATTTTCACCAGTGGTGCACTGTAAATCTCTTTGATAAACTTTTCATCATACTTCTCTTTTAACAAATAAGACAAATCCTGTTTGGTAAAAGGCACAAATTGAGTATTTAGCTTAATATAGCGAAGGTACTGGTCAAAGAATTGACCTAAACTCACGCCTTTACGGCCAAAGGTGATAGTCCGTGAGATTTCTGGGCGGATGCAAGAGCGGTCCTTGCGCTGCTCTGGTTGACGCATCCAGTCATCCCAGAAGGCCAAGGGCCATTTGGGTTCGAGTTCGTCCCACATGTTCTTCAGCAGCATCCAGCCAAGCCCGGGAAAAAAGTCTGTTCTATGGAGGAGACCAGCCTGGGATGGATCCACCAAGGCGTCTCTACCGTTATCGTTCCAGGCAGAAACACACCACAGGGTGGGGTCTGCACGTAAAATTGGGTACAGAGCTTGGAAATACTCAAAGAAATCCGGTGCCACCTGAAGAGAGAAGACAGATGTACAGTGGTGAGACGCTAATTCTTGAGTACAGTGCAATCAGGGAAAGAAAATATTGTGTATGGAGGGCATTCTTAAATTCAACTCTTGAAGCTTACAAGTATCTTAATTGTACATCTAAAATAATTTGACTCTGCTTGCAACACAGCCTCAAATAATTACACTTTTAGGTTTATATTGGACTATTTTCATAGTTTGGCTATTATTTATTTAAGTTATAATAAAAACCGGGCTCAACAGTGTCACCATTTCATTCAAATTTGCAATAAATTATTAGTAATATATCAATATTAAAAGGATGTAATTAAAATAATAAACATGTGATGAGAAGTTGATTAGCTAATTAGAAAAATCTTTGGGTGGGGGCTGCCCTAACCCAAAGTATTTCCAAACAGAAATATTTTGTCTGCTCTACACCTTGAACTTCTTTACATTTCCAGTCAATGAAAGTGACGTTGTACGACTACCATCGGTCATGCAGTGCATTCAGAACAGCAACACAAAGACTTGCGAGGCAGACAACCACAATAGCGCCATTAGCCATCAATAAATAAAGTAGTCTGTCTTTTGGTCCGAATTAAATGATTGGTCCGAATACCTGTCTGTCACTAACTGACCAGCCTCTCTGTGAACACCCTGCCTGTGATCTCTCTACGCATGACCAGAGTCTTACGCTGTAAGAGAAATACACCACTGAAGCAGCAACCATAGCCAGTAGTTAGTGAGATAGTCACAGAAAAGTCTTCCTCTAGCAGTTGTCAGTAAGTACATGTTCACATGGGGGGAACTTTTATGACAGTCGATGGAAGGGGCTGGGATATATCCCTGCATTTTTCTAAGCGGGTTGCCAGTAACCAAGCACTCCATTTAACTCACTATAAATCTATCTCGATCAGAACTATTGATTTTACTGTCTAAATAGATTTGCTCACCTGAATATTAATATATTTTCTTGTACCAAAGAAGTCTGCATTCTATATATTTTCCAAATGATCAGATTGCACACAGAGGACATTTTGACTTGGAACAAAAATTGTTGTTGGCTCTATCGTTGATGACTGCTCAGTTTCAACAATAACTAAAGAGCAGCAACTGAAAGTATAAAAATGTCCCAGTGACTGATAAGATTATTGTATACAAAATTATTAGACTGGTAATACTCTTTGGAAGACTTGAAGCTTGCAAATGAACTGAATGACTTTTACTGTAGATTCGAAAGACACTGCCGGCTCTCCTAGACCTGTTCCACTCCAGGACCAGTAGGAAAGGACGCAAGATCTTTGCTGATCCATCCCATCCCGGTAACCACCTTTTCCAGAAACTCTCATCTGGAAAAAGGTTCTGGGCCATCAGGACTAAAACCTCGCGCCATCTGAACAGTTTTTTCCCCATGGCAGTGGGGCTCACAAACAAGCCCCCTGCATCACACTGACTCTGCTGCCCCCCCCTTGCACATAATTCACATAATTTATAATTGATATATTACTGGCACTATAGCCAATCTCGACACCGGCTCCTGCGACTGCGGAAGGCCACGCAGCTGCATTGACGGACCCGTTTTGGTTTATACTCTTGCGCGTGTTGCAACGCAATTCACCGCCAGAACACTAGGCAGAGTACGTCTTTTGTCGAAGACGGCCTAGAGACGCCTCCTTTGTGGGGGTGGCGTTCGTCGTTGAGTGTTTATTTACTTTATTTTACGACGTCCCCCGGTGTTTTATATGTGGTCCCAGCCACGACAGGAAAACATAAAACGCAGGGACTTTCTTCCCCCCTGCAGCGCCACTGCTGCTCCTCATATTTTTCTTGTGACGGACAAATTTGTCACTGATTTTCCTCCACCGCTTCATACACTCGTCCACGTTCAACTCTAGGTTCTCCGATATCTCCTTCCAGGAGTTTACGGCCATCTGTGTGTCCTTGTACTCGGACAAGGACGGGTTATATAAATGTTGTACTTGCGAACCTCTTCAGCTAAACGCTCTTCTTGTTGGTCCATCTTCAAAATAGTCCTCTGCTACTGCCATGGCAGTGATATGCTATGAAACCGGAAACTAGACTCCGGACGGGATGTAGTCAGCCGACCAATCACAAGCCTTGCGGGCTGCGTGAGGCTTACGTCGTTTTGTCGTATAGTTAGAAAAATCGACAGACGCACGCAAGACGCCAGAGGGCACGAAAGGGGCGTGTTGCGTGTCTTGCGTGCGTCCGTGCAACACGAGTATAATTCGGCCTTAACTCTGTTACTGTATATATTTAGTTCTATATTTTTGTTTTATGTTCAGTGCACCAATTAACGACACCAAAGCAATTTCCTGTATGTGCAACATACTTGGTAAATAAAAGAATTCTGATTCATTGTAGAAAACTGTAGGACATTTAGAGGGGAAATGGACACTGCCTTTGTAATTGCAATGTCCCTGGATGAAATTAACTTTGATTTCTTTCTGTTTAAAAGGAGATTAGCCAAACAGAGGGAGTTGGTCTCTGAGTTGTTGGTAAGGAAAAAAGGAAACCATTGCAGAACAGTTACGTTAGTAAACCCAGTTTATTCCCCACTCACTGACAAAATAATTGCTGTTTTAT
The DNA here is from genome assembly GCF_949316205.1 of Platichthys flesus. NCBI lineage: Eukaryota > Metazoa > Chordata > Actinopteri > Pleuronectiformes > Pleuronectidae > Platichthys > Platichthys flesus. The sequence continues at coordinate 20,651,427 of NC_084961.1, read as the reverse complement.
GGGGCAAAGTTCCTCCCTCGAGCTCTTGGTTGTAGTCAGAATTACTTTGAATTTCCTGTAAGTCATTTCCTGCTGCTCAAGCACTTTTTAACCAGCCATATGTTCACTCTGATGTTTTTTATACCACGTCATGCAGCAGGAGGATTTTTGCAATTTCACTGGCTGCTCTGTTCAGTGGTAGCACATGTAATCAAATAATAAATTTAAATCGGGTGGGATAACAGCTGCTCAGCCGATCAATACATGAGGTTAGCTCCCTCTACCAAGTAGCAGTTATTGCTCTGAACCACACACAACCTTCTGCAGTTAAATATATGATATACATGCTGTATAATGGTTCCCAGGCAGCCAGACAGGGCGGAAAAAGCTGCTGCTGCACATTTTGAGAAATCTCTTCAATGTAACAGCTCCAGTCACTATTAACCCATATCTGACAGTAAGCCAAATGTAATAACACTTTTAACGTGAAAGGCCAACTACCTAAAACCTTTCACACCCACCAATGGGAGCCTAGTTTCAACCCTCAGAAGTTTCCTTCATTGTTTCAGATTTGTTGGAGATCAAACAGCTAACAGTCAAAGCTAGTTTATGTGGAAATGTGGAAAAAGGAATGCATGGAAAATAAGCAGAATACATACTTGATTAGATGGTAACACCATAAACACACAGCGTTTTAGTTTAACTCTTTCATTCAATGTAACCATAATTATTACAGTCACTAGGGGTAAAAATATTTGTACCAACATACTAGGTTACTTAGACTTCAGGGCATTTAAGTCAAGAGCTTGCTTCATTGAGATCTATTATACTGATCTGTATGATTAGAGGGCAGTTTTAGTTTGAACAGTCAAGTCTGTTGATGTGTTTACCCAGAGTCTTTCTGTAACACATGAACAACACAGCGGGTGGTTCTCTACAGATAAGTGTTTTTTAGGTGAGAGGTGGAGCAGCCAGGTGCAGCAGGCAGAGGCAGGAAGTGACCTATTAACTCTACTGTGTAGATCATGTGATTTTGTTTGCTTCACCACAAACTCTCTTGACATCTTCGTCTGTGACTTCTACGTGTATGATACCGCTTTTTCTCTGGGAGATATTTGTTTTGTAGTTTTGCTTCCGTCGCGTTTTAGAAGTAAAGAGAGAGAGGAAGAGGGCGAGTGGAGTCAGGACTGGCTGAACTGAGGAATGAATACATGAAGCCATGAACAAAGATTTCACCCAGTTAAGAAAAATATTTACTGGAGCGGGTCAGAGACTTCAGCTGAATTGTGTTGCTGTGAATGTGTGTCTGTGTATTACAGAGAGTAAAGTAATGCATGGTTACATCAGAAAGGAAAATGTCTGAGAGCACTCACCTCCAGGTCATCCTCCACTACAACCACAGTAGACTGGGAAAAGGTGTTGAACACTTGGTTGAGTGCCCAGCGATAATGTCTGGCAATTTTGTAGTAGCCCTGGAACTTCCTGTGTTCTGGCCGGACTCTGATGTCCGACAGGTCTGGCTGGCTTATGTGCGTCACTTGATCTCCATATGAGCCAATCACATGAGCAGTCTCGGCGTGGCCACAGTCCTGGCTGACAATAATTGGATATAGTTCTGGAGAAGGGCGGTACTGTATCAGTCTATCGAGGCTCCGTTTAACTGTTACCCTGTCACAAGCAATAACTAAAATGGGAATGACAACCTGTGGGCTGGCAACAGAAGTTGGCAAATTACTATTCTCTGCAACATCTTCCCTTATTTCAGTGGCTTCGTGCTGTTCTAACTTAAAGTTTGGGGTTACTGTATAAACAGGCTTCTGTGTTAGTTGTATGTCAGTGTGGGTCCTGTCATCTACACTGGCCTTGACAGGAAGTGGAGGCTTCGATGGCTGGTGGACAACCTCTTCTTTAACTTCTTTTGTATCATCTGTTTGTCTCTTACCAACATCCTTCTGCCGAGCCCACACAGCCCTGTGACTTTCAATCTGCTTCAGTAGCTTTTTCTGCGTCTCAAGTTGGATTTCGACTTCCTCAGCCAGCCGGATCACCTCTCCGGCTAGATTGATCTGGCCTCCTTTCCCTCTGCCCACACCCCACTCCTCCTTTCCTCCTGGTTCGGCTCCTCCACCTTCTCCGGGGCGGTCGATGGGAGGGCGACCCCAAAGATAAAGTAGAAGCAAAGCATTCCAGGCAACAAACAGGAAAGCACCGCATAGTATTAGAGAACCTTTCTTGCGAACCATGGCCCAATGTCACAAGAAAAGGGATATGAAAAGGCTGCAATAGGAAAAATTGATGGAACCAGAGGAAAAAAGTACACACAAAAGGCAGCAATCTCAGATGGGTAGGAATTCGATTTCAAGTCACATTGCAATCATTTCAAAATTTTGAATCATCCTCTCTATTGTCCAGGAGTGTTAAAGTGGGGACTCTCCAGATTGAGTTGAATTCACATGATTCTGCAGTGGAATTCCAAATTTCATGAAATTCCAAGGAGACCAGGCAATGAGCAGAGACAGCACTCAACAAGTTCAGCAAGGGAAGGTTCGAAAGTGGAAAGGGGGAAGTGGGGTCGCTGTGGGTTGAGGGAATGTGACTCCTTGGTTGTTATCCTTCCGCCATTATCCTGAAAATAGGGAATGAAATCAATTGATCAGCAGAATGCATAGAGCTCATTTTCACTTTCAATAATAAAGCCTTACAAGCTGACACTGCATATTCTGTGAACTTGTACAGCTTCTTGTAAACATTTACCACTTGCTTCAATGACTGAAATTGTCTCTAGATGTTTACAGTTCAACAATTAAATACATTTCCGTTTTGTACCATAAGTTAAGTTTCATATTGTTCATTCAACAATCTCATTTAACAGGCATTTCCATAAAGGCCAGGTTGACAACAACACACATCTACTACTCATTTTAGTCCAGCAAGCTACTTTATAATATTTAATTTGATTTAAATAAAATAGAGTACGAGTCATGTTTGGGCAAAATCAATCAATCAAATCAGCATCATTTTATCAGACAGTCTAAATATTTTCACAATCTAAAATGTAGATACATGACATGATGGAAGTTCACATTCCTGAACAGACACTTTATCTGAGACGCCAAGAGAGGCTTACTGAGAAACAAATGTCAACAAAGGTGTCAGACATTTAGATGTGCAGAGGCGGACAATAAGTGTCCTTAAACACTACATTGTGATAACTTCTCCCAACTCTGAAAGCCTACTGTCCCAGACTAGAAAATACACGGGCAAACTTGTTGGTTAGTTCAAAACTATCAAATCCACCGTAACTGAAACTGTAGTGGGCATCACAACCAGCATCAAACTGTATTTATCATAGCTGGACAAGATATTCAAAGACTTGCTATCTGCCAACTACAGATTATACAGTTTATACTAACTCTGGCTTCATCACTAATCCCTCAGTGAGCAATAGTACCTCCTGTACATTCTCATTCGGCTAGTTGTTGAGGAGCGAGGGAGTCAAACTGAACGAAACCGAAGAAAACATTCAAAGTGGAATCATTCTAATAATTGGAAGGGGCGGCTGTGGCTGAGGGGTAGAGCAGTAGTCCTCCAACCTAAAGGTCGGCAGTTCGATCCCCAGTCTTTCCCATCTGCATGCCGAAGTGTACTTGGGCAAGATGCTGAACCCCGAATTGCCCCTCATAGAACAACAAAGTGCTGTTAATAGATGCACTGTACGAATGTGTGTGTGAATGGGTGAATGTAAAACTGTACTGTAAGGTGCTTTGAGTGGTCATCCAGACTTGAACAGCGCTATATAAATACAAAACCATATTTAAGAACACAAAAGGCATTTCAGAGACACAAATGTTAAAATCAGATTTATCTAAAATGCTTTCAACCGGCATTTTCCTGAAACTTTCCGGAAAGGCAGTACGTGTGAATGCAAATATCAGTCAGTTGCTTTGGACAATTTCCTAACCTTTTTCCTGCAAACCCCCACATCATGAGAAAGACCATATTAGAATACAACAGGAAAATTCCTAGATGCAAGACAGCAAGTTTCATAATTTTTCTGACATGTAACAGGTGCAAAATTGAAGAAAAAAAAAAAAAAAGAATAAAAACATCTTAGACTAAAAAAAATATATATTGATGCAGTGAGGAAATAGGTGAGTGACTGAGTGAAGGGTGTCCCTCTGATTCATCTAGAGGAGCTGCTCGGAATTAGAAAAGCCTAAACCAATTAGTGCCGATAAATATAGGCTGACAATAATCTTTTAAGGACAGACGCTTGGCTACAGGTAACAGATGCTCTGATTAGTACTGGATCTTGGACTGTGCTTCACTGCCCTGATATCTGGCTCTATCAGTTTACAGAAGTACACAGAAAGGTCACATGTTTGATGAGTGACAAATGTGAAAATCAATACGAGTGTGTACAAGTAGCATAATGCAAAAATGCAATCCAGATCAAGAACAGCACAACATTAAACAAGAGAGTCCAAGGAAATAATCACACTTCAGTGTTGCACTATGTTAGCATGCAGCATTTTAGCCTTTTCAAGACAGCAAAGCTTTTACAGATTAGCTTAGATGATTTGTTTGGATTCTAAACTTTAGAGTTTGGCAAATCTAAACTTTAGATGATCAGATATGTTAAGACTCAGTTACCTTATGCACAACTTTGAAGGTCCCTGGTAATTTCACATCATCTTTCTCAACGTTTATTCTTTTTAAAAATGGGTTAATGGAAGATCACACCAAGTCAATTAATTCAGCAACCATTATTATGTTTGTCATTCAAAAATGAACCATTTGTATATAAAATTTCACAAAACAAGTGTACAACTGACTATTTCAGTTTCATAAAAGCGGAAGTGAAATTATGCCTTCATTTGTCTAAAAGTTCTCAACTGTCATATGAGGACCAACCCTGTCACATGCAGCTTGGAGATTAAGTGGAATCTTTACTGCTTAAACCTTAAACTAACTTTAAATAGATTTATAATGGGTGTATTCCAAATCCAAGACAAGCAAATGTGGACATTTTATCGCTATTTTTTAGAGAAGAAATGGGATTTCTTGCAGAACTGTGCTATAAAGCTGCAATGCTCTTTAGTGAGTACTGAACTAATTGTAGGTCACTTTGGATAAATGCATCTGGCGAATAACATGGAACGGAATGTAAACTGATAACTGAGTGTATATGCTAGCGATCTGTTTTGAAAAGTTTTTAGATAGAAATGATCTTGACAAGACAGCAGCAACATGAACACTGTGGCATAATGAAAATCCAAGGTACTAACTCCACCTTTAAAAAAACACTAACTACTTGCAGACACAATAAAGTTGTGCAACAACTGATCATCTGATGTACAAAAGTATAATTTCAGAGGGAAAGAAAATGGACATGGTCACATCCTAACTTCTTAAAGTGAGCATGCAAGTGTCAAGGACAGAAGAAAACCAAACGTCTAAAGAATTATGCCTAAACAAGAAGTGAGCTCCAAAGCAATGAGATATAAAGAATAAAACTAACCATACCTGGACTGGGATCAGCCTACAGATGTGCTTGGTCTCCCCTTCAATCCTGGAGTAAATAATGCCGAGCAGACAAATGGAGTTGATAGCGAACAGGAAGAGGGAACTGTTACTCTTCTTAGAAACTGTACCAGCTGAAACTCTTATTCTTCTTGACCCCCTCCTCCCTCCGCCAGACAACGTGGAGCTGACTGGTAGGATCTCACCGAGGAGCCTGCGGCACAGACCGACTGAGGCACTGTACCGTCCAGCTTCACGTGACTACGCGGTGGAAACGAGGACTGAGAGGCGACGCCTCTAGTCGGCCAACACTTAAATACTGTTTACTTTCAGCTCATGCAAATGTCCACACTACACTCAGCAAGTTTCTGGTCCACTGAGATGATCCCCAGCTGTTACGCTTCACGTACTTTTTTGAAGGTACCCTGCTAGCTGACACGAAACTACCTGTAGCTAAGTCAAATCACAGGATGTCACAGGGTGTTAAACGCAGCATGATCAGAGCCAGTGTTTTGTCATCTATACAACTATATATCAGCATCGGGGACTGAAGCGTTTTATTGGCAAGCTAAGCCCTACTGCTAACATACGGTTGGCTGACTAGCTAGCTAGCTAACACTGAGAAACAGAAGTGAAGGGTGTTCCATTCAAGAGTCGTACTGAAGAAAGACATGGATGTCGCATATGAAGCTGGTGTAACTCACCTCTCACATGACGGCGTGAACGACATGGTGCGGCTTGCATCGTGGAAGGACACGAGGCTTGCACCGAGCTGCAGCACTCACCGGCTAGCTGACTAGCTAGCTAACGTTAGCTGGTGGAGCCACCCTTACATTTCCCTCGGTGTCACAATCACAGCACATATCTGTGTGTACACAGCGGCTCCACTGCTGCCTGAACCCCGACCTCTGGTTCACATTATCCCCACAGCTCTGCTCTTTTATCCATCACCAGTGTCTGTTGTTGCGAGCAGGCTACAGTATGTGCTCCGATACAGACCGTACACTGCCACCGGCATGTGTATTCAGACACTTCGTTCACAGCCCTTTCTTGTGTCAGGTTCTCATACTATAGCTGGATCTACCACTGTCTGTCTGATCTGGTGACGGCATTTTTCATTTGCCTACACACAACTACACTTACGGTTTGTTGATTCCTGTGGGACCGAGTTGAACCGATCTGAGCCGAAATCTCATCCTTACCAATGTCACCTTTTCTATGTCTTTGTATATATAGACATATATGGCCTCAGTGTAGTAATGACTGAATGGAAGTCTTGCTTACCCACTTAGTTACTCATTTAGTGTGACAAAACACAGACATAAGCATAGCAATGTAGTATATGCAGTTGAATGTAGTCAGGAATGTACAGACCTGTAGTTTGTGGAAACTAAACAACTCCTTCACAAGCACATGGTACAGCACAGCTAGAACTGAAGAAGCCTCGTGGATTTGAGTGGAAACGTCTTCAAGAAACTCAACCAAGTCCAGTTGACCTGTTTTTTAGCATTTGGATATAGCATGACCTGGATGACTGACAATCATCGTCATTTTGTGTGTTCTCATCTTAACCTAACATTGGTGAAATCATGAATATGCACTTGATAAGTCCTGATGGAAACAATTTCAGTGGATGGATTTTGTGTAAAATTTGCTGTCAGCATCGCAACCTAAACGGAATTAAACTTTGCAAACTCCTCAGCTTTATTAAGCCTTTATATGGTGAAATACTGCAGTGCCCCAGTTTGACAGTGAGATTAGGTTTATTATATGAACAACATTAATTATATGATACAATGTGACAACATTATAAACAATTCAAGTTCATCAGTTCTGATTTCCAGCAGTTGTTTGATTCTCTTGCAGCATCTTCAGGTGGTCCTCAATGGTTTTCAGTTCCTGTTGCAAGGTGGACATCTGAACACAAAGTCGAGCTACAATGTTTATCACATTCGTTTTTTCATACTTGCTAGTATATAATTAGACAACATCATGCGAAACTACAGAAAAAAATACTGAACTTTCAGACATTCCTCTCAATCCCATTGGATGACCAATCCTTTATGACATTTTAGTAAATGTAACACGCTCTAACATAATTTTCATATACACGCATATACACACAGACACACGCGCGCACACACACACGCGCAGGCACACACAGCTAATTAAATTTGTTTTAAATTGACAGAAAATTTCAGTTTACTCTAAAGTTTGTTGAACAGAGTGGCTGTGGTGATTTGGAGAATTTTCACTATATTACATTACATACAATAAGGCTATTTGTGGGGGTTCCGCATCTTGCCCAAGGACTTTCTATTTCTATATCAAAGAAATTCACTGCCCCAATGTTCACATTGTCATTAGGAGTCCAGCCTTAGAACATCTACCTGCCAATCAAAAATCATGGCACACATTAGTGGTCCTGCCTGAAAACATCTTTATGCTGGCATTCAGTCTTCATGCCACCTATTGTCAACAGGAAGTAATCCATGTAGGACAATTATCTTGATAAATAGCAATATAATGCTGTTCTGGTGATTGTTCTCCAGTGCCACATTCTGAAAACAGTGCGTAATATATGATGATGACCAACTACATATAACCCATAGCAGCTTCCCTGCATCTGACTGCCCATGCTCACCTTATGGTCCATCTTCTGCCTGACATGAGCAGGAACCTTGGTCAGGAAGTTAGGAGATTGGACTTTGCAGAGAATTTCCTTCAACTTTGGAACAAGCTTGTCTCTGCGCTGGGAGAGCTGCAGGATCTGTTTCTCTACGTTCACTCCACTCTGATAGAGGAAACCATATAATACTATATGTTACTCATCAACATCCTCATCAACACCTTGAAACCGTTAAACAGTGGAAGATACCAGCATTCTGAAGTGCATCAATATGGATGCCTTTTCAATTTGTCTATCAACGAAAATTCTATTTTGATGCTTCCACATAGGTATACTACATGCTACAATTGATAATAACGTTCTGTGGCTGCTCTGTGGCATGAAAATAAATACTGAGCAGACACAGTTGATTCTGATATTGTATAAAGATGACAAGAGAAAAATTCAAGGGGCTCATTGTTAGGGATCAGATGGCAGGCAGGGTTGCACAGTCAACCAAATTGACATATGACAATGTATAAAGTAGAAAATCACATAAGAAAATGCCATGGGAGTTCAAATGCTAACAGTCATTATTCTATTCATTCTACAATTGATTTACCCAATCAATTGCCGAATGATCAAAGAGTTTGTCATTGAACCTCAGTAATAGGAACTCATCCAAATTAACCTAACTTTTGTTTGGCCACATCCAGCATCAATTATTCATTGCATACATTGTAAAGTATGTAAAATCACCCTCACATGTTTTCTGTATAAAATGTTGCCTATAAATGCCCTCCGTAATTCAAAATAACTTTGGTCAGTCAGTCATTTATTTCTGTCACACAATACCAAAAATGCAGGGATATTAGCAATGATATAATTTAAAGATAAGTGGCATATTTTCACATTTAAGAAGCTGGAACCTGAAAATTGTGGGGGTGCATGCCTGACTGTAAAATGGCACACACCTGAATGTCAAGGTGTAGCTGACATGAGTGTTTCACCACACCGATGAGGCTTCCTTCAGGTGGAGGAGTGGAGTGGAGGTTGTCCGATCCTTGAGGACAGTAGATATGGAGGCACGAGGTCCGGCTTAAAGTCCAAACAGCTGACCCAAAGTGAAGGAGGACTTGGGCCTGACTGGGTGTACACACTGCCCACACTGAAACACACAACATACAAGCAACAGGAAAACATTATTGATCTATCTTTCTTTTTTTTTTGATAAAAACCTTACAGAATTTCTACATGCCAATCTTTGAGAAAATAATTGTTTTCAACTGTTAAATAACTTACTGGCAGGTTTATCTTTGGTCATGCCACACTGAGCTCGTAGTGAGCGGGCTGTTCGGATCACTTCCTGAATCAGCAGAAAAGCACTCTCCACTTCAGGGAAATGCCAGTGTGCCTGGGAGGATGGAGAGGGTAAAAAATAACACTTCAGCTAAACACAAGGAAATGAGCATGGTCACATAAACAAGAGGAAACTAGCAGAAAATAACTTTGAATTTACCTATAGGGAAGGATAGTATACTTGTACACCTGCTTTTTCATGCATTTATCCAATAAACAAATTCTGAAACTGCTGACCACTTTGGATTTTCACAAACAACAGTTAACTCAGAATGAAGTCCAAAACAAAAAGAAATCCCAATTAGAAGCATTTCTGCAGATGGAAACACCTCAATGATTTTGATGTCCATCCCTTCATTTACATAAAAAAAAATGACACATGCAAAGAGCAGCCTCTTTAATCTTCAGTTTCAGTTACTTTGCTATGTAGTCAATAAATCCCATGTCAGTTTCACTTCCCTTTAACTGACTGGAAAGTCTTGTGATTTGCCCCGTCAGACTTCAGTCTGATTGAACTCTGACAGCTGAAGTATACAAGATGGCGCTGCGACCGGCTGCCAAGGTGTGTTGGTGCGCACTTCTGTGTTTGTTTTTAGTATTTAATTCTGTTAATTGCGACCCAACTCGGATTACTTTCACGTTGGACGAGCTTCTTAACATCAGGGACACAACACCATCTGATTTATGTCCCGACTTTCTCGCCTCTTCCGTGGATTTAGTGGATTTACTGATTAAAGGTGCAGTGTTCCTCGGACACGCAGCGAGACTGAAGCGGAGAACATCTCCAATGTTCGCTCGCTGTGTAATAAGATGGACGAACTGCGCCTTCTCATCCAGACAAATAGAGACTTTTCCCTTTCTTCGGTCTTGTGTTTTACGGAATCGTGGCTGACCGAAGCCACACCGGACTCCGCTGCACAGCTGACCGGCTTTCCGCTGTTACGCGCGGACCGCGACCCGATCCTCTCACGCCAGGCAAAGGGCGGGGGATTTGTTTTTATATAAACCATGGCTGGTGCAGTGACGTGAAAGTAATTTTACAGTCCTGTTCTCTGGACCTGGAAACTTTTTTCATCACCTGCAGACCGTTCTACTCTCCCCGTGAATTCACATCTTTCATCCTGGCCGGAGTTTACATCCCCCCGCAAGCTGACGTGCACGAGGCTCAACGACAACTCGATGAGCATATACTGGGAGTGGAGAGAAGGAGAGAGAACAGGTATTCCCCCGTTATTGTTCTTGGGGACTTTAATAAGGGGAACTTATCTAAGGAGTTCCCGAAATACAAACAGTTAATAAAATGCCCGACCAGGGGTGATAACACCCTGGATCACTGTTACAGCACCATCAGCAAGGCTTATCATGCAGTTTCCCGCGCTGCCCTGGGTCTATCCGACCACGCTCTCATTCACCTGATCCCGGCTTACAGACAGAAACTTAAACTTTCTAAACCTGCTGTGCTGAGATCCAAGAACTGGAGCAACAGAGAAGCTGTGGAGGAGCTGCGTGACTGCCTTGATAACACTGACTGGGACGTTTTTAGAACTGCTTCTAACAGCCTGGACGAATATACAGATGCTGTGACGTCCTACATCAGCTTCTGTGAAGACAGATGTATTCCGACAGGGTGTGTTATAACAACGACAAGCCCTGGTTCACAGCAAAGCTCAAACAGCTTCGTTTGGAGAAAGAGGTGGCCTTCAAGAGTGGGGACATGGATAGGTTCAGACTGATTCAATACTCGTTTGGCAAGGAGATTAAGGAGGCCAAACGACAGTATTCAAAGAAACTGGAACAACAGTTTGCAGCCAACGACTCCTTGTCTGTCTGGAAAGGCCTTCGTGTGACCGGATGCAAAACCAAATCCCCCCACTCTGTGGAAGACCTGAGACTTGCAAACGAACTGAATGAATTCTACTGTAGATTCGATAGACACTCTCAAACCCCCCCCCCCCCCGCATTTATCACACCTCTTCTCCCCAGCCTGGACAAAGACAACAGCCCCCCCCACAAAATGGCCCCAGACTGCCCCATCCCCTCTATCCCCCCCATCATACATCCATCCCCCCATCACACCCCATCACACCTCTCTCAATTCAGGAGAGAGATGTAAATAAGCTCCTGAAGAGACTGAACCCCCGTAAGGCAGCTGGACCAGACGCTGTCATCCCCTCAACACTAAGGCACTGTGCGAATCAGCTGTCTCCAGAATTCATGGACATCTTCAACACCTCCCTGGCTGAATGTGTTGTACCCGCCTGCCTTAAAACATCCACCATCATCCCCGTTCCCAAGAAGCGGATCACAGGTCTTAATGACTACAGACCAGTCGCCCTGACCTCCGTAGTGATGAAGACCTTTGAGCGCCTCATGCTGAACCACCTCAAGACCATGACCAACCACCTCCTCGACCCGCTGCAGTTTGCCTACAGAGCCAACAGGTCCGTAGACGACGCAGTCAACATGGGACTCCACTTCATCCTCCAGCACCTCGACTCCCCTGGCACCTACGCCAGGATCCTGTTTGTGGACTTCAGCTCCGCATTCAACACCATCTCCCAAGCTCTTCTCCAGGACAAGCTGACACAGCTGAGCGTGCCTGAGCCCACCTGCAGGTGGATCACTAACTTCCTGACCGACAGGAAGCAGCGTGTGAGGCTGGGGAAGCTTGTCTCTGACACCACTGGAGCCCCACAGGGTTGTGTGCTCTCTCCTCTCCCTCTACACGAACAACTGCACCTCCAGCCATCCCTCTGTAAAACTTCTGAAGTTTGCTGACGACACAACCCTTATTGGATTAATTTCCAATGGGGACGAGGCCGCCTACAGAGAGGAAGTAAACAGCCTGGCTTCCTGGTGCAGCCAGAACCACCTGGAGCTGAACGCTTTAAAAACTGTAGAGATGGTAGCAGATTTCAGGAGAAGCCCAGCTCAAACCGTCCCTCTCACCATGTGCAACTCCCCAGTTAAAACAGTTGTGTCTTTCAGATTCCTGGGGACGATCATTGCACAGGACCTGAGATGGGCGGAGAACATCACCTCCATCATCAAGAAGGCCCAGCAGAGGATGTTCTTCCTGCGGCAACTGAGGAAATTCAGCATGCCGCGGAAAGTGATGGTTGACTTCTACACAGCCATCATTGAGTCCATCCTCACCTCATCCATCACCGTCTGGTTCGCTGATTCCACTGTCAAGGACAAGGGCAGCCTGCAGCGGATCATCCGGTCAGCTGAGAAGGTCATCGGCTCTGACCTGCCGGCTCTCATAGATCTGTTCCACTCCAGGACCAGTAAGAGAGCAGGCAAGATCATTGCTGATAATTCCCATCCCGCTCCACCTGTTCCAGAGACTCCCGTCCGGAAAAAGGATCCGGGCCATCAGGACTAAAACCTTGCGTCACCTGAACAGTTTTTTCCCCATGGCAGTGGGGCTCACAAACAAGCCCCCTGCATCACACTGACGCCGCATCACACTGACTCTGCTGACCCCCCCCCACCCCCCATCCACCCTTGCAAATAATTTATAACTCTATATTACTGGCACTATCACCAATCTCTGCACCTTAAAAACGCACGTAACTCTTTGACTGTATATATTATATATTTTTTTTTTATATTGTTATATTATTCGCTATTGTTGTTTTTAATTTGTTGTTTGTAAAGTGCACCAACCACACCAAGGCAATTTCCTGTATGTGCAAATATACATGGCAATAAAAAGAATTCTGATTCTGAAAGGTAAATAAACTCATTGAAGTTTTATATTTAAAATCAGGCCTCGGGCCAAAGGTACAAAGTCCCCAGTGCAAAAAAAACATTACAGGAAATCATTTGCCCCTATTCCCATAAAATATCTTAATCAGCAAAAAGACCATCACTCCTTGTGAAGACAGTCACTGCTTGTGATGCCAACTTTTTATCGACCAATTTTATTTTGTTGTGTGTTTTACAAAAGTGTCTTATGGTATCGTTACTTTTAAATATGTCTATTTGGATGTGACATGCTGTGTTTTTAATATACCTTTTATAGCAATTTTAGAGTATTTTTTAATTATATTTCTATCCAGTACTAAGAAATTAAAAAAGTGTAAAAGTAAACTAGGGCTACGTTGTAGCACTAACGTGCCCGAGCACAGGCGATTTCAAGTCTGTTGCGGTCGGTGAAGAAAGAGCGTTCGATGACCAAGCACTCGTCTCCGTGTTACATGCGTTTGGGCACTGCAGCAAGGATAAACGCCTCACTTTCTGTAGCCAGCAGGTGGTGCTATCGTTTTAAGTCATGGTGTCTTTGTAGATATCATCAGGTCGCGACTCTTGTCTTACATGTCTGGTTTGGACTGGATTGGACCAAATATGTCCAAGATACAGAAGCTCATGTTTTAATGGCGTGTAATCAAACTTTTACGTTACGCCAAGGTCACACCGTGAGACAAGAAATCGATCTTTTAATAATTTTTCATCTCCATCTTGTTGTGATGACACTCAACTAAATTTCACGTTGATCTGATGAAAGCTCTACAACAAGTACATCAAAGTAAAAGTGTGGAATATGGCTAAAATGGCTACCAAAACCAAAATGGCGGGCTTCCTGTGTGGTTTAGCATATCTGTCCAAGAGACTTATTTCTTTGTCATGAAAAGACACATGTCCCTATCAATTTTTGTAGACGTAGACCAATCGTAGTGCCAGGGCTGCCCTTTAGGGGGCGCTAGTCAGTTATTTTGACACGCCCATTCCTTTAAACTATCTGTTTATCTTCAGGGGTGGGCTGTTGATACACACATGTAGTTTGAGGGAGCTGGACCCATGAACACAGAAGTTACAGCAATTTCGTGTGTCATGGCGAGTTGAACTTTGATGACACGTCATTAATAATCTGCATGATGAAAAGTCACAGTAATCGTAAGCCTACATATCAATGTCTTGAGACCCATTTGACACAGTTTGACATGGTTTCACAAAGTGGATGAGGAGAAATACATCCAAGTGTAAAATGTACCAAAAACAAGACATTTCCTGCTGCCACCAGGAGGCGCTGTGATTTTAAGTCACGATTTCTGTGTAGATGTCTTCAGCTCGCAACTCTTGTCTTACATGTGTAGTTTGGTGTCGATTGGATCAAATATGTCTGAGATAGAGAAGCTCGTGTTTTGATGGCGTTTCATCAAACTTTGACGCCATGCCACGGTCAGACAGTATGACAAAAAGTTGATCTTTCAATAACTTTTGATCTCCATTTTGTTGTGATGACACTCTTCTAAATTTTAATTTGAAATGGTGAAAATATGAAATATGACCAAAATGGCCACTTAATCCAAAATGGCGGGCTTCCTGTTAATTTTTTCATAATGGTCATTGAGGCTTTTTTGTGCATCTGGTCATGATACACAACTGTCTTGATTTTCGTGAGGATCGGTTAATGCTAAATGAGGGGCTTCTCCGTAGGTGGCGCTGTTGAGCCATTTTGCCACGCCCATTTCCAAATACTCCAGAATACGTAAATTTACACCACTTTCGAATTTACTTCTAAAACTTTTTGAGCATGTTTAAAAATTCTCAGAATAATCCTTTCAATTTCAATAGGGCCTCCCACCGAAGGTGCTCGGGCCATAAAAATATCAAATACAGGTTAAAAAACATGAGAGAATATTTGTTTTATGTTTGTTTGTAATGTTGGTGAAGAGGTTTGATGGTTGTGGTCCTACCAGCTGAGAGGAGCAAGGGTACGGTTGTAAAGACAGGCTGGTCTGGGACGCAGCTCCATGTCTGAATGGCTGGAGTCTCTGCCACAGCTCCTCAGTGATGAAGGGCATGAAGGGGGAGAGCAAGGCTAGAGACACAGACACACAGTGATAGAGGACACTGGTGGCCACATGCCTCATGCTGTCACTTCCCTCTGTGTTAGGCTGGACCATTGCCCCCTCATCGTGGGCCAACACATGCTTCACATGCTCCTGTAACACAGACACAGCCAAGGAAATTACAAACAGCAGAAACTTCCACTTCGATACTGAGAAAACTACTGTCAGCTTCACTAAAATGTCAGCATTGTTTAAGCCACCCTGTTGCCATGAAAACATATAAATAGTGCATTGTTGCATCTACACAAATATGTTTAGTTAACTCCTGGTGCTCAAGACTCAAGAGTTTTCAAGCTCCTAAAACTGACTTGTTTGCAAACCCTGCTTGCCCTGTGTTATTGAAAACTGCAAGTTTGCATTTTGGACAGGACAGTGTGCGACTGGACTACCAGTGGTGAATGTAGAAACAGTTACTGTCATTAATAGTTCCACCTCATAAGTCCAAGAAAAGAAATCCCTGCTTTACTGTTCACAATTGCTATTCCTCGTTCATAATACTTCCTGCAACCAGGTGCAGAGTGGACAACCTGTTTCCTGTTTACACTGGCTTACACATGCCTAGTGTACATGATATGATGTGTTTTCAGATGCTGTCTCATCTCTCAATTAAAACAGCAAGTAGATTACATTTTATAAAAAAAGGAAACAAAATAGGATCACAATTAGGGATGGGCATAATTAATCGACGATCGATTAATGGATCATTAAGAATTTCGTCGAGGAAGTTATTTTTTCATCGAGAAATTCACTAATTACACATTTGACCACGGGGGGCAGTGTTTGAAAAAAACGCCACAGGCCTACTCAGTTACCTGCGACTGGCTGCGAGTTAACGTGTATTTCCATTTCCAAAGTAAACATGAAGAGGTCATGGCGAAGTGTAGCGTGGGACCATTTTGAGTTAAAAAATGACTTGGTTCACTGCCAATACTGCAAAGCTATCCCCGAGACTGGGGGAGACGAGGAGCCAGCCTTGTCTGACACGGACGAGGGGAGCGCAGACAGCGGAGCCGCGGCCAGGCTAGCCAAGTTAGCACGGAGCTACCTGTGTATCACGGGGACGTCAGTCCCCTCAGAGCGAGTTGTTTCGGCGGCTAGACTGACGATCACCAGGCTGCGTCTGACCTCGGGGAATGTTAACATGCTAATCTAACCTGTAGGCTGGTGCTGAGGTTGTATGAGAGTTACTGGTCAGTTGTGTTTTGAAGTAACCCGCTTCTAGCTGTCGGCTCCGCTGCTTAAGATTACGGCAGCGCATATTTTGTTCATCTTGTAATAAAGATCTCAATGAGGAAACACGCTTTGTTTTTTCACTTCATTTTAATATAGCCTATAAATAGTGAATTGTTTTACTTGAAAATATGAATGATTCATCGAAAATTCGTCATTTATTCTGCCGACGATCGATGAAGATCTCTCCTTGAACCGTCACCTTATCGTGGTGGAGAGGTTTGCGTGTCCCTGTGAACCTGAGGGCTGTGTTGTCTGGAGCCTTGTGCTCCTGGTAGGGTCTCTCATGGCAGAGTGGTCTCAGGTGAGGGGCCAGACTAAGAATGGTTCAAAAACCCTCAATGAATATCGATACAAGAGGAGATGGGACCCAGTCCGGAGGAAGCCCGGGGCCCCCGTCTGGAGCTAGGCCCAGACGGAGGGCTCGATGGCGAGCGTCTGGTGGCCGGGTTTGCCACGGAGCCCGGTCGGGCATAGCCCGAACAAACTACGTGGCACCCCCCCTCTCTTCATCTCATGGGCCCACCACCTGTGGGAAGACCCGTTGGGGTCGGGTGCGCAGCCACATGGGTGGCAGCGAAGATCAGGGGTCTCGACGGACCAGACCCGGGCGGCAGAAGCTGGCTCTGGGGACGTGGAACGTCACCTCGCTGTGGGGAAAGGAACCGGAGCTTGTGAGGGAGGTGGAGCGCTATCAGTTAGATCTGGTGGGGCTTACCTCCACGCACAGTCTCAGCTCTGGTACCGTACTCCTGGATAAGGGTTGGACTTATTCTTCTCCGGAGTTGCCAAGGGCGTGAGGCGCCGGGCGGGTGTGGGGATACTCATAAATCCCCGGCTGAGCGCCGCGGTGTTGGAGTTTACCCCGGTAGACGAGAGGGTCGCCTCCCTGCGCCTAAGGGTTGTAGGGGGGAAAACTCTGACTGTTGTTTGTGCGTATTGTTGGGCCACAGTCCAGAGGCTGAACACCAGACACTGGAGCCGACGGTGAGGACAAAGGGTTGTAAAACTTTTGGAGGGAAAACATTCTCCAGCAGGCCTGAGAATCTCTCCCTGGTGGTTGGAAAATGTCCTGAAGTGCCTTCAGGACCCCCGCTGAGTTCCAAGCCCCACCCACTGAGGTCCAACTCTGACACTCAATTGGCTTAAAGCCAGCATCATCCTATGACCAGCACCTCAAGGAGGCAGAACCTCTCAGGTAGAATAAAACCACTGAGACATCAATAATCACTGCCATTTTCCCTGCTCTGAAGACGTCAACAGACCCCTCCGGGTCTTTCCAGATGATTTAGTTGCTAAAGGGGGCAACCAGAGTTATTTTCTTTCATTTCTTTTATTTTCTTTTATCTTAAGTTTGATCTTACTTTGATAGAGACTATTTTTGTTTTTAACTTGAAAAGGCCGTGCACAGGAACTCACTCGCTCGCTGGCCGAGCTCAGAGACTTTCTTTCCAAATCCACAGCGGCGTTACCGCTGCTCATCCCTGCAGAAGAGACGAAGCCGAATTTCGTTCCAAGAGCAAGAGACTTCGCTCTTTTCGGTCCAGCGCTGACCTCCGTTGCAACCACGAGACCCACCGGAGCACCGCTTAAGAGGCCAGGACACTGATTTGTTTTCCAGGAATCCGCCCGTTCGCACGCATCCTGAGGTTTAACGACAGATTCACTGGACTTCCGGGAAATCCGCGCCCCACGCGCAAGCAACACCGCGGAGGTCACAGTAAGAGGCTTTATTGTCTGGGCAGAGACTAGTTTAAATACTTAGCGTGTCATTTGTTTGATTGTATGTTTGTTTGTAGATCGCTGATCTGTTTTTAGCCGTGCTACACGGCGGGCCGAGACGACACATCCGGTTCCTTTGTTTACTGTGTTTTTGAGAAGAGCGCGGTACAGAGCCGGCGCTTCCTTTTTGCGTGTTACGTCAGAGATATTGTGCGGAGATTTACATCTGTTAAAAGATAAATCTCACGTAACTGGACTGCCTGCTTTGCTAGTAGTTGTCTCTGACGATGTTTCCTGATCTCTCTCTCTCTCTCTCTCTCTCTCTCTCTCTCTCTCTCTCTCTCTCTCTCTCTCTCTCTCTCTCTCTCTCTCTCTCTCTCTCTCTCTCTCTCTCTCTCTCTCTCTCTCTCTCTCTCTCTCTCTCTCTCTCTCTCTCTCTCTCTCTCTCTCTCTCTCTCTCTCTCTCTCTCTCTCTCTCTCTCTCTCTCTCTCTCTCTCTCTCTCTCTCTCTCTCTCTCTCTCTTAAACCTGTTTTTACACACGTCCCGACCTACATTTATACATTTCATGTTACATGGAGAAATCTAGATTTAACGAGCATTTATACATCTCGACGCCATTCGGCGCCAAAACCATGAAATAAGAAATCTCTTTGTCTTAAATATCCCCTTTGTTAAGGTCAGTGACCAGCAGCCATTTTGCTTTTCGCAACGTGGCTTCACTAAGGTAACCTCCATCTTGGAAGTACGTGAATGTAACATCACCTTGAATTCGGCCAGAGGACGTCACCACGTCATTACGCCATAGCCACTCCCCTTTCTCTTTCTTACACACACACACACACAGACTCCGTATTACATGTGTGATAAGTGCTGCTGCTGTTGTTACCATCTTTGCAATATTGGAGTTTGTTAAATGAAGAATCATTGAAATAACATTAACTTTATTTCCCCTTTTTAATAAATACTTTTGTAATTAAAGTATTTGTATTTCTGTGATTATTTGTGCATATGTATGTGTATACAGCTGGATTACTATAGCCTGTGTTCGAACTTAAAACCCTTCCTTGTTTATTATATAATCATTAATACTAAATGTTGAGATTATTAATATAACTTTTATCATTATGAGACTGATATTTTATAGATTGACTCGTTGGTCCCTGTAACCAGGGTGGTGCCCCGCGACAATAAGCAATGATTACAGATTGGTATTATTCTTAATTGACAATTTTATTGTTTTTCATTAATTATTTTAACTATTATTAATGGATAACCGTATCATTTCTAATTAAATGTGTTACTGTTCTTAATTAATAGCTTTATCTGTTTTGATTATTTTTAATAAATAATTGTTATTTTAATAATCATATTTCATGATTATTAATAATTAGCCAACGTCAATTCTACTCCTACTATTGCACAACAGTATGCACCAAACAGCAGTTCAGAGTACTCGGCCTTCTTGGAGACCCTGAATGGAGTCCTGTATGGGGCTCCAGTAGGGGACTCCGTACTTCTGCTGGGTGACTTCAACGCCCACGTGGGCAACGATGGAGACACCTGGAGAGGAGTGGTGGGGAGGAACGGCCTCCCTGATCTGAACCCGAGCGGTCGTTTGTTATTGGACTTTTGTGCTAGCCATGGATTATCCATAACAAACACCATGTTCGAACATAAGGGTGCTCATAAGTGTACCTGGTACCAGAGTACCCTAGGCCGAAGATCAATGATCGATTTTGTGATCGTGTCATCTGATCTGAGGCCGCATGTTTTGGACACTCGGGTAAAGAGAGGGGCGGAACTGTCAACCGACCACCATCTGGTTGTGAGTTGGATCAGGGAGTGGGGGAAATTTCCGGATAGACCTGGTAAGCCCAAACGAGTAGTGCGGGTGAACTGGGAACGCCTGGAGGAGGCCCCCGTCCTAGGTATCTTCAACTCACACCTCCGGCGGAGTTTTTCTGGCATTCCTGTGGAGGTTGGGGGCATTGAGCCGGAGTGGGCGGTGTTCAAAGCCTCCATTGCTGAAGCTGCGGCGGCTAGCTGTGGCCTCAGGGTCTTAGGCTCCTCAAGGGGCGGAAACCCTCGGACACCGTGGTGGACACCGGTGGTCAGGGAAGCCGTCCGATTGAAGAAGGAGGCCTTCCGGGATATGATATCCTGGAGGACTCCTGACTCGGTTGCAGGGTACCGACAGGCCCGAAGGGCTGCAGCTGCTGCCGTGTCGGAGGCTAAGCAGCGGGTGTGGGAGAAGTTCGGAGAGGCCATGGAGAAGGACTTTCGGTCGGCACCAAAGTGTTTCTGGAAGACTATCCGGCACCTCAGGAGGGGGAAACGGGGAACCATCCAAGCTGTGTACAGTAAGGATGGGACTCTGTTGACCTCAACTGAGGAGATTGTCGGACGTTGGAAGGAACACTTTGAGGAACTCCTGAATCAGAATAACACGCCCTCTATGTTGGAGGCAGAGTTCGAGGTTGATGGTGTTTCATCGTCAATTTCCCTGGTGGAGGTCACTGAGGTGGTCAAACATCTCCGCAGTGGCAAGGCCCCAGGGATTGATGAGATCCGGCCAGAAATGCTAAAGGCTCTGGGTGTTGAGGGGCTGTCATGGTTGACACGCCTATTCAACATCGCGTGGGAGTCGGGTACAGTGACAAAGGAGTGGCAAACCGGGGTGGTGGTTCCCCTGTTCAAAAAGGGGGACCAGAGAGTGTGTGCCAATTACCGGGGCATCACACTTCTCAGCCTCCCTGGTAAAGTCTACTCCAAGGTGCTGGAAAGGAGGGTTCGGCCGATCGTCGAACCTCAGATTGAAGAGGAACAATGCGGTTTTCGCCCTGGACGTGGAACTATGGACCAGCTCTTCACTCTCGCAAGGATCCTGGAGGGGGCCTGGGAGTATGCCCATCCGGTCTACATTTTGTTTTTTGGATCTGGAGAAGGCGTATGACCGGGTCCCCCGGGAGAAACTGTGGGAGGTGCTGCGGGAGTATGGGGTAAGGGGGTCTATCCTCAGGGCCATCCAATCCCTGTACTCCCAAAGCGAGAGCTGTGTTCGCGTCCTCGGCAGCCAGTCAGTTTCGTTCTCGTGGATGCTGGTCTCCGCCAGGGCTGCGCCTTGTCCTTAGCCCAAATGAAGGAGTTCAAGTACCTTGGGGTCTTGTTCGCGAGTGAGGGTACTATGGAGCGTGAGATTGGCCGGAGAATCGGAGCAGCGGGGGCGGTATTGCGTTCGCTTTACCGCACCGTTGTAACGAAAAGAGAGCTGAGCCGCAAGGCAAAGCTCTCGATCTACCAGTCGATCTTCGTTCCTATCCTCACCTATGGTCATAAGGCGAGGTGATGACCGAAAGGACGAGATCACGGGTACAAGCGGCCGAGATGAGTTTTCTCAGAAGGGTGGCTGGCGTCTCCCTTAGGGATAGGGTGAGAAGCTCAGCCATCCGTGAGGAACTCGGATTAGAGCCGCTGCTCCTTTACTTAGAAAGGAGTCAGCTGAGGTGGTTCGGGCATCTGGTAAGGATGCCCACTGGGCGCCTTCCTTGGGAGGTGTTTCAGGCACGTCCAGTGGGGAGGAGACCTCGGGGAAGACCCAGGACTAGGTGGAGAGATTATATCTCAACACTGGCCTGGGAACGCCTCGGGATGGGGCCCCCTGCTTGAGCTGCTCCCCCCGCGACCCGACCCCGGATAAGCGGATGAAAATGAGATGAGATGAGATCGATGAAGATTATTTAATCGAACGCCCATCCCTAATCACAATGTCATTAATGTGGAGCTATACTGCTACTCACCATGTAGACATCACACAGGCTATGGACCCAGAAGGAGTACAAGGCAGATGTGACAGTGTGTAACTCATAGGCTTCAAAAGCCTGCTCACACTTTAACACTGTGATGTAGAGTCTGGAGCAAATCCACTGGTCCATGCTGCTCAGAGGAGTTGTCTGAAAATTGGAAAAAAAGGGATAACTTTAAAACACAGAAAACATTTACAAAGTGTATTCAGGTTATCTTTGAGTTTAACTTTACAGATTTCCCATTTCAGAGCAGAGCTTCAGCTTAGGTGTCCATTTTTACGTTAGTGTAGAAATTCATTGTTTGAATCACACATTTCCCTTTTCTCATTTAGTTTTATTAAGTCCAAACATGAGCAGTTACAACTGATAAAGTATGGGAACACACAACAGTAGGAGCTATTCTTCAAATTTAAAGTTAACCAATAGTCCAGTCAAATGTACTAGATCCTTTCTATGAGGTGTCCAGAACAACATAATAAAAGTCCTAAGAAATCCTAGTTGAGGAAATATGTTTAATTCTCATCAACCCGAGATGTGTGGCAATAAGGCCAGGCAACAATACACCCCAATGGGGCTATTTTTTCCTTTACTGCAATCAAAATGAAACTTTACACAATGAAAGTACCCATGAAAAATAAACAAATTTGAATAACAAGTTTGTTTGGATTGAATTTAGTATGCAAATGAGCTATGCACTAATCGAATATGCCCAAAATACACTCAAATAGGCTTGATTTTTTTCCTTTACTCCTACCACAATAAAACTTTACATGGTAAAAATATACATGAAAAGTAACTTTTTTTTGTATTACAAGTTTCTTTTGAAAGGAAATTGAATATGCACATGAGCTCCACACTTATTGAATATGTCTTAATTTGCATATCAGAAACAACATTCTCATGTATGAATAATACATCGGCCCAATCTTCATCCGATCATCCCACTGCCAATGGGTGATGGCAAGATGCTTTTAGACTGGCGTCTAACCTGAAAACTGCTAGGATTTCATGGGACTTTTAGTATGTTGTTCTGGACACCTCATAGAAATTATCTATGCTGAAAAAAATTATTTTACAATTAGTCGGCCGTAAAACGTTTCTTTGCCTAGACTATAAGAACAGAACAACACTTATGTGGCCTCGGTATCTATAGTATGGACTAAACCTATCATATTTTGTTATTTTCTCTCTACTTTCTTATAGAAACTGATCAACATTTGGGAAAGCTGGTTCATTGTAAGGTTATCGGATCATATTGATCTAATGTATGAAGTATGAAGCAGTCAGCCTAGCTTTGTAAAAAGACAAAAAGATGCAAAAAGCAGCTTGTCTTGCACTGTCCAAAGGCTAAATACACCAACCAACAGCTTCATTAAGAGCTAAAAACATTCAAGTTTCGCACTTGTAATTATAACTTGAATTCTGAGGCTGTCGGTATATATAAGTTGTAAAATATTCATCCATCAAAATAGAAGCACAACCTAAACAAACATTATGGCTTTCATTGGTTCTGTGCCGTACCTCTTCCAGGGATGCCAGTGGGGCTGTAGTGTGACCCAACACTCCCAGTGTGAATCTTAGCGTTTGCCACATTTTGTTGCAAAAGTGTCTGCAGCTCAGTACCTGAGAGACGGACAAACTGATGTCTTCTCCTGATAAGAGACAGTCAAACACACAGGTTAACTTTGCTTTTATGGTGAATAGTTACTAGTGGGAGAAGAAAGGACATGAGTCAACAATAAAAACAGAAATAAAAAACACAATATAAACAACAGATGGATCAACAATATAAAAACAGTTAAAATAGTAAAATGTCAAGAGTGAAAAGATAAAATCCTGCCACTTATTAACTATTGATAAATGCTTACCAATAAAGCAGAGTTTTAAGGAGAGACTTAAATGATGTAAATGATGTCTGATTTCAATAGATTGAGTGTTTCACAGTCGCAAGGCTCGAACGGCAAAGGTCCGGCGGTTACCATTAGTCATAAGCCGGGATCTGGGAACAACAAGTAGAGCTGAATCCACTGATCTCAGAGAGCGCTCGGGCACATAAGGAGCCAATAGATCTTTTAAGTAATTTGTAGCAAGTCCATTTAATGCTTAAAAAGTGATCAATAAAATGTCTATATCAATCCGAAATAAAAAGGCAGCCAGTGTAGGTCTGGCTACCACAGGAGACATGTGTTCATATTCCTTTCGGGCAGCAGTGTTTTGACACAGTTGGAGTCGATGAATAGAGCTTTCACCGATACAAAGCCTAAAGTGCATTACAGTAGTCCATGCAAGACAAATTAAAGCATGTATAAAATTATGCAAATGAGAGGAAACTAGAGATTTCTCATGATACACAATATATATCTCCATATTTTCTAAATCACGGTACATATTTTAAATTCAACCTTTTGATGCACATATTTCACCAGTATGATGATTCAAGTAGACAGTCTTTTTTTATGTACATGCAGAAAGAGGAAAATCAAAATCAAGTAAGTAGCAAACTTGGCTGCTGCACTCATAAGATTTTGAGAAATTTAAACAAATAGGGTACACCATCCTACTGCAGCTTAGTTCTCAAAGACCCTTAAAAAAACAGAACTCAAAGCAACAAAAAGGTGCATTCAACAATCCTAATAACTGACGAGTGTTTATTAGTTAAAGTGACAGCGAGTCAGCAGGAGAGTGGAGGAGGACACGATAACTCAAGCTCGGTGCAAAACAATCTTCTGATCATTGGGCAGCTGTGGACCAGAGAGAAACTCTGTATTTTCACTGTTTGTTTCCAATGTTCTTCAACAAAGTCACTTACTGGCTTCACATTAATGCTCTTCTGATTTCACTGTGTGCTCAAAGGCAACACTTAAGTCTAAAATGCTTGTGCCTCTATCGGCTGTTAAAATTAGGTTGCTGAAGACCTTCAAAAGAGCCTTCAGCCTTAAAACCTGACCGAGAACTACTTAAAATATAATTGTTATTCATGAAAGAGTTAAATTGGTTTTAGATAAAAACAATAACTTAGAAAATAGGTCTTTAATTGCGTGTAGTAAAGGTTCCAGATTAGTTTTTTTTCAGTAGCTGTTGAATGATTGCATTTTTGAAACAATTTGGGAAGATGCTGGCTGTCGGAGAGTTGTTAATAATCAATCAAATAAAAGGACCAACAGTGGGGAATACCTCTTTTAAAAACGTATTTGGGATAGTATCTAAAATGAAGGTGGAGGATTTTATCTGGGAGATAAATTTAATTACTGGATGCTAGCAAACAAACACAGTATCACCTGCACCTCTTCAGCACCCCTAAAGTTGGCCCTGGCATACCTTTTGTCACAATATAATAGAGGGTTTTCCAGTGTGATGCTGTTAGCCAATAACAAGCGTGTGAATCCTGGTGGATTGCTTTGTAACACCAACACTGAATTGCTAATGTTTGCCTTGCAAACCTCACAATTAATAATAAATTCAATGCGACAGTGATATCTTCCCAGAATTTATGTCCTCTGTGATTATTATAAACTGTTGTGCAGTGTTTTAGCAGCAGATGAGCCTTCAAATACATAATCTGCTACTCCAACTTTTAAGGAGACGCATTGCAGATCTCTTGCCGGCGAATGAAAGATTTTGGGAGAACCAATCAGTAGTCCTGTCAGCTCTTCACTACAGTCCATCACAACTTATCTCGCTCTATCAGTCTAGTTCAAGCTGTATCCCATCTTCTTTTCCTGCAAGTGTTTCACACTCACACAGATCCAAACATTCATTCACTCTGACCAAAGGTCTCTTTAGACAGAGCAGAGAGTCACTCACCCTGCATCTTGTGTGAGCAAAGGGCGAATCTCAGAGCGTCCGTTCCACACTGAGGGATCCCCTTAGGGAAGTCTTTCCTCTGTGGGGAAGTAGATGTAGCAGACAGATAAGTGAGGAAGTAATGAGTGTGCTCAGTCAGCTAGAAACACATTCAGATAAGGAGAGAGAAGAGCTGACCTGTGCTTCTATGGCAACCAGCTGCTCCCTGTGGTCAAGGTTCCCTTCCATCACTTTCTCCTGAAGTCTCTTGGAGGAAAAACATATATAAGGGAATGTGTTTCACAGCAAAATTACTTTTGAGTAGAACACACCAGACATAAATCAAAATGGGCTGTTACCTATTCACTACTATAAGCTACACTGTCCCTTTGCAACTTATCAGGCCTCTGACAGCTTTACTCTTCTCATATCCCAGATAATATAAGCTCCCTTCACTTTTGTGCCCCTGTAAATCCCTCCAGGAGACCAATTGCTACAACACACACAGCACTGTATCTAAACAGGGGAGGTAAAAGGAAAATCCTCAGCACCTAGAAGAAGGTGTCAAAGTTTAGAGTTTTCAGCTTTAATGCAGATGGAATGCTGATATAATATGCCTACAGGAATCACACCTGGAATACACTTAATCATTGCCAATCACCACTACCCTTTTTGCGTGGCCATAACATATCTACCTGAAAACAAGGAGTGCCTTGTTGTAGTGATTTTACAGCCACAATACCGTCTGGGGTAGCAGTGGAGGTATGGGGCCTGACCCACGACCTCTCAAATCATCTTGACGCAAAGGATAATGCATCCTTCCAGAGTGCATTAGCCTTAGTAGATATAACCAATCCAGCATAGATTTGACTTTTAAAAGCAAAATAAGCCTGGACAACTATCAAAAAGGCTCTAACTCTAAAAAGGAACACCAGTCAAGAATAGATGACATTACCGGCAAAGAAGCAGCACAATAACTGCTGCTGAATGGAAAGCCTAACAATAAAGAAAGGGGATATCCAAAGAACTGGAAACAGGACTGGGCCACATCATGCAAAACTGTGACAGAAACTTTGAACTGTTCACCTTGGAAAGAACTGAATGCGGCAATGAAACACCTCACATTTTGGGGATAAAACTAAAGATTGTCTCCTATTGTAATTAAACACCTGGGCTATAGTCTACCAAATCTCAAAGATATAGAAAAAAGCAAAGGTGATGGATTTACTGACCCCGCATCTCCCAAAAGTTATCATCCAGTATCCTTATAATGTATCATGTACAATATATGAACGCATAAACCTATTCCATACTATCAAACTGTTGAAGAACACCTCTCAGTAGACCTAGCCGATCTCGCTGCAGTCAAGTACTTAGCCTGGCACAATACATCGTGGAGGAATTCGAGACCAAGCAAATAAATTGTGCAGTCTTTGTCACAGTTCACAGCTGCGTCCAACACAGTGGATCACTGGGCACTTCTCTTGAAGGTGTTGCCAGAATGGTCCAGAACTAAAAGATAGTGCGCATTATAAAGTCGCTGGTTTTCAATTTGCAATTCTTTGTGGAAATGGATGACAGACAAAGTAGATGGAGGGTCCAGGACAAGACACTCCCATGGGCTCAGTGCTGGCTCCAACTTATTCTAAAGGGGACATATTATGAAAATTCCACTTTTGTAGTGCTTCTACACGTTAATTTGGGGATCTGGCCTGTCTAAAAAACTCTGGAAAAAAACACTTCCGCGATTTGTTGTGGTTCCTCTATGTAAGAAACGATACGCTAGAGTGCATCGAATGAGTTTACGACTGAAATAAACGTCATAGTCACACCATGCCCATGTATGGAATCTAGCTAGATGGCATTGGACGAGCGAGCTAACGCTCGCAGGGCGGGGCACTCAAAACAGGTCAATCTGAGGAGGGCTTTTTTAGACAGGGTAAAAAGGGTGCTGTTTTAAATGATCCTTGTGGAATTTTGACCAAAATATGTTACAGACATTTCATTAAGACCCTAAGGAACCATATCAACTGTGGTAAAATGGGCATTATATGTCCTCTTTAACAACCACACAAACGACTAAGGATGGGGGAAAAATAGATTCACTTACGAATTGCGATTCTTATGAATCGATTTTTTTAAATTTAAAATAAATAAATAATAATAATATATCTTTTTATAAAACATAAATGTATTGGTTTTATATATAGGGGCAATATATGGGGGGGAGGACGAACCTCACCCCAGAGCATATTGACCAGCTGTTGTTTTTGCACAAGAATCTAAACATATCCAAGCACTAGCTTGGCATAGCCTACATGCAAACAGTGAAGCATAGCCTACTTTTTGTTTATTTCAAAGTTTGTGTTGTAAGTAAACTTTTATTCATTCTATTCAATTTACCTTTATTGTTTAAAAGTAGCCTAAATGGCATACATTTCCTAATCTGTCAGTTTTTTGCAATTGACAGGAACTACAATAATAGGGCACATTTTTATTTATTTTCTCTATTGGCTGCCCGGCAGTCATTAAGTTAATGTCGATATTTGAAATAAAACTTGTAAAGCTCTCAGTTAATTTGACTCTGTTGTATTTGAAGGTATGATTCAACTGTTTAACATGGTCCAGTATTCAAAAAAAAAAAAAATCACAAGAAATCGTAATATCGAATCGCACTACTTACAGAATCGCAATACCGACAGAATCGCAATACATATCGTATCGCTACCTAAGCATCGTATCGGGAGGTCTTTGCCGATTCCCGTCCCTACAAACGACCACCTGCAGTACCAGCGCAATCTCAGATACATACACGCAAATGACCTTTGCATTGCCACAGAGTCAAGCATTTCAGACATGCACTGAACTTCAGAGAGCTATATGAGCTCATGTAAGAACACAGAATGAGATTCACAGGAGTGTGACAAATATCAATTAATTTATGGTAATATGGCTCTTGAGCTAAATCCACATGCTACCTACCTCCAGAGATACTCCATGAATTACATCTAATGGGTCGATGACATTTCCAAGAGATTTACTCATTTTTCTTCCATGTTTATCTCTCACCAGAGAGTGAAACAGCACCTGAGGAAAACAAACAGAGGAATATGATAGTATTGGCTGAGACTGTGATTCAACTAAAGAGTTTGCATGTAGTTTTGTGTTGAGGTTTTATTAACTAAGTACCTGCTTGAAGGGCAGTTGACCAGTCAGCTCTGTGCCCAGCATTACCATTCTTGCCACCCAGAAGAAGACGAGGTCATTGCCTGTCTCCAGAATAGAGATGGGGTAGTAGTGCAGAAGGTCAGTGGTCTGTGGGAAGTGAAGGTTATAATCAGCAGGCGTTTTGTTTATTCGCATGGGAAGGGGTGATGGTGGGTGGGGTGGTGGATGGGGACGGTATGTGTGAGTGTGTGTGTGTGTCTGTGTGTGTTTCACAGTGACTATAGTATACTGAGCTTATAGTGCATTCTGCCTGCCTGTGGGTAAGATTAAGCCATCTCCAATCATCTCGCTCCTCCTCCTGTTTTGCTTTGTGTCATGCCCTCGCAAATCTCTCAGGCATTTTCAATGACAAAATTAACAATTAAATGCAGATCCTGCTATTGAGACAGCAGATCCTGCTATTGAGACAGCAACACTAACTATAGGAAGTACACCTGCAAACACAAATGCTCTGTCTGCACATGCAGCACTCTCTGTGTGGGTGTGACTGAGAGAGAATGGCAGAATTGACAGGCTGTGGAGGGGACACATTTTAGGTAATTTTGGTTTAAAGCATGGCACCCACCAACCCCCTCTACAAAACTATTCATAATTAAAATAAATGTATGACAAGGTATGGGGATGTTTACTGATTAGGGTTGTAGGGGAAGTTTACCTGTTCTGGCCAGCCAAGCATGGCGAAGGGAAACAGTCCTGAGGAGAACCACGTATCCAAGACATCAGGGTCTGTTGATGTAAGAAACAAAGAAATACATTTGCATCAGAGTAGGACCAGAATACCAGATCTCAATCACAAGACTTGTAATTAAGCGACAAAAAGGGTTTGTATGCACAGCCCATACATTTTGGCTAGCTAGCCTTTGCTATTTCGAATGCCACCAAAAAACTTGCCTTAGTAGTTGATTCTTGAGTCGCAGTTTGTCGGTGAAAAAAATGTTGCTGAGTCTGTAAATTAGCCGCCAACCTCTGAGCCGTAGCCGCCTGTTCTTGCGTTGACTGCTTGCTAGCATAGTTAGCATGCTTCGTAGCAAAGTGACGGCTGATGTTTTACTCCTTGAGAACTGCGACAGTTTCTCGGCATATCAGGCATTCAGAAAAAGTATTTTGTTGTCAACTCCGTGTAAAACACTCTGCACTTATTGTCCACTTTTCCTTGATCCATTCATTTTACATATCATTTTACTTTCGAGCCCTATACACCACACTACCGGTCAAATTTAATTTAGCTGATGCTTTTATCCAAAGTGAATTACAATAAGTTAATTCATCATCATTCATTTTCATCAGCTGATATAGCACCATGACAGATCCAGTGACACACGTAAGATTGGTGATCACCTTGAGTCAAAGTGATGGCCTCCGGACGCACTCCATATCTGATAGCAGCTCTCTGTCGTGCTTCATCCTCGCTCTGTCCCCAAACCCACCGCTCCTACAACAATTAACACACACACCAAAAAACATCACTGGGAAAAATGTCTCAATCTCTCAATATCTTTCTCTCTCTCTCGCTCTCTCTCTCTCTCTCCTTCTATCTAAAATAAATTATTCTCAACATAAACGAGGCAAAGAGCAAACCTCTTTTGTGTCAGTACAATTGGGAAGCTCCACTTGGTAAGCAGGGATCTGATGACCCCACCAAAGCTGCCTGGAAATGCACCAATCACTGCAAAGGAAACAGTGGGATATTGTTAGGAACCCATGCATTGAAACAAAAGCTCATTCATCATTAGAGTGGTGTCATTTCATACACATGTCCGACCAGTAACAATGTACACACTCATTCAGTTTGACCAAGGCAAAGGTCAGAACTGTATACCTGATGCTGGACAGCCACGTCTTCCAGGTCTTGTTGTAATAGTCAGGGATGATTTGCAGCTGTCCGTCCTCCACTGCCTGATAGCAAACCACAAAGTCACGTGTAAGTGATAAAAAAATGTTGAAGATATTGAAAGTACACTATGTGATATATGTATGTGATATAACTAAAAACTCTTACAGATATGATTGTTGTCATATATATCTACATCTCACAGCTACCAACCTACCTGTAAAGCTTTTTTAGCCATTTGATCACAGCGGACAAACCACTGCTTCTTTAGAAGAGGTTCAATGATGTCTCCTGAACGGCTGTGACAAGTCAAATGAAAGAATCCACAAATAGAAAATTATCCAGGCAAAAAAAGAGCCTGAAAATAAATCGTGCTCATCTTTCAGGGCCTCTGTACAGAGATCAACAGAGCATGCGCAATTTTCAGTGCATCACAAACAGAGACTGCACTCATGCTGCAGTGTTATCGACCCCTTGTAGGTGTTAAAGACAAGAAATGCTCCAATACAATACAAACTCACTGACTGGACAGGCTGCCCTTTTTGAAGAAGTGTTAAGCTACACACATGTATGAAGCACACACAAGGAAAATCTGATGTACGTGTGGATTTTCCTCTACCTGCAGATTGGTAAAGTCATGGCATGACTCTTCTTTCCTCTGAAAAGCTTCCTCTCAACCAGTGCATCCACAACAAACTGCCTGGCATCAAAACGTTTCACTCCCTTAAAGGACACATAGCAACACAAACGTGGTCAGTCCATATACTACCACTGACCACAGGAACAACATGTATTTTGTAAGTTGCAGATCGCTCATTAATAACATCTCCTCAAAGACTTCATATGGTATTGACATGATAATAACAGTGCGGTCCACGCACCTCCAGCCACTGGCCACAGGGGGGTGTCATGGTGCCATCTCCTCGAATGACAGTGAGGCGTGGCAGGGAATGCCTCTGTGACAGCAGGAAGTCACTGTGGTCATGAGCAGGTGTCACCTTCACTGCACCTACGCAACAAAGACAGTTCGACACAAGCAGCTCAGATAATATGAGAGCAGCAGCATTCAGGGACAAATCCACATAATGGACAAGCTGTTTTGACGATGCTGTATAAGAGGGAGTGTTGCTATCACCTGTTCCAAGCTCCATGTCCACCATAGAATCAGTGATGATGGGCAGGAGTCTGTTGGTGAAGGGGTGTCTGCACTGCTTCCCATTAACAGCCTAAAAGTTGACCAAATAAAAGATATGAGCACAGCACATCTGAGTTAATGAGGGTCATGTATAAAAATAAATCATAGAATTAGACATCTACCTACCAATATCACAAATCTCTGTCTGTCTGTCTGACTGTCTGTCTGACTGTCTGACACATGATAAGTTTACTGGGTGTAGGGCCGTATGCTTACAGTTTGTCTGCGGTATAGCTTGAACATGTCTTCTTCTACGTTTTCTGATAGAACAGAGAAGTGGTCAATTGTCTTCTAAGTAAAAGCACAATGTTTATTTTTGTTGCTGTAATGCTTTATACCTTAGCATGCTCCTCTTGCATGGCTTAGTATATCGAAGTTTAACATTGGCAGTGAGTACTGATTAATGAACTTTAATAATAATGTTACACTAAGCTGCTTGGGCCTTGGGTCTGATTTATCGCCCAGAGGGTTTGGTCAACTGGAGCTGTGCACTGGAATCTGCCATCTCTGACATGGAGGTGAGACAGTTTCACACACTATATATATATATATAGCTCTTATTTTGAAAATGTGTGAACTGGGTCTGAAGATTATGTCGATCGTGAATACTTCCTCCACCACTGACCATTGTAGATTTTATCCATATCCTCTCCCCTTATCCTTACATACATGTACCCGTACATATACATCATTGTTCATATGTTAGTTTACAAATTGGGAAATTGCAATAAACTCTTATACAACCTTTTAAATTCAGGCTAAAACAACAAAATAAAGTCCATTTGAGTATTTGTGTGTCTACGCGATAATATATTGACACGATAATATAGAAGTGAAAAAGTGATTAAAATATTTGGATTTGAATTTGACTCAAAGGGATTGTTATCACACCACAGGATTGTAATTCAGATGATAAGTGTTGTATATCTGTGAGCCTTGTAATGACCAGAAAGACCAAGATTGTTCTGCACCCTGCGACTCCACAGAGTCTGCTCTCACGCTGGCTACTCTTCTTTTATAGTTTAAGTAAAATATTCAGTCTCTAAATTACTGAACAAAAAGAGGAAGCTGTTCTCTCCTTTATCTGTTTACAAGAAAGCTGATAATCAAGGTTTTTTTCTGTTTTATTATTTGTATAAGTAAAAGTACAAGTGTTCATCCAAGCTTATTCAAGATTCAAGAGTTTATTGTTACATGCAAACGGTTATCTCTTTCTGCCGACTACACTTTAATTATCCCTTTGAGATATCATCATCATAGTTGCTCTGGTTTAACGTCACACCCAATTCAATATCATTTCCAGCAAACCCAAAAAACTTATGTTGCAGCATGGTAATAACAGCATATTAATGTTGTACAGTTTGGTCTATTTGGGCTGAAAAGCCTGATGAATTCCTTTGATGTCTAATTTCCTTATTTTTATAGATTTATTAATATGAATATTCCCTAAAGAGGTGAACCCCCGTCTACATTCAATGATATTCAAAGGCTGCATTACCTTCTTTCAAACATCAGTGAGAATTGAGTACTAACCTGATAACGCGGATCATCTGGATGAACAGCAACAGCTACATCTCCTAGCATAGTCTCAGGACGGGTGGTGGACACCATCACCTCTCCATCTAAAATACAAGGTAGAGGAAAATTTTAGTACAACAAATAACAGACCATGTCCAAGCAAAACTTGTGTCATACTTCCAATAAGTCACAAATCCTTACCGTGGTCATCTATCGGGTAAGCAAAGGTAAACATTGTACCAAACTCAACCTTGTTTTCATAACCAGGAACAGACAACATGGTCGGCCCTGACAGCTCCTTTGAGTCAACCTGACAACAAATCCACAAACAGAGTTAACATGTATGTATGATTTGCCCAAAAATGCTAAACAAAATTCTTGTGTAACAATGTATAGTCAGAAGGTAAAATAAGAGAAGTGCTAAAAGCTGTGTTGACATTAAACAAGAGGATAACAGGACATTTTTGTTTTAAGACCTCATTCTGCTGTTTGTGTTATTGGCATAGAACTGTCTTTGGCATTGGAAATGGACCTTAATAATAAATGGAATAGATTACTTTGGAAACAGCAGTTTCGCACCTAAAAATCTTGA
This sequence comes from Platichthys flesus, assembly GCF_949316205.1. Taxonomy (NCBI): domain Eukaryota; kingdom Metazoa; phylum Chordata; class Actinopteri; order Pleuronectiformes; family Pleuronectidae; genus Platichthys; species Platichthys flesus. The sequence goes on along the minus strand of NC_084961.1, from coordinate 20,617,193 downwards.
CTCTTGAATCTCAAGGCTCACTCACCAGCTTATACCAGCTTTCTACATGCAGTTAGAACCCACAGATCCTTACAAAATCTAACAAATATCACAAGCTGCCTCCGTCTTATTAAATCCTGAATGTCCCGGACCTCCTTAAATTAAATTATGACATTTGACAAGCTTTGTTGGTGCTCTTTCTTTCTTTGATGAACTTACTGATGTCCCACAGTTTACCGTATATAACAAACACACACACACACACACAGACACACACACACACACTTATATATATAGTGTGTGTGAAGCTGTTTCACCTCTATGTCAGAGATGGCAGATTCCAGTGCACAGCTCCAGTTGACCAAACCCTCTGAGCGATAAATCAGACCCACGTCACACAGCCTGACAAAGGCCTCAGTCACAGCCCGGCTGAAACCCTGGGATAAAATCCAATTAACAGTAAAAACTACCCTAATGAGCAGCTTAGTGTGACATTATTATAAAAGTTTATTAATCAGTACTCACTGCCAATGTTACACTTCGATATACTAAGCCATGCAAGAGGAGCATGCTAAGGTAGTATTTTAGCTCTTAATAGATTGAGGTTTATTAATTTTAATTAAATAAAGTATCTATATCTATATATATCTATACTCTAAAAATAATATATTGATACAAATAATTACCATCTAATAGAAATAACACATCTTAAAGAACCTGTGTAAGTCTTCTGACTCACTTTCCAGTGTCACATGGTGGAAAACAATAGTGCTACTGCCTTACTGGATCCATGGTGAAACAGGCTCTGCTCCAGTCCAGAGAAGCACCGAGGCTCCTCAACTGTTTGTAGATCTCTTCTCCTTTGCTGAGACATGGTGGATTATGCATGAAACAAATTATACGTTGACCAAATAGCAGACACAAAGTGATGAGGTGAATGTGGAGACTTACTCATTCTTCCACTTCCACACCTCTTGAAGAAACTCATCCCTGGTGAAGTTGTGTCTATGCTTCCCCTCTTCCCTCAGCAGTCTTCTCTCCACCACAGTCTATCACACAGGAAATGGAGACCTCACTGCACTCATCAGCATATGGAGGCTCAGTCAAATGTAGTACAATCACTTCACAAAAACTTAGGTTTTTCACAAGAATCTGTAACAGATATGCATAAAGGTCACTAAATGAATGAATGAAGTAATGAATAGATGAAGACACACTTAAATTACCACTTAATTATATTGTAATACCTTTTTGCCGATATGTACCAAACGTTGCTGATATTGCATTGTGATCCATAGCTTTGCTTTGCTTGTGTCGTGTGTAGTACACGTTGGGAAAAGCTAAAACAAGCAGCACAGGCACCAGCCAATCAAATCACATTTAAGAAAATAAAGCGCTTGCTGGAGAGAGGAGGCAGAGGCAGCTGGGGAACAAAGCTAACATCGCTACATGGTCAGCAAAGAAGTGCAAGGCTCTAGTTTTTTTTAGACAACCAGTTATGTTGTGTGTCCTGAGCAGGAAATTGTGATTTATTGTTATTATGAAGATTACACCAGCACAAACTGTCAAGCACCCACATTGTAAAGCATTAATGCAACGCTGATGTGCGAGTGCCTTGTAAGTGAGTCAAATCAGAGTTTGAAAAGACTGCAACCTTTAAAGATATTCACATTATCTGAATTCAGAGTACAGATGCTTTATATTGTCTGTCTTTCATCATATGAACTTCGGATTTGTCGCTAACCTCTTTTACTAGAACTTACAAAGGATATACCCTTCTCAAGGCTGGAAGGAACAGCAGGAGCAGGAGAGTCCTGAAAATATGAACCTATCCTTTATATTCTCCATAGTCATGAATGAGAAAGAAAAAAGGGAGTTGTCATACCTGTGTTGCAATACCTGCATGGTCACATCCTGGAACCCAAAGCACTCTGTAGCCCTGCATCCTTCTCCTGTTGGATTATAAATTGATACATTACTACTAAGTCCACAGACAGCACTCCCAATCAATCAATCAAATTTCAATCAAATTTTATTTGTATAGCCCATATTCACAAATTACAATTCGTCTCATAGGGCTTTAACAGGGTGTGACATCCTCTGTCCTTAACCCTCAGCAAGAGTAAGGAAAAACTACTAAAAACCCTTTTAACAGGGTAAAAATACGTAGAAACCTCAGAGAGAGCCACATGTGAGGGATCCCTCTCCCAGGACGGACAGAAGTGCAATAGATGCCACGTGTAGGAGAACATCATCAATAATCAAAGTCTCTAGCAGCATTTGATGAGGGTAGACATCCCGAAGGACAACCCCAACATGACATGCCAAGCAGTCCCGCTGCAAGTACAGTCCATGCTCAGCAACCATCCAGACCACGATCCACCATCCAGACCACACGCCACTCCAGTCCTCAGTCACCGTCCACCGGCGCCCACCAGGACCCATCACAAGCCACCACCGCGGTTCTGGTCCACCGCCCGTGCCCAATGCCAACGCGACACAGGGTCCGCCACCAGCACCACGATCAGCCCACACGACACAGAATCCGCCACATTGGATCCAACACCGCGACCCCGGTGCGCGATCCACAAACCGCAATCCATATGTGTCCAATGGGACACACATATCTGAATAAGTGACAACAGATTTGTAGTTTCACACAACATGCTGCAGATGCAGTTGGCATTTACCTCCGAACCAGAGCGTCTTGTACAGCCACAGTCAGAGCATGGCCCAGGTGGAGAGTACCAGTCACGTTTGGTGGAGGGATGCACAGAGAGAAGGTCCGATCCACAGCTTGAGGTAATCTCTCCTGTATGGACGTGACAATAATTGAGTTTGAAAGCAGATGAGATAAAGACAAAGTTTAAGTGCAAACCGTTTCTGTTTCACACATGCACATCTAACTACAGTCACGAATCATGTTGAGTGATTTGTCATTTATAAACTTCATATATACAAGTTTTTTCCTTTTTTTAATTAATGACACAGCATTAGAGTGTTGTTATAGTTCCTGACATGTTGCTCTGGACTGAAGAATCCTTCTTTCTCCCACCACTGATACCAGCTGGACTCAACATACTCTGGACTGTATGAGGTTGGGAATGGCAGGCTGGTGTCTGTGAATAAGGGAAAAAACTTTTCTAAGTCTACAGAGACATACAAAGTGTAGCTGTTGATGGGAAAATCCAACAGAAGTGAAAAGAGGTCACTCACCTTTCTTTGTGCCAGGAGGAGTTGTAGCTGTGTACAAGATCCTCTGCTTCTCAGTCCATTTTACTGGTTTATCCTCAGCCGACTGGAAATACAATCCACATCGAAAGAGATCAATTTTATAGAGCAGAGGTCTTCAACAGGGTTATCGCGACCCCTAGGGGTTCCGCGGAGGTACTGCAGAGGGGGGTCGTTAATTTTTAGTTGATTAGAGATTTTTTCCAATTTAAAAAACAAAAATTCCCACAGTTTAAAATGTCTTTAAATACACATTACCATGAATCTGACATATTGTAGCGAATGGATAAATTGAGGCAGAAGACGTTATCTTAAAGTCAGCAATGCACACACTGGAGCTCCTATACCTTGCACATGTTTAATATAAAAATGTGAATATTGGAACCTTTGTATTATTTGAATAGCTTAGTATTGAATGCACAATAACAGGGTAGCCATGCTTATGGCACTAGGTCCAGTTTAATATAAAACACAATGTTCATTCAATTTATATAGTAGGGGTTCCTAGCTTAATCTATCCAGCAGTTTGGGGGTCCTTGGCCTGAAAAAGGTTGAAGAACCCTGAGTGTTTGATATTATAATGTAAACAGTAAACTGAAAAGAATCTTTTGGATTTTGCAGCCTTGGGAGACTGAGATACAAATTTAAATTATTAATTAGGAGGATTGGTGGAAAAACATGGCCACCATTAATCAAAATAACTTCACAAAGGACAGAGCTTATTACAGCGTGGTACGGCAACAGCACACAAACAGACCGCAAACGCCTGCACAGAGTGGTCAGATAAGCCCAGTACATCACTGGGCCGACCGTCCCATCTCTGCAGGACATCTATCAGCAGAGGGTCAATTTTTGGTATAATTTCAGTATTAAATTTGGAAAAAATAACATGCTTCTTGGATGGAAGTATCTGCAGGGTTTACTTTCCTACTTACACTGTGTTGACTTGACAGTATGGTCTGTTCCCGCTCTCGTCTCCGCCTCTGTTTCTCAGCTTGGAACCGTGGAGGAGATATTGACTTAGACGAAGAGGATGATGAAGTGTTTGATGGATTACTCGAACAGAGTCTGGCTGCTCCTCTGCTTAATACCCTCACACGGAGGACACCACCTGTCCTCCACATCTTGAACACGAACAGAGAATTCTGACCGTGTCATGAAAAAGTCGGTTCTTATCATTCAGATAAACTAATTCATAAACGAGCAACTCATGGTATACGTCAACCTGCAATGACAATTCATGTTTTAAACTACAGCTATGTTTACTCACTGTGTTGTCAATACACTGAGTGCTCAGATGTCAGTCACGACCTTTTAATTTGTTCGTTGTAAAACCGCGAAACATTTCTACAGTGCCGTTGGTTGTATATAGACAATGTGTCACTGTATGACTGTCTAAAAATAACAATTCGAATTCATGTTACTCTGCCATCAAAATATATGATGTCTTCCGCTCTCGAAATAAGCATGACATTTCCAGGCGGGTGGTTTAACACACGGACAACCGGAACTAACTTATGTCCGTCTGGAAATATCTTCCCCTCAGCACTACCGCTGTCAAGTTAATCAAATTACAAACGTGCCTATATTTGAAAATAAAATCCCTTGAAATTAAACTTTAAATGATGTCAACCCAAAATGCAGTATGGATAAGCTGGCCACTTTCCCCTCACATATATTATATTTTGGTAGTGATGGCGAGATGAAGCTTCATGAATTGGACAATAAATGTAAAACAGGCAAGAGTGATTATAATGACACCATAGCTTTGAATTGAATAAATTAATGAATGATGTTTGTGATGCCAATACATACATTATGAATTAATTAATATGGTGTCTTTGAACGTCACCACAAACGTCATCAACACTTGCCACCATACGCGCTTCACAAAAATCGTCCTGGATTACTCGACAGACGCTTCGAAGCCTCGACACGGAAGCACGCATCACTAATTATTGGGTATCCTAGTGTCTTAACTTGACTAATCATTCGTTTGTGCGACACAGCTGATCATTTGTTTTGGACATGGAATCATTCGGTTTCCGGTTTGACTGTATCTACCCAGTTCACTTGGCAGCTTGACTTTGTGTTGGCCTCACTTCACTAAGGTGTTAAGCACGTCTGAGTGTTCAGGTTAGAAGCCCTCCACTTACAGCTGTTTGTGGTCCAAACAACCGAGTTCAGCGGCTCCAGCCATTACAACACGATATTACAAGTTTCTTCTTCTACACCTGACAGCTAGCTAACGATAGCGTTAGCACAGCAGCTCCAGGGATGGCGGAGGCTCCTGGGACATCAAGTGAGACGATAACGGAGACTGTTCAAAATAGCACACCGCCTCCGCCCCAGCAGGTGAGTAATAAAGAGTTCGTCCGTTAGATGTTTTACCAAGCGGGTATATTGTCCGGTACCAAAGAGTGGTCCCGCACGGAGGAGGCCGCGCTGTCTACACGTTATTGAAGCAACATCCTATCGGTGTGCGGAACTGGACAGGGCCTAACGTAGTGACGTTACGCTCGTTTGAAATGACAGCGCTCCATTGGATGTGTTTAAGTATTGTCCATCACGACTCCCAGGTCAATCTGAGTACGTGTGAAGTGTAAGCTGCAGGTTGCGGTTCCTCAGCTGTTATTCTGGACCTTGACACTCGTGCATGCAGCTCCCTCTGATGCAACTGATTAATACAGTGAAAGAGTAAATCGTAGAAATAGCATTATACTCACAGCTGAACTGTGTCCTGAATGGGTGGAGGGGACTGACAGGTCAGTGGTTACAGGATACAAGGGGCCCGCTGTCACTGTGCTCCTGGAGTGGGTCTGTGTTTTAGCTTGAACCCCCTGGGGGAGAGGGATATCATGGGAAAGTGTTAGTGGAAGTTCTCAGAGCAAGGGGTCTATTAATTTTGAGCTCTAAAAGAGCTTCTGATACCCAAGCAGGATCAGAACATTTTCCCTCACTTTATGGCAGACCAATGCTGGAACAAAGAAAAATATCTAGGTCACATCATTAGGTATGATTTATGAGATGATGACTGTGCAGCGTTTTTTTTTTAGAGCTGACTGTACTTCACAGCGCACTTGTGGTGCAGCTATAGGGCGGCTTTGGCTGAAGGGTTGAGCGGTCTTCCTCCAACCAGAAGGTCTGCTGATGATTCCAGTTTTCCCCATCTGCTAATAGTGTGTGTGTGTGTGTGTGTGTGTGTGTGTGTGTGTGTGTGTGTGTGTGTGTGTGTGTGTGTGTGTGTGTGTGTGTGTGTGTGTGTGTGTGTGTGTGTGTGTGTGTGTGTGTGTGTGTGTGTGTGTGTGTGTGTGTGTGTGTGTGTGTGTGTGTGTGTGTGTGTGGAGCGTGGCCTAGGGGATAGAGCGGGTGCTCTGCAACAAGAAGGTTACCGGTTCGAATCCCACTCTATCCAATCTGCATGTCTAAGTGTCCTTGGCAAGATACTGAACCCCTAAATGGCCCCTCATAAATAATGAGTGTTCTAAAAAATGTAAGTCGCTTTGGATAAAAGCGTCAGCTAAATGACATGTAATGTAATGTGTGTGTGAAAACTGTACTGTAATGCTCTTTGAATGGTCATCAAGACTAGAAAGGCAGTATATAAATACAGACCATTTACCATGTTTGTGGCATCATTTTATTTGTAGATTAGCTGACACTAAATATGTGATAGTTAGGCCCTTATACTTAGCCTTGTTTTTGGAAACACTGGGACAAAAGTCTGTATGTGTTTAATTCCCCTCGAATTTAATAAGTGTGATGATTATATTCTAACATTTCCCACATGCTTAAACCCAGCTCCAGATAGAAATTCTTGTCCCAGTCTGGTGCAGAAGAACCTGAGGTCTGAGCAGGTCCCAAACCTCAACCCCTCCTAGCACCTTTGGGGTGATCACAATGGTGTTGGTTGGGTGCTCATACAATTTTGGTGTCCAAAAACATCGTTCCAGTCACGCTGATATCTGCAAAGTGGCAAATACAGATTGTAACAATTATTGACAATGATCGATGCTGCACATGTTCAAGATAATAAATGATCCTGAACATGTTGTCAACAAACTATTTTCTTAAAGAGATCCACGCTCCTAATGTCCTCTGTTGCTGATCACTTAAAATAGATGTTTCTTCCGAAATCATTTAGTGTTTACAATATATTTCCAATCTTTACAATTAAATTTAATGGCCTTTAATCCTTGCATTTACCTTTTCCCAGCACTCGTAAAAGCTATAGCCTTGGCAGGGGAGTTTATATGTATTTGACATATTTTCAGGAGTGTGGGCAGTGGGAGTATATACATCCTACCTAGCGATTAAACAGTCAACAACTGGGCCCAGTTTACATGTGATACCAAGTATTTTACAGGAGACCTCTCACATGTTACAGGAGGGAAGAAGCCTGACAATCAAGCTGAGGAAGAGGAAGACTGAGAAGAAGGTGGAGTGGTCCAGTGACACTGTTGACAACGAGCACCTGGGAAGAAGGTCTTCAAAATGTGAGTTTTCCTCTTTTTCATCAGCACCCACTTAAAAGTATTCATGCGATGGATACATTTCTTTTGTTTGGATAATAAAATTTAGGCTGGAGCTACTTTTAATGTTTTTCAAATTGTGAATACATACATTTGTGTATATATACATGATTTTCAAGCTGTCAAAGATTATGTTTACCACCATTGTATGCTACATAATCATTTAAAATATGAAATAGCTGTTATTTTTGTAATTATTTCCTGTCCCGATCAATAATGCTTTAATAGTAGCCATTTTCTAGAGGTTAGGGTGTGTAAAATTAATGATATTTCGATTAAATTACACATTTTGGGGGGGTTCGGACCATCCCAACTGTTATGTACCTTTCCAAGTTTGTTTCTCCTTTTTGAGACATAACACCCATGTTCAAACCTCTCAGTATTTAATTGTTGATTGTGAGCTTCTCTTTAAACGATTAATTCTCAAAAAATTGTTTGTGTTGTATCAGTAATCAACCTTGATCCCTGTGCCAACATATGCCAAGTTAGCTCATTGATTTTTAGAAAGGAGAACCTGGATAGTCCATGAATTTTATGTTAAAGGGACATTTTATGAAAATTCCACTTTTGTAGTGCTTCTACATGTTTATTTGGGCATCTGGCTTGTCTACCATCACAAAAACTCTGGAAAAAAACAACTCCCGCGATTTGTTGTGGTTCCTCTATGTCAGAAACGATACGCTAGAGTGCGTCAAATGGGATTATGACCGAAATAAACATCCTAGTCACACCATGCCCATGTAGGTAGTCTCTCTACATGGCCTTGGACGAGCGAGCTAACGCTAGCCCGGCTCCCTAGAGTAGTCATCCCTGCATTGTAATATGAATACTTAGTTGTCGTTCCTAAATTACTATATGGAGTACTTTATAGCCATTACTATATTATTACAGGAATACTCAATAATCATTATTACGACATTAGAGTTGTACACAGTAGTCATCACAGCATTACTACACGAGTACTCGCTAGTCATCACTATAGTATTGAATGGGTTCTCAATATTCATTGCTATATTATGACATAAGTACTTGAAATTCATTACTACATTAATGCATGAATACTCAGTAGTCAATAATACATATTAAACTAGTACTCAGTTATTTTTGGTAGGACCACACCCCAGCTTCAAACTCAGCCTTCATTTTGATCTCAGCTACTCACCTGCTATATAACTACATCTTGCACAGTTGTGTTGTCACACTGACAAAATCTACCCAAAGACAGCCGTCCGTCGGTCTGTGCGCCCATCTGCCAAATGAATGTCTTCAATATCTATGACCACATTTTGCTGACACACATACAGAGAGAATTGCTACTAGCCAGCTTGGGGTAGCTACTGATAATTTATTCCTCCTTTTCATCCTCCTGCTGCACGACTCAAACAGCAGCTGAAAAGCTATTTTGATTACATGCTCCCTTTAGTTACTTTTTCTGACCAGAAATGTTAAAACATTACATTACATTTCATTTAGCTGACGCTTTTATCCAAAGCGACCTACAATAAGTGCATAAAACCCCAAGGGTACAGACCCTGTTTTGTTTTTTTTCCCCAAACAAAACAAAGAAGTGAAGAATAAGCAGTAGATGCAGATCCACTGGATCGATTCTAATTATTTATGTTTTGTTCCAGGCTGCTGTATCTATGAGAAGCCCCGACAGTTTGGAGAGTCGTCCTCTGAAAGCGAGGGGGATGATGATGAAGAAGGGTGTGGCAGCGCTCACTGTATCCTGGGGCATGGAAGGAGAGACAATGGACAGAGAGGGTCTGGGGGTACCACAGTGCCCCCAAACACTGGAGGGTCTCATACCCACTAATGAGCTATGTAGGCTGATTGTGGGATTTTGAGTGGTTTCTCACCACAGCATTGCCGTATTATAAAACTGCACTCTTATTTTGAGTTACATCACTGAGGTACAGGCAGGCCTGATGCTGCGTTCTAGTCATGAGTCAGAATCTGTACTGTTGCTCTGAGAAACACAGAGTAACACATCTGGCAGATAAAAGAAAAAACCAGGAATCAACATATGGAGACATTTCAACAAATAAACGCATGCTCAGTACTGTGCCAATTAACATGAATGAATGATATATACAAGCTGAAACTTCTCTTATCTAAAGCTTTTATCACAAAGGAGACATGATGTGAAAATAATAGGTTCGAAAGGACTGTACCAGTGTTTATGCTTGTTTTAGCCCTTTTTCTACACAGCGCACAATATGAGAGGTTTTTCAAAAGCATGATATAGGGTGATACAATTCGAAAAATGCTATAAACGGTGATAAGTTGTCCATTACAGTGAACATCATCTTGGCTTTTGTTTTTCCTCAGTTTTTAGAAAGTTAATTGTTGATTTTTCACATCAACATCTTCAATCTATGGAATATTTTCTCATTTAATGGAGTTGTCATGAAACTTTGAATAACAGAGAAAAATTACTCCATGGCCAGACCTAGGGTAATAAAGATAATTTGACCAGTAGTCTAAAAGACAAAAAACACTCAAACATATAGACTATTACATTCAACAAGTAAGTCATTAGAGAATAATGCTAAAAAGTTATTAAATATGAAAAATAAAATGAAAGACTGCAGCATGCCAAGGAAAATGTTCTGCAGCGCAGCAGCATGATATAACACTGAGTTGTCATAAATTAGTTCAAACAAAAAAACATGCTTTTATGGTGTTTAGTGATGTCACCATGTCAAACAAACTGCAAACAAATGGATCAGTGGTTTAAATTAACATTTCTGTTCCCCTTTCAACAGTGAAAACATAATTGATGTCAGGCCAACTATTAGTGTTTAATGTACAATTGTGATGGCAAGCAGTGGTGATGGTAGAACTTCAGTAATACCAGTACACTAACCCTTCTAGTTCAAATCACATGGATGTACATTACATACCTTTGGATCATTTTCAAGAATGTAAGCTGCAGGTGTCTGACAGTATAAAAAAAAAAAAACTGTAGAGTGCTTTGGAAAATGTTCATCAGCTGCGATTTTTCATGAAAGAGCTAAAACAAACGTCAGTGTCTTTAACCCTTTGCTTTGAACTCACTCCGTCACGTTGCACTTTCTCCAGCAGCAGATTGGACGTGATGACTCTGAGGCGTCTCTGAATCAGCACACAGTTTGGAGAGTGGGAGAGGGATAGATGCAGTATGCCTGTGTATTTAGCTCATGACAAAGTGGCAGAGTTAATTGTATATAATTCAGGTAATCACTTTTTATTTTTTATTTATTTGCTGGTCATAATTCTATACTTACTAATGCCCGAGATGCAATCAACCACATTCTGTAGTAACATTGCATTTATACTCCATGATGTGTGGATTAAAAAGTGGACACCCACAGAGATCCCATTTTGACATTTATTGTCTGATTATTTTGTAACAATTACTGACAGAATATATGTGATAACATTATTACTACACAAGCTTTTAGCACAGTCAGTATAATATGTTGGAGCCAGGTTATCCACATGAGAGAGCTCAGCCCCATGTGGCTAATAAATTATAAATTGTATTTAATTACTGATTTAACACAAACCTGGATTTTTTGCGGGCAGCATGCCTTTAAACACAATCTTCTAAAGCAGTGGTTCTCAACCTTTTTTCAGTGACGTACCCCCTTCGAAGAAAAAATTCTGCCGAGTACCCCCTAACCAGCGCAAAGCATTTTTGGTTGAAAGAAAAATGTAATGTGATTTATTAAGCCTTGTAACTAGACACATTCAAATTTAAAACTCCATCAATGTCCATAACATTGCTCATTTGTAGTGGTCTCTCTTGAACTATTACGAAATAAAAAGATATAAAATAACTAAAGACTTTTATTATTATCTCAATATAAATAAAGATTTGTGCACCTCAAAATAATTATCAACTTAATGTGACCTCTTTTGGGATCATAATAAAGATATGTTCTCAAACTGAACTCATGAACTTAATTATAGCTAAACACTTCTTCCCAAAAAATAAATCATTAACTTAGTTTTAAATAAAAGATTAGCTCAAAACATTTTTTTTTAATATTTATCATCTTAAAATATCTTCTTTAAGGATCGTAAAGAATACTGACAGGTAGCGTGTTTCCGCTTGCTTCTGGGAGGCTTTTCACATCGTGTCTTTAGATGACCTGAATTCAGAAAGTTTCCTCTTAAAAAACTCAGGTGGCTCACCAACATGACTTTCATGTTTTGTCTGGAGATACCGCTGAAGATGTGGTGGCTTAATGCCACTGTTGGCTAATCTCTCCCCACAGAAAAAACAAAAAGGGTAAATAACCCAATCTATGTTATTGTTAATATTATTGAAGTGTCTTTCTGTTATTTTATTGTGAAATATTTGCTCGCTTTAAGGTCATACAATGTCATTTCCGCTTTTGTATTACATGCTTTTATTTTGAAAGGGTACCGGTAGAGACGCGGATTTCTTGTTATGAATCATTAACTTCACAACGGAAAACTTTTACGTTTTAACCCTCCGAAGAGGCACAAGATCTCACGGTGTTGTTTAGGGAAGGCTCTCTTCTCTGGTTTCGCCTTCTTTGGCGCTTTACCCTCCGTGTTTCAGCAGCATTGCTGCTGCACTTCAACTCAACTCCATTGTTGAAGTTTTCAAGGCAGGTGATGACAGGTGGCGTGTGCCAGGTTGGGTCAAACCATCGGTATGGGGAATACTCTGTTTTTTTAGGATAATTAAATTGAAAAGCCTACTGAATATAAAATTTAGTTCATGAACTTACACTTATATATGATTGAATATTTGTTAAATAACAATTTTTCAAGGATTTTTGAATGGATGCTAATTTTAAATATATATAAAAAAAAATCTCAAGTACCCCCTGGAGTACCTTCAAGTACCCCCAGCGGTACGCGTACCCCCATTTGAGAATCACTGCTCTCCTTTATGGAGCCAATAATTCACCACCATTCAAGTCACTACCACTGAATTGCACAGTCCAAGTCAACCATATATATTGCACCTTGCCATAGAACAAATCAAAATAACACAAAGAAACAAATTCTCAACCAAATAATCTAAATTAAATCTAAAGTGGGAAAAAACAGTGACCGTAACTATTTTGCTGTAGGCAGCCCTATGAAACAAACATGTTATAGTCAGGTCACACAATTTAAAAACACATTTATAATATTTAAAAACATGTACCAACATAAAAACACATCCTTATCTCATACCTATAATTCATTAAAATAAAGCAGGGACTGCGTGCATCCACGGTGACGCCGACACCGTCGCACACACTCGCACACAGACACAGCTTCACGCTGGGCTCTAAGGACAAACTTCAGTTACAATTTGCGGACACTTTCTCTGTGATCTCCGTTAATATTATATAACTTCCAGCAACTTACCGCGACAAACAATTGCGACCACACGTGCTGCGTTCACGCTAAACGTCCGCACACACCCACAGGACCGACAGTGGGAGGGAGGGGAGCGAGAGAGAGAGAGAGAGAGGACGAGGGAGAGTGCTAAGGTGTCCCTAAATCAACTCCTCCGCCTCCCCCGCAGCCTATAGGAGTTGCCGTCCTGTCAGGTCAATTAACACATCCAGAGCGGGGAAAATGACAGTGCTAAAAGTATAAAACTTTATTAAGAACTGACCCGCTACACAAGTGCTCTTCTATTGGTCCATATTCGTTCTTCTAAATCTTCCGTGATTTCCGCGTATTGTGGGGCATGAAACCGGAAACTAGACTCCGGACGGGATGTAGTAAAGGCCAAATTATACTCGTGTTGCACGGACGCACGAATGCACGCAAGACACGCAACACGCCCCTTTCGAGCCCTCTGGCGGCTTGCGTGCGTCCGCCAATTTTTCTAACTATACGACAAAACGACGCGAGCCTCACGCAGCCCGCAAGGCTTGTGATTGGTCGGGTTACTACATCCTGTCCGGAGTCTGGTTTCCGGTTTCATGCCCCACAATACGCGGAAATCACGGAAGATTTAGAAGAACGAATATGGACCAAATAGAAGAGCACTCGGCAGAAGAGATCCGACGGTATGACCACTTGTATAACCCGTCACTGACTGGCCGATTTGTCCGCCAGAAATAGGCTATGAGGAGCCGGAGTGGCGATGTAAATAAACATTCGACGAAGAAGAAGACGTCTCTTCTTTGTGTGTTTTGTTTTCGAAAAAAAAAGTTACTCCGCCTAGTGTTCTGGCTGTGAATTGCGTTGCAACACGCGCAACACGTTTAGGAAACATAAACCAAAATGGATCCGTCGATGCAGCTGCGTGGCCTTCCGTGGTTGCAGTCGCAGGACTATAATTAGGCCTTAAGCAGACCAATCACAAGCCTTGCGGGCTGCGTGAGGCTCGCGTCGCTTTGTCGTGTAGTTAGAAAAATTGGCGGACGCACGCAAGCCCGCAGAGGGTACGAAAGGGGCGTGTTGCGTGTCTTGCATGCGTGCGTGCGTGCAACCCGACTACATTTCGGCCTTTACGCAGGAGTCCTTCACAGTGTTGCCACCTCCTCAGTAAAGCCTGAAACATGCTTCTGCGACTGCGTCTGCGTCTTTTCACGCCGCTGTGGCGCAAGACTCGTTTTCATTCATGCTTCCCCAACCGTTGCGCGTCTTACAAAGCAATTCCGTGCCAGAACACTAGGCGGAGTAATGCTTTTTGTCGAAGACGACCTTAGAGACGCCTTCTTTCTTCTTCGTCGATTGTTTATTTACATAGCCACTGCGGCTCCTCGTAGCCTTTTTCTGGCGGACAAATCCGCCAGTCAGTGATAGGTTATACAAGTGATCATACTATCGGATATCTTCTGCCAAGTGCTCTTCTATTTGGTCCATATTCGTTCTTCTAAATCTTCCGTGATTTCTGCCGGTATTATGGGGCATGAAACCGGAAATGCAGCTCCAGAAGGGATGTAGAGCAGACCAATCACAGCCTTGCGGGCTGAGTGAGCTTGCGGAGCTTTGCCGTAAATTTTAGAAAAGGGGGTCGACACCCGTCAAGCCTGAAACATGCTTCTGCGACTGCGTCTTTTCACGCCGCTGTGGCGCAAGACTCGTTTTCATTCATGCTTCCCCAACCGTTGCACGTCTTACAAAGCAATTCCGCGCCAGAACACTAGGCGGAGTAATGCTTTTTGTCGAAGATGACCTTAGAGACGCCTTCTTTTTCTTCGTCGATTGTTTATTTACATAGCCACTGCGGCTCCTCGTAACCTTTTTCTGGCGGACAAATCCGCCAGTCAGTGACAGGTTATACAAGTGATCATACAATCGGATATCTTCTGCCAAGTGCTCTTCTATTTGGTCCATATTCGTTCTTCTAAATCTTCCGTGATTTCTGTCGGTATTATGGGGCATGAAACCGGAAATGCAGCTCCAGAAGGGATGTAGAGCAGACCAATCACAGCCTTGCGGGCTGAGTGAGCTTGCGGAGCTTTGCCGTAAATTTTAGAAAAGGGGGTCGACACCCGTCAGCACGTAAGGAGGGTAACATAAGCACGTAAGGGACCCGGAAGGGCTCTTGCGCTTACGGGCCCGTGAAAACGCAGAAGCATGTTTCAGGCTTCAGCACGTAAGGAGGGATACATAAGCACGTAAGGGACCCGGAAGGGCTCTTGCGCTTACGGGCCCGTGAAAACGCAGAAGCATGTTTCAGGCTTAAGGAAAGTAGCTATTAGCTGTCTTAAAAGTCTCTAGATGTCGCTAAATGACGTCATCGCCTAATTTGCATAATTGTAATGGTCGCTATAGGACGTACAGAAAGTGAGAAAAAAAACACCCTAAACGCCACACGATGATGTAAGGTGATGATGATATGCTCTGCAGGATGATGTGCGCTGCACAATGAGGTGCGCCGCAGGATGAAGTGCGCTGCAGGATGATGTGCGCCGCATAATGATGTGCGCCACACGATGATGTGAGGTGATGATGATATGTGCCGCAGGATGATGTGCTCCGCACGATTATGTGCAGGGATATCGGCGCCACACAATGATGTGCGGTGATGATGATATCAATCAATCAATCAATCAAATTTTATTTGTATAGCCCATATTCACAAATTACAGTTCATCTCATAGGGCTTTAACAGGGTGTGACATCCTCTGTCCTTAACCCTCAGCAAGAGTAAGGAAAAACTACAAAAAACCCTTTTAACAGGGTAAAAATATGTAGAAACCTCAGAGAGAGCCACATGTGAGGGATCCCTCTCCCAGGACGGACAGAAGTGCAATAGATGCCACGTGCAGGAGAACATCATCAATAATCAAAGTCTCTAGCAGCATTGATGAAGCACAGTCCATGCTCAGCAACCATCTAGACCACGATCCACCATCCAGACCAGACGCCACTTCAGTCCTCAGTCACCGTCCACCGCCGCCCACCAGGAGGACCCATCACAAGCCACCACTGCGGTCCTGGTCCACCACCCGTGCCCAATGCCAACGCGACACAGGGTCTGCCACCAGCACCACGATCAGCCCACATGACTCAGAATCCGCCACACTGGATCCAACACCGCGACCCCCGGTGCGCGATCCACAAACCGTAATCCATGGTGCGGCCACAGAGGCCCTGGATCTGCGGGTGATAAAGCAAAGGGATTCCGGGGAAGGGGGATAGGGATGGAGAAGAGGAAGGAGAAGCTGGAAAGAGAAGCTCCGTGTGTCATGTGTCATAAAATAGAACAAGTAACGTTCTGGCGCACTAATTAGCTCTAACTATAAGCTTTATCAAAAAGGAAGGTTTTGAGCCTACTTTTAAACGAACAGATGGTGACTGCCTCCCGAACTGAAAGTGGTAGATTATTCCACAGCCGAGGGGCTTGATGGCTAAAAGCTCTGGCTCCTACTCTACTTTTAGAGAATTTAGGGACGACAAGTAGGCTTGAATTCTGGGAGCGGAGTGCTCTAGTGGGTTTATAAGGTATTAACAGCTCTTTAAGGTATAAAGGCGCTATATTATTAAGGGCCTTGAAGGTGAGGAGGAGAATTTTAAATTCTATTCTAGATTTAACTGGAAGCCAGTGTAGCGATGCTAATATTGGAGAAATGTGCTCTCTTCTCTTTGTTCTCGTCAGGACACGTGCTGCAGCATTTTGGACAAGCTGTAGAGTCTTTAACGACTTCCTGCTGGAGCCTGATAATAATGAATTACAATAGTCCAGTCTCGATGTAACAAAGGCGTGGACTAGTTTTTCTGCATCTTTTTGTGAAAGGACATGTCTAATTTTTGAAATATTACGCAAGTGGAAAAAAGCGGTCCTAGAAATTTGTTTTAAGTGACTATTAAAGGATAAATCAGGATCGAAGATCACTCCCAAGTTCCTGACTGTTTCATTGGAAGCAAGGGCAATGTCGTCTAGCGCAGCTATATCATTAGATAATGCATCTCTAAGGTGTTTGGGGCCAAGTATTATAACCTCTGTTTTGTCTGAGTTTAATAAGAGAAAATTGCGGGTCATCCAGGTTTTTATGTCCTTGAGACATGTTCGAAGTTTAGTTAATTGATTACTTTGTTCAGGTTTTATTGACAAATATAACTGGGTGTCATCCGCATAGCAGTGGAAATTTACCGAGTGTGTCCTGATAATGTTTCCTAGTGGAAGCATATATAATGAGAATAAAATTGGGCCGAGCACAGAGCCCTGTGGAACACCATGATTAACTTTGGTGCGCACAGATGACTCATCATTAATTTGCACAAATTGGGAGCGATCAGAAAAATACGATTTAAACCAGTTAAGGGCGGTTCCATTAATGTTAATTAACTGTTTTAGTCTTTGTAATAAAATTTGATGGTCAATTGTGTCGAATGCTGCACCGAGATCTAACAGAACGAGGACAGACACAAGTCCCTGATCTGAGGCTATTAAAAGGTCATTAGTGACTTTTGCCAAGGCTGTCTCTGTACTGTGATTGGCTCTAAAACCCGATTGAAAGTCTTCATATATATTATTTTCCTGGAGAAACTCACACAGCTGATTGGCTACCACTTTTTCTAAGATTTTAGAAATGAAGGAGAGGTTAGATATTGGTCTGTAATTGGCTAAAACCTCTGGGTCTAGGGTGGGTTTTTTGAGTAGGGGTTTGATGACAGCTATTTTAAAAGACTGTGGTACATAACCTGATGATAATGACAGATTGATAATGTTAAGTAACGAACTATCAATTAGGGGCAGAATGTCTTTAAGTAAGTTCTTACTTTGTAGGCTCTTACTTTGTGGAGAGCCTTTTTATATTCTTTAACACTATTCTTCCAGTCTATGAGGTTTTCAACATTGTTGCTGGAGCGCCACTTCCTTTCTAGTTTTCTTGATAATTGTTTTAACTCATTTGTCTGGGAATTATACCACGGAGCTAATTTACTATGTTTGACATTTTTCTTTTTTAGAGGCGCTATTGAGTCTAATGTTAATCGTAATGAGTCTGCAGAGCTATCGACGAGGTGGTCGATCTCAATGGAGCTCAGGGTTTTAAAGAATTTGTTGTTTATATCTACGGATAATACGGGTTTAAATGTAATTGGGATTATTTCCTTAAATTTAGCTACAGCACTATCAGGTAGACATCTAGAAAATGAATTTTTTATTAGTGGCATATATTCAGTTATTGAAAAATCAAAGGTTATTAAATTATGGTCTGATAGAACTGGATTGCGCGGAAGTACTGTTAAATTTTCAATTGCGACACCGTACGATAATACAAGGTCAAGTGTGTGGTTACCACAATGAGTAGGTTTGTGCACACACTGACTGAAACCAATAGAGTCTAGTATTGAAATAAATGCTACGCTAAGGCAATCTTTATTATTATCAACATGAATATTAAAGTCACCAACAATAATAATTTTATCGGTCTTTAGGACTAAGTTTGATAAAAACTCAGGGAATTCCTTTAAAAATTCAGTATAAGCCCTGGGAGCACGGTAAACTACAGCAAATATGATTGGCTGTTGGTGGTTCCTGGATTGGCGTGGAAGACTAAGAACCAGACATTCAAATGACTTGTAGCTGAGTTTAGGTTTAGGATTAATTGATAGACTGGAGTTAAAAATAGCAGCAACTCCACCTCCTATGTGCCGCACAATGAGGTACGCTGCAGGATAAAGTGCGCCTCGCAAGTTGATGTGCGCCACACGGTGAGGTGCGCAGCATGATGAGGTGGGCCGTATGATGAGGTGCTCTGCAGGATGAAACGCGCTGCAGGATGATGTGCGCTGCACGATGATGTGGGCCACATGATGATGTGCGGTGATGATGTGTGCGCTGCAGGATAATGTGCGCCATACGATGATGTAAGGTGATGATGATATGCGCTGCAGGATGGTGTCCGTTGCACGATGAAGATGATGTGCGGTGATGATGTGCGCAGCAGGATGATGTGCGCCCCAGGATGATGTGCGCTGCACAATGAGTTGCGCCACAGGATGAAGTTCGCTACAGGATAATGTGCACCGCAGGATGATGTAAGTTGATGATATGTGCCGCAGGATGATGTGCGCTGCACAATGATGTGCGGTGATGAATTTGCAGCCTCAGAATGATGTCTGTCGCACGAAGAAGATGATGTGCAGTGATGATGTGCGCAGCAGGATGATGTGCGCCGCAGGATGATGTGCACCATACGATGATCTCCGCTGCACGATAACTTGCGCCGCACAATGAGGTGCGCACGATGATGTGCGCTGTACGATGATGTGCGCCGCAGGATGAGGTCCGTGGCACGATGAAGATAATGTGCGGTGATGATGTGCGCAGCAGGATGATGTGCGCCCCAGGATGATGTGCGCCACAAGATGATGTGCACTGCACAATGAGTTGCGCCGCCGGATGATGTCTGTCGCACAATGAAGATGATGTGTAGTGATGATATGCGCAGCAGGATGATGTGCGCCCCAGGATGATGTGTGCCACACGATGAGGTGCGCCCCATGATGAGGTGCGCCACACATGTGCGGGGATGATGATATGCGCCACATGATGATTTGCGCTGCAAAATGAGTTGCGCCTCAGGATTTAGTGGGCTGCAGGATGATGTGCGCTGCACGATGATGTGGGCCACATGATGATGTGCGGTGATGATGTGTGCGCTGCGGGATAATGTGTGTGCTGCAGGATAATGTGTGCCACACAATGATGTAAGGTGATGATGATATGCGCTGCAGGATGGTGTCTGTTGCACGATGAAGATGATGTGCGGTGATGATGTGCGCAGCAGGATGATGTGCGCTCCAGGATGATGTGCGCCACACGATGAGGTGTGCCGCATGATGATATGCGCCACATGATGATGTGCGCTGCACAATGAGTTGTGCCACAGGATGAAATGCGCTGCTGGATGATGTGCGCCATACTATGATGTGGGCCACACAATGATGTGCGGTGACAACCCAGTCTCATCAGAAAACGTTCAGTGGCAACGTTGGTCCACTTGGAACGACGTTACCATCTCACATGGCCTCTCAGAGCGCAGGATAATGTGTGCTGCACGATGATGTAAGGTGATAATGATATGCGCCGCAGGATGATGTGCGCTGCACAATAATGTGCGTTGATGAATTTGCAGCCGCAGAATGATGTCTGTCGCACAATGAAGATGATGTGTAGTGATGATATGCGCAGCAGGATGATGTGCACCCCAGGATGATGTGCGCCACACGATGAGGTGCGCCCCATGATGAGGTGCGCCACACATGTGCGGGGATGATGATATGCGCCACATGATGATTTGCGCTGCAAAATGAGTTGCGCCTCAGGATTTAGTGCGCTGCAGGATGATGTGCGCTGCACGATGATGTGGGCCACATGATGATGTGCGGTGATGATGTGTGCGCTGCTCTTTTAAGTTGGGTCCATTACTATCTTGAGCCCCTTCCCTAAAAGTTTAAGATCCAACTGTGTGATTGAATGTCCTAAAAGGTGTCTGTTCCTTCACTGCTACTCACTGCAATATGACTTTTACAAACAGCAGGTATTTTTTACTTACTAAATTGTAGCATCCATCTTTCAAAGGCCAACTTCTGACCTGTGAGTCTTCAAAGCACCTTGACAAACTCTACACTGTTTGGAAGCTCTGTTGATGCTATCTGACAAAATCTTTGTATTGGTACTGCTGAAAAAGTCAACCAAGCATAATTAGTGCACTGTGATTGCTTTTGTTTCATTCATGTAAGATTTCAAAATATGTATAACAAATCAAAACCAAAACCACCAGGTGATCCAATAAAAGAACATCAGTTTTATATAGCAAGTGTCACGTTGGGTTGATAAATGACATGTTCTAGGTCATAACAGAATCTTCTTATATGTGTTAAAATTACACCATAGACATTGGTGCTGTCCTCCCTCCTCAGGTCTGAGTTTACTGAGCTACATTTATTCAGCACTTATAAGGTGAACTGGCTCCTCACAGACAAATACTTTTTTACTTACAGGGGATTCTCACCGTGATAATCATAAAAGATCTATAGAAGCAAGCAATAAATAAAAGTCACTACAAAGCTGAAGACACCGTGACCTTTTCAGGACTAGGTTAATAGAAATGTTGGCACAATACAAAAAAGCCCAAGATTAGATGATGATATTTCTATTTTTAAGACTGCACCTTCTCATATCAACACAAAACTTTGTAATCCAATTGAAAATAAATTTTCCATTTGTGCATACATAATTTTGTCTTAAGTTAAGTCTTCAAATTACAATTTTTAAGCATGAACAATATGGGCAATCTACACTTGAAAAGAAGACTGCTCACTGAACAGTGTTTTTACCTTATCAAAGCGACAGTACAAGTCTCTTATAAAATCTGCCAATGTTAGCTCTTATGTAGCTATTATTGAAGTTTCAATGGTAAAGACATAACATTTATTTTCAATACTAATACTTTCATACTAGTCTATGAAATGAGCAAAAAGAGAAAAAATTACCTCCATGATTCTCAAGCACAAGGTTCACACCTTTAAGTTTCAATATAGTAACAAGTCAAAGGCAAAAGAAAATTAATTTACTATAAAACAAAACTTAGTAAATGGTCAAAGTAGTTTCACATCTTGTCAACCAATTAATGCTTGAGCTCAAAATTGTATGTTGTTTGTATTTAGATTTTCTAATTTAGGTAGAAAAATATAGAGATTACACGATAATCTCCCATTCACGGTCAACTCAGTATTGCGACAAATAACTTACAAGCAAGATTTTAATTTTACCTATAGTTATGAATTTTAATTTACTATATTTCCATGCACTTTGCACACAAATTAACAATCACCTTTCAATCACATGAAATGTTCATTTCAATACCGTCAACCACAGGCTGTTATAATGGTAACCAATAACTGTGCATGCTGTAGAAAGAATATCTGATGACGGTCAAATGAAGTTGCATACAACAGGAGCGTTGTGTGCAAAACATGTTTCTGTGCAGTTAGAACATATTAAACTGCTGGGCTCTACATTGTTATGCCTTTGAATTGAAAGCATGACAAGAAAAAACGTATAGCATTACATTCTCAGTGTTACACACAAACAATATCACTGCACAAAAAATGTCATAAGGCAATTACAAGTGTATCCAGATAACACATGGGTATGTGCTGCTGGTATTGTATGTCCATTCTTAAAAACACTATGCAGATAGTGTCTCTCCTACATCAAACAACATTAATAGTGTTATGTTCTTTGAGAAGAATTATATAAATATATTCTCACATGTGGTTATGTTTTTCCACAGGTCATACAGGGCTGTCATAATCTTCTTAAATTTAATGTGTCAAAATATATATAGTACAAAACAGTTTCACCAGTGGAAATGAACAAACAGCAACTGTCAAAGCTGAGCACTGGAGCAAATTCCTCCATGGCTGTTATAAAAAACAATGAATTTCATCCAATGTGTCCGTCTTAAGATAC